>NC_133378.1:17247686-17305431 GCF_049309525.1 Garra rufa
ATTTTATTTTATTTTATTTTATTTATTTATTTTTATTCATCAAAAGGTGGTTTTATTCATTTATCAGAGGGGGTTTGGGACTCTTTTTATCACTCCATAAATCAGAAAATACTGTTGAATAGACGTTCTTGACATTTTTAATTTTAATTTTTGTATTTAATTATTTTATATAAAGTATGAATAAATAAATAACCTGTTAGGAATATTGCAATTTAATATAGCTGTAAAATATATCTCATTATATAATATATATAATGTTTTCAGTGAAGCTTCTTATGTTCACAGAGACTATTTATTTGATAAAAAAAAATACAGTAAAAACAGTTTTAATATTTTGTAAAATTTAAAATGACTTTTTTCTAATTTTATTTAGCATTTATTTGCATTGATTTTAAATAGAAATCTTTTTTGTAACAATGTAAAAGTCTTTACTCTCACTTCTGGTCATTTCAATGCATCCTAAAAGTATTTCTTTCTTTCAAAAAAATTTCTGTCCAGTTTTTGTCTCCAAACTCCTCTGGTGCCCTCAGGGCATGATGGCAATGGCAGTGCAATAGCGTTACAGGACAGTAACAGTTTTCTATTGTTATAAGGCCAGTGGTGGCCTCACTTTTCATGAAGGTAAAGCTGAAGGTAGTTGTGTGGGAGAGAAAGCTTATCTCCTCTCTCCCACGCCATCAGCAATCACCACAGAATGGACACAGGTCCCCGGGGCAGTGGAAAGGGCACACATTTTCCATGGCAACAACTGTCCAGCAGACACAGGACAAGAGCACACTAATTTACCACTAAACGCTGTGGGATCAGCAGGGGTAGCAGGACAGGCGGTGGGAGAAGAGCTTCATTGTTGTCATCAAAGCGATCGTAAGCTTGAAGAGCTTTTGTCTGTCGCGTGCCCTCTTCGGCAGGCGCTCTTTACCCCTGTGGAGCTGTAGAGGGGGCAGCTAATGGGTGTGATAGAGGAAAATTCATGGTACACACCAGTTTGTGTGACTTAAAATTCTATGATGTAATTATCAAAAACAAGTGTATATATGCATGCATTTATGCCACATTTATGCATTTGACTGGGAAAAAAGACCAATTCCAAAAACAAACACAATAATTTCCTATATACACTGGCGTTCAAAAGTTTAGAGTCTATATTTTATATGTGCTTTTGAAAGAAGTCACCAATACTGATCACAAATACAGTAAAAACGGTATCATTTTGAAATTTTATAATTATTATTATTATTATTGAAATTTTATAATCATTTTATAATAATTTTCTGTTTTAATTTTATTTTATAAATGTCTTTACTGCCACTTTTAAGCAGTTTAATGTGTCCGTGCTTGAACAAAAGTATTCATTTTTTCAAAAAATAAATGTATAAATTAATGAATAAATAAATTTTGGAAACCCGTTTCCACCACTGAATAACATTTTTTTAAGAAGGTTGTTGACTTTTTATCTCACAATTCTGACTTTTCTCTCGGAATTGCATGATATAAACTTACAGTTCTGATTTTTTGTCTCGCAAATGCAAGTTTGTATTTTGCAATTCTGACTTTTTTCATGCAGTTCTGACTTTTTTCCCCCCAAAATTGTTAGATATAAACTCCAATTTAGTGGGGAAAAAAGTTATGTTCTCGGAATTGCAAGCATATATCTCACAATTCTGACTTAATAACTGGCAGTTACATGTAATAAAGTCACAATTGCGAGATATAAAGTCAATTTAATCACATTTGTTACTCAGAATTGTGACTTTATTTCTTAGAATTGTGACTTTATTTCTCAGAATTGCAACTTTATTTCTCAGAATTGTGACTTTATTTCTCAGAATTGCAACTTTATTTCTTAGAATTGTGACTTTATTTCTCAGAATTGTGACTTTATTTCTCAGATTTTCAACTTTATTTCTCAGAATTGTGACTTTATTTCTCAGAATTGTGACTTTATTTCTCAGAATTGCAACTTTATTTCTTAGAATTGTGGCTTTATTTCTCAGAATTGTGACTTTATTTTTCAGATTTGCAACTTTATTTCTTAGAATTGTGGCTTTATTTATCAGAATTGCGACTATTTTTCAGAATTGTTACTTTCTTTCTCAGAATTGCAACTTTATTTCTCAGAATTGTGACTTTATTTCTCAGAATTGTGACTTTATTTCTCAGAATTGCAACTTTATTTCTTAGAATTGTGGCTTTATTTCTCCGAATTGCGACTATTTTTCAGAATTGTTACTTTCTTTCTCAGATTTGCAACTTTATTTCTTAGAATTGTGGCTTTATTTCTCAGAATTGCAACTTTATTTCTTAGAATTGTGGCTTTATTTCTCAGAATTACGACTATTTTTCATAATTGTTACTTTCTCAGAATTGCAAGTTTATTTCTCAGAATTGCGACTTTTTTCTAATAATTGTGACCTTTCTAATTATTGTGACTTTCTTAGAATTGCAGCTTTATTTCTCAGAATTGTGACTTTTCTAAGAATTGTGACTATTTCTTAAATTTGCAGCTTTATTGCTCAGAATTGCAAATTTATTTCTTAGAATTGTTACTTTATTTCTCAGAATTGCTTCTTTATTGCTCAGAATTGTGACTTTTCTAAGAATTGTGACTATTTCTTAAATTTGCAGCTTTATTGCTCAGAATTGTGAGTTTATTTCTTAGAATTGTAGCTTTATTTCTTAGAATTGTGGCTATTTCTCAGAATTGTGACTTTATTTCTCAGAATTGTGACTTTATTTCTTAGAATTGTGGCTTTATTTCTCAGAATTACGACTATTTTTCATAATTGTTACTTTCTCAGAATTGCAAGTTTATTTCTTAGAATTGTGACTTTATTTCTCAGAATTGTGACTTTATTTCTCAGATTTTCAACTTTATTTCTCAGAATTGTGACTTTATTTCTCAGAATTGTGACTTTATTTCTCAGAATTGCAACTTTATTTCTTAGAATTGTGGCTTTATTTCTCAGAATTGTGACTTTATTTTTCAGATTTGCAACTTTATTTCTTAGAATTGTGACTTTATTTCTCAGAATTGCAACTTTATTTCTTAGAATTGTGGCTTTATTTATCAGAATTGCGACTATTTTTCAGAATTGTTACTTTCTTTCTCAGAATTGCAACTTTATTTCTCAGAATTGTGACTTTATTTCTCAGAATTGTGACTTTATTTCTCAGAATTGTGACTTTATTTCTCAGAATTGCAACTTTATTTCTTAGAATTGTGGCTTTATTTCTCCGAATTGCGACTATTTTTCAGAATTGTTACTTTCTTTCTCAGATTTGCAACTTTATTTCTTAGAATTGTGGCTTTATTTCTCAGAATTGCAACTTTATTTCTTAGAATTGTGGCTTTATTTCTCAGAATTGCAACTTTATTTCTTAGAATTGTGGCTTTATTTCTCAGAATTACGACTATTTTTCATAATTGTTACTTTCTCAGAATTGCAAGTTTATTTCTCAGAATTGCGACTTTTTTCTAATAATTGTGACCTTTCTAATTATTGTGACTTTCTTAGAATTGCAGCTTTATTTCTCAGAATTGTGACTTTTCTAAGAATTGTGACTATTTCTTAAATTTGCAGCTTTATTGCTCAGAATTGCAAATTTATTTCTTAGAATTGTTACTTTATTTCTCAGAATTGCTTCTTTATTGCTCAGAATTGTGACTTTTCTAAGAATTGTGACTATTTCTTAAATTTGCAGCTTTATTGCTCAGAATTGTGAGTTTATTTCTTAGAATTGTAGCTTTATTTCTTAGAATTGTGGCTATTTCTCAGAATTGTGACTTTATTTCTCAGAATTGTGACTTTATTTCTTAGAATTGTGGCTTTATTTCTCAGAATTGCAACTTTATTTCTTAGAATTGTGGCTTTATTTCTCAGAATTACGACTATTTTTCATAATTGTTACTTTCTCAGAATTGCAAGTTTATTTCTTAGAATTGTGACTTTATTTCTCAGAATTGCGACTTTTTTCTAATAATTGTGACCTTTCTAATTATTGTGACTTTCTTAGAATTGCAGCTTTATTTCTCAGAATTGTGACTTTTCTAAGAATTGTGACCTTTCTAATTATTGTGACTTTCTTAAATTTGCAGCTTTATTGCTCAGAATTGCAAATTTATTTCTTAGAATTGTTACTTTATTTCTCAGAATTGTGACTTTATTTCTCAGAATTGTGACTTTATTTCTCAGAATTGCAACTTTATTTCTTAGAATTGTGGCTTTATTTCTCAGAATTGTGACTTTATTTTTCAGATTTGCAACTTTATTTCTTAGAATTGTGACTTTATTTCTCAGAATTGCAACTTTATTTCTTAGAATTGTGGCTTTATTTATCAGAATTGCGACTATTTTTCAGAATTGTTACTTTCTTTCTCAGAATTGCAACTTTATTTCTCAGAATTGTGACTTTATTTCTCAGAATTGTGACTTTATTTCTCAGAATTGCAACTTTATTTCTTAGAATTGTGGCTTTATTTCTCCGAATTGCGACTATTTTTCAGAATTGTTACTTTCTTTCTCAGATTTGCAACTTTATTTCTTAGAATTGTGGCTTTATTTCTCAGAATTGCAACTTTATTTCTTAGAATTGTGGCTTTATTTCTCAGAATTGCAACTTTATTTCTTAGAATTGTGGCTTTATTTCTCAGAATTACGACTATTTTTCATAATTGTTACTTTCTCAGAATTGCAAGTTTATTTCTCAGAATTGCGACTTTTTTCTAATAATTGTGACCTTTCTAATTATTGTGACTTTCTTAGAATTGCAGCTTTATTTCTCAGAATTGTGACTTTTCTAAGAATTGTGACTATTTCTTAAATTTGCAGCTTTATTGCTCAGAATTGCAAATTTATTTCTTAGAATTGTTACTTTATTTCTCAGAATTGCTTCTTTATTGCTCAGAATTGTGACTTTTCTAAGAATTGTGACTATTTCTTAAATTTGCAGCTTTATTGCTCAGAATTGTGAGTTTATTTCTTAGAATTGTAGCTTTATTTCTTAGAATTGTGGCTATTTCTCAGAATTGTGACTTTATTTCTCAGAATTGTGACTTTATTTCTTAGAATTGTGGCTTTATTTCTCAGAATTGCAACTTTATTTCTTAGAATTGTGGCTTTATTTCTCAGAATTACGACTATTTTTCATAATTGTTACTTTCTCAGAATTGCAAGTTTATTTCTTAGAATTGTGACTTTATTTCTCAGAATTGCGACTTTTTTCTAATAATTGTGACCTTTCTAATTATTGTGACTTTCTTAGAATTGCAGCTTTATTTCTCAGAATTGTGACTTTTCTAAGAATTGTGACCTTTCTAATTATTGTGACTTTCTTAAATTTGCAGCTTTATTGCTCAGAATTGCAAATTTATTTCTTAGAATTGTTACTTTATTTCTCAGAATTGCTTCTTTATTGCTCAGAATTGTGACTTTTCTAAGAATTGTGACTATTTCTTAAATTTGCAGCTTTATTGCTCAGAATTGTGAGTTTATTTCTTAGAATTGTAGCTTTATTTCTTAGAATTGTGGCTATTTCTCAGAATTGTGACTTTATTTCTCAGAATTGTGACTTTATTTCTTAGAATTGTGGCTTTATTTCTCAGAATTGCGACTATTTCTCAAAATTGTAAGTTTAGTTCTCAGAATTGTGACTTTATTTCTCAGAATTATGACAATTTCTCGGAATTGCTACTTTATTTCTCAGAATTGCAAGTTTATTTTTTAGAATTATGACTCTTTCTAAGAATGGAGACTTTATTTCTCAGAATTGCAACTATTTTTCAGAATTGTTACTTTCTTTCTCAGAATTGCAAGTTTATTTCTCAGAATTGTGACTTTTTTTCTAATAATTGTGACTTTTCTAAGTATTGTGACTTTCTTAGAATTGCAACTTTATTTCTCAGAATTGTGACTTTTCTAAGAATTGTGACTATTTCTTAGATTTGCAACTTTATTGCTCAGAATTGTGAGTTTATTTCTCAGAATTGCAACTATTTCTCAGAATTGCAACTATTTCTCAGAATTGTGACTTTATTTCTCAGATTTGTGACTGTTTTTCTAAGAATTGCGACTTTATTTCTAATTGCTACTTTATTTGTAAAAAATAGTGACTTTATTTCTCAGAATTGCAACTTTATTTCTTAGAATTATGACTTTATTTCTCAGAATTGCAGCTTTATTTCTAAGAATTGTGACTTTATTTCTTAAAATTGCGACTTTATTTCTTAGAATTGCGACCTTATTTCTCTAAATTACGACTTCATTTCTCAGAATTGTGACTTTTTTTGTGAATTAATTTGTCAGAATTGCAACTTTATTTTTAATTTATTTCTAATAATTGTGACTTTATATCACACAATTCTAAGAAAAAAAGTCAGAATTGCGAGTTTGGATCACAATTATGAGAAAAAAGTCGCAAGGTTGTGAGATAAAAAGTCGCAATAACCTTTTTATTATTCTTTATTAAGGCTTCCATAATAAACTTTTGAATGGTAGTATATATAATTACAATTATTTTTGAAGTTATGGGAAGTGAATTAATTATATGATGTAGAAATCGTATATTTTATTTTTTTTAAAAAAACTAAATTATTGTATTTTCTCACAATTGAAATCGCCTTTGTTTTGATTCTGCCTGTCTCAGGCGGTCTTTGTGTACTTGCCCAGCGGTCTCCACCGCTTTGCTCGTGTCACCGTGAAATCAATTCTCTTTCCTGTCATTATGATGTTGTGTTCAAGTGGAAGAGAAATCACTTTGAAACCCATGAAATTTTTATGAAAATGTCTATACTGCCTTTTGAGAGGAAACAACAAAGACCAGGAACCATCGGTAAATGTTCTTCAGTTCTATGATGATAGTAAAAGTGGCATGTAATACACAGATGCATTTCCATTGGTAAGGACAGGCCTTTGTTCTGAATATAATTAAAGACATTTTAGGTGGGAGGATTTTGTTGTAATGCACAGCTGGGTTTCTACTTTGTGTCAACACTGGTGAAATAGCAAGTGCAGCTTTTGTTAGGATAACAAAGTACTTATGAATTAATTATTAACATTTTGGCCCATTTTCAGCAGTTCTCACAGCCATTAGTTTTCTCTGATGATAGGAAAGCTAATTAATTCTCCAATTAACCCACATGTCACTCTTCCAGCAGTGACACTGCTTTATCATTTGTCTTGTCTACGTATCTAAAAAACGTAATACAGGAAAGCTTGATCTTCCTCCCATCTGCTGCACAGATATTGAAGAATCTGTCATCACCCTGTAAATATTCCAGCAACGTTGTACCTTATTATTTGCAGAAATCCTACATTAGTCATTTTGCCACTTGTCGTGGAAACAAAAATACTTTTAAAACCGACTTTACAGACGTCGCACACCAAACCCAACACTTTTTTCCTCTTTATTCCAGCGTTTCTTGCCACCTCGGAAGCCGCAGCAAATATCCGGGCTTGGTTTTCCAGACTAAAACTCCTCACGCTGTGAATGCTTTTGTCATTAGTGGTTTGAGAATGCCCTGATGCTGCTCGAGCTCAGCGGAGTGTCTCTATTCAAATAAACCTTTTTAACCAAAATGTTGATTTCTTGCTCAACCCCTCCAAGAAACTCATCAGAGATTTGCTCCTGCAATGTCTTTAAATGCGGCAGTGAGCTTCTGTTCTCAGAGGCAGTGTACATGTAGTGTGCATTCGAGCCTTGAGAAGTGGATTAAGGAGTCAAGCTGTGTATGTGAGCAATATAGTTTGTAACAAAGGTGAATGGTACATTTGTGACATTGTGTAAAGTATTTTAAACTAAATTAAGCAAAACTCTTTTTTTTTCCTCATGTAAGGATTTTTGGCTTAATGCACAATGCTGATTCTCCGCCTTTGTCCTCCTTTCTTTTGTCTGGAGCCCTCAAGCAAAATGCCCCATCTGGCCACATTGTTTACAGTCAAAAAAATTAATGTAATTTTTGGTGTTTGGTGTGAAAATGATGCTACGGCAGTGACTTGTTACAGGAGACTGGGGTCCACCAGAGGGCTGCAGCAAACTCTTTTTCCACAAGCCTTTTTTTTTTTTTTTTTTTTGTCATTTTTCCACTTTTTCATCATTTTCACAAGACTTTTACAGCTCCCAGAATATTTTGTTCTATAAACATATGAACATGCAATATGTTATAATAAGAATAAGAATGGTGACTATTTCTTAGACTACGACTATTTTTCGAAGTTGCAAGTTTATTTCTTAGAATTGTGACTTTATTTCTCAGAATTGCGACTATTTCTAAGAATAATGGCTATTTCTCTGAATTGTGACTTTTTTCTAATAATTGTGACTATTTCTCAGAATTGCGACTTTTTTCTAAGAAATGTGACTATTTCTCATAATTGGGACTTTATTTCTCAGAATGGTGACTTTATTTCTCAGAATGGTGACTTTATTTCTCAGAATTATGACTTTATTTCTCAGAATTGTGACTTTATTTCTCGGATTTGTGACTGTATTTCTAAGAATTGTGACTTTATTTCTCAGAATTGTGACTATTTCTTGAAATTGTACGTTTATTTCTCAGAATTGTGACTTTATTTCTCAGAATTATGACTTTATTTATCAGATTTATGACTTTATTTCTCAAAATCAAGACTTTATTTCTCAGAATTGCGAGGTTATTTCTCAGAATAGCCACTTTATTTTTCAGAATTGTGGCTTTATTTCTTAAAATTGCGACTTTATTTACAACAGAAAAAGTATTTCCAGCATTTGTCAAAAACAACCTGTTCTCATGACGAAAATGTACCTGTAGGAACTTTTTCGCGTGACACAAAATATGTACCAATAAGTTCATATCACTGCAGTTTCCAACAGAAATGTTCCCTGAGTGGCAATAGAAGACTGTTTATTTTTTTTCCCTCGGAACAGATGAATGTACATATGGTACATTTATTTGATGTTGGTTTTGAAGGCGTCACCGCAGTTTTGACTTGAAATGTCCGTTGAGTGGCGCTATAACTAATGCTCCATGACGTCTAAAAATAACGTACCATCTGCACTACACCTAAACCTGAGCAAAAGTGAATCTGTCGTAAAAACGCAATCACAAACGTGCCGTTTTAGCTCTCATATTTTAGCTCTTTCATCTTGAGTCATATTTTTCACAGGATTTGTACCCAAGGAATCCACATCCTAAGTCCAAATCCGTGCCGGATGAGCTACTGAGCGAACTTGTTACATCCAGAAAATTAAACATATGGAGCTGTAATCATAACTGTGGTTACAAGTGCTCACTGTTTTACCACCTCTAGTGTTCATTTCTGCGAAAAAGTTCCCACAGATATGTTTTCGTCATGACATCAGGTAGGTCAAAAATTACGTCTCATCAGATTTCAGAACAATGATCAAATTAAAAACTAATCAATCACTTCCATCGACACCAAAGCTTTGACAGTCCTAAACCACTTCCTGGCTCGACATTTCATTCAGGTGCTTCACAATGCCATAGAAGAACCATTTTCGTTTAAATGGTTCCATAAAGAACCTTTAACATCTGAAGAACCTTTCTGTTTCATAAAAGGTTCTTTGTGGTGAAAGAAGGTTCTTCAGATTATAAAAAGGTAAAAAAAGAGAGATGATTCTTTAAAGAACCTTTGATTGAATAGTTCATCATGGAACCAAAAATGGTTCTTCTATGGCATCGCTGTGAAGAACCTTTTAAAGCACCTTTATTTTAAACAGTGTAATATGTTAATTTATCGCTGCATAACTGTTTCCAGGGTTCTCACAGTCTTGGTTGCTAGAGCAGTTAAAAAGAGTGGGAACCCAGAAGAATCTTAAGCTCTTAAAGTGAACCCCGGATATCAGGACTTGTATGGCTTAATATAACACAAATGATGTCTCTTACTGAAATATGTAGCAGAAAACCCATGAAACATTTACGTTATTTAAAAAATCCAAATCCTTTTACACATATTTTGGACTATGGAGGGTGACATTATTTCAATGACATAAAATGATTGCGCTCAGTGAGCTACTGGCTCTACCTGTTGCTATTTTACTTCAACACAACCCTGATGTGTCTGTGGATGAATAAAACTTCCTAAAGACATGCGTCTTTGTTCTCTCCACTTCAGCCCTGATGCCTTTGAGGCTTTATAGGAGACCACAGCTACTGAAAGAGCTTACAAACGACAGAGACAAGAAACGTTAGATGCCATCCTGGCAGGATATAAACATGCCAACACTTGTCATGACGCCGTAGGTATTGAAGGAGTTTCTCAGTGGGGATTCACTCAATATCTTGGGCCTTTAGACTCCTTATAGGGAAAATCGATGGTACAACATTTGGTTCAAGTCTACACTTACATCCATCGCCACCTGTAAGCTCTTTCAGCAGCTGTGGTCATCGTACCAGTATTTTATTTTCAGAGCTGTGTATTCTGAATTGTGTTGCTGTAAAAAAAAAAGCAACAGGTACTGCCAGTAGCTCACCGATTGCAACCATTTCACGTCATAATGGCGCCCCCCATAGCCCAATATATATATATATATAAAATGATGTGGATTTATTTAAATAACGTAAATCTTTCATAGGTTTTCTACTACATATTTCAGTAAGAGACATCATTTACATTATATTAAGCCATACAAGTCATAATACTCAGGGTTCCCTTTAAAACCTCTGAAACATTTATTATTATTATTATTATTATTATTATTATTATTATTATTATTATTATTATAGAGTCAAAAAGGTTGAGAACTTATGTGTGGTTGCTATCACATTTCTGTGGAATTTCTAGGGTGTTCTGAGCGGTTTCTATGATGTTTCTAGATGGTTGCTAGTCCCTCCTTCAGTTGAAATGTATTAATACCAACTGTAAAGGTGTGGTCACATTTGCGAAATTTCAGCACAGAAGGTTCATTGTCTATTGTCAGTAGTGTAGCAATGTACAGTATAGAGCCCATCTTGAGACAGTTTTATGCTGTTGTACTAATTCTAAATATAAGCAATAGTAGCTGTAAAACGTGCGTTAGTAAACACCAGCAATGAATCATACATTTCCAAAACTATTGTCTAGACACTGTAAGGAAAAACAATTAATTTTCTCTTTTACTGTGCCATGTCCACTAGCTTGAGAAACAGTCGATCGCTGGTGTGGGAGTGACAGATGAGAGTGTGAAGAGATGGAGGTAGAGGAGAGGTGGCGACGAGCAGACAAACAAAGCTCTTATCTGTGTTGAGGAGTTGACCTGTGAGCCGTCTGCCTCTGGCTGTTGTTCAGACCTAGTCGGCATGTCATAATATTATATCAGTGCTGTCTGCTTCCACCGCTCTTTCTCCCGCGCTCTCTTTTCTGTACTCTTCTCTCTGCTGTAGTATAATAATGAGTGTTGCTCTGTCACACATACTCCCATTGTGCCACTTTGTCCCAAAACATGAGCTGTCTGCCAAGTTTTCACATCAATGTCATTTTAGCTAGAATCGTTAGGTAGTATGACACAAGGTATGTCACAGTTCTGAGTTGAATTTCCTGTACAAAACGCTATTGTGTGGAACTGCTGCCAATGTGGAGTGAGTAGCTTTTGAAACAGAGATAAAATACAGCATGTTGTTTGTCCCCCACTTTCCACTTCATGCTGAGTGCTTTAGAAACACTCATGCTCGATATGAAATCTAGTGGCTTCATCTTCTCCAGCCCCTCAAGTGCAATAAAATGCAGATTTCTTTGTCTCGCTCTCCGATTTGTTTTCCTGTCCTCTCCCAGAGCGTTTTGCTGTGCTGGCATGTTGCTGATGCAGTGGTGTTGACCTCTCATCATGCCCTGAGGCGTGACTCCTCTGACATCTATCCCACGATCTCAGGTGGATTCTCAGTCTGGAAAGGAGTCGAGTGACCCTAACAAACCTACCACTCCTACACACAAGCTGAAAGTCATCTGTCAGCAAGGGTTGATGCTACGTGTGGATGAAGCTTGACAACCCCCATTGGCTAGAACATGTCCTGACTTGTAAGACGTGGGGATTGAGCGACGAAAATGCTGTCATTAGCCAGGAATGCTGTCAATCATATAAGTTCCCATAGAGATTTAGTGGAGAAAAACTGTGACAGGTTCTTCAATGGGATTTGGTGTTCGTCCTAAAGAAATTGACCTTTGGGGAAACGTGAAAGTTAAGAAAAATCCCAAATGGAAAAGAACAGCAGAGCTCAGGCTCTACTATATTATTACCGTCTGGTTGGTCTATCAACAGCTGTTTTTAAATGGCTCTAAAGCGTGTTTCTCTCTGTCTGTACTATACTGCGGCTATTGCATCACCATGCTGCTTTATTCATTACCCAGAAGGCTTCTCCTCCGGCATCATCATTATGGGCTACTCAAGGTTGCCACGTTAAACCCCAGTGATTCCTTCTCCATTCGCCCAATCTCAGATGCTCAGTTGTTCCAAAGCTAAAGCTATAGACGCAAAAAGAATTGACATTTTAAAGCAACAGAGAAAAAAACAGGAATATATGCATATATGTGCACTGATTCATCTGCTTGGGACAGATAAACACAGGGCTTTGTAGTTTTTATGTGAAATGAATCCACATGACTCGCATACTGGTATATTATGGCATGCAACATGATCACTTTAATATTTAAAGGCATTGTTCACCTAAAAATGAAAATTACCCATTAGATTTACAAGGCATCTTAGTTGTATCAAAATGACTTTCTTCTTTCAGACAAATACAATCTGAGTTATATTTAAAAAAATCCTGAAGCAGCAGTGTACATTTTTTTAATATAATTTCAATTAGATTTGTCTGAAAGAAAAAAGTCATATACACCTAGGATGGCTTGATGGTGACTAAATCAAGGGGTAATTTTCATTTTTGGGTGAACTATCCCTTTAAGGATTTATTTGCTCTCAAATTATGTAAAATCTAAATATTGATCAATATATGAATACACAGACTTTATATGTGGTCTGGTTTTGTGGTCCAGGGTTACATATATGGTGACACAATCCTCAAACATCAACTAATACCAAACCTAAATGGTTCTAGTACGTACATAACAAAATGAGTGAGTAAATGATGGCAATTTAAATATTTGGGTGAGCTATCACTTTAAGGGGCTGGTGAAGAGGCAGTATTTCCAGCCCAGAACCAGCCCAGAACACAAAACTGTTCCAGGGCCTCAGCTCTGGCATCAGGCACGGCACCCTGTCGAAGTAAAAGGGGTATGAGTTTGCCTGCCTGACTGCCTGTACGTCAGAGACACTCTCCTGCTGGGACTGTGCAAATCTTGCCTGAAATCTCCCTCGATTGTTCCCTCCAAATCTTCCCCCCACCCCTTCCCCAACTGCCCGTGCTCCTTTTCTAAGCTTGAGAAATAAATGAGCATGTATTCTGGAACTGAGTGATCCGGAAGGTCTCTAATCCCCTCTCAGCTCACCAAAGGAGGGTGATCTGAATAGAAGGGGTCAAGAGTGATTAGAGAAGCTGGCACAACTGAATGTCCTCAAAGCTGGTGGTTAAGGGGGGCTGGGGGAGTAGTCCGCAAATCTCTCGACATGCCAACGAAATCTTAATGTGAGACCAAATTGCTTCGGAGGAGTAGACACAATAGTGATCACGTGAGGAGCCGAGAGGGAAGTTAATAAAGTGACTTGGCCTCTGTCTCGGGCCGGTTTGAGTTGGACGCCCATTCATTTAAAAGCTCTGACCTTTGTGACCACAACAAACTCTTCCTAAGTGGATAAAGACTTCTGCTACATTCCCTTTCATATGCTCAAAATCCAAATGTATGTAGGAGAAAGGCTTCCAAGGGAATGAAAATGATCAACTGTTGTTCGGACAGAAACAGTTTAGACCTCAGCTGTGCTCTCTTCAGGGAAGACATCTGTTAGGCTTGAGATTTAGGCTATGAAATAAACAAACCGTCTGAGAATTCTTCAGCTGAACTGGAATTGCACACTTTCTATATCTCTAACTCTTGACTGGACTCAGTGAAGAAACTCAATCTATCAGCCCTGTCACTCCTCAGCTTAACCATTTGCTCAGGGGAATTTCACGATTCCTTTAAAATATGAGGAGGCCAAAGTGCGTCAGTATGGCCACAGATTCAACTGACATTTTCAAGGCTGTAACAACATCAAAGGATTTAGTCTCAGTCAACTAGGCCCACTCAGACCCACTTCTCTGGTCCAAGCTGTCTGGGTGGGCCAGGGGAATAATTGGGCGGAGGGGCCACGCAAAACAATATTGAGCAAGAGAGAGTGCAAGTGAAATCGGAGAGGAAGTCCTTCAAGGTTTGCGGATGTGTTTTTCCAGAGTTTAAACTAAGTAAGTGCCATGGCAGTGTGCCTTAAAGTACTTCTTCCAAAGATGTAAATTGTCGTCACTTAAGGAGATATTTTTGTGTTTTCCCGCTGGCACAAAATTGCATACATTGCCAACTTTTCAAGAAGGATTTAAGAAAGAACTCACGCAAACAAATACACAATTCAGCATTTCACACTTGCAGGGTTAAACAATGAGATCTGAAGGGGTCTGAAATGCATATGAAAACCAGAGGTTCCCCTCCCTCCTGCTGGGGCTCTCTGATGGTTCCCCGTAAGCCGTCATGCATCATACCCTCTCTCTCCTTTCCGTCCACCTGTTACAGCCAGTCTCACACTCGCCCTTCTTTAAAATACCCTGTGGGAGAGCCACTCAGTCACATCAGCTCCCCTTTCGCTTATAAAAGGACTAAATGGGACAAGAAACGGCAGAGAAAGCAGAGCAGCCAACCGACTAAAGTGCAGCAGCTCCTGCTAAAGCTATTGGTGTGTTCTTGAGTAGCCATGGGTTTGGCTCTTCTGCCTGACCACAGCATAGACAGTGGCAATAGACTTCGTAGGGTAGAGTGTTTAAAGTTTTTTTCCCTGCTCCTGAGGTCAATTTTACTGTCATTTACAATGGAAAGTTGGGAATTAGTGTGAAATAGCTGCTTGTTATTCTTCAAAGAATGTTTTTCAACATTGTGGAAGACGTTCAGCTGTCCTCCATCTCCAAAATCTGAGCTTTGAAGTTGTGTTGTCTTTCTTTTGTAAAACATCTTTAGTTCATACAACTGTGTTGAATTCAGATAGAAGATAGAAGCTTGGCGTGTGCAGCTGTCTGGGTCGTAGCATCCACACCAGTTTCCTCATAGAAGTCGCATGCTTCACTTAACGTATTTTACGACTTGAGCAAATACCAATGATTCCATCTCCTACAGCCATTCCTTTCTAGCTAAGATGTATCTGAAGATAAAACATTCTGTGATGCTTGAGAGAATGAAGGAACTAATTCTTACCAGAGGCATAATGATTTAATTAATCAGACTCTATTAGTGAACTGTCTAATGGTTTAAAGGCCACATCATACAGTGGAGAAAGTGAGCTTTAAATATATACTGTATGGACATTGGTTGTGCTCTTTAGTCACGGGCCACACTGGAAGACCCAGAGGATCCAAAGAAAACATTGACAGTTAATGATACACACGTAATGTAGATGGAAACTCTCTATATAACCATGGCAGGTTCTTGAGCCCATTATTCTGAGACTGTACAGATCTCATGGGAGGATAGACACAAATATGCAGGGGCCATATTTTCAATGTACTTTATCAGTGCGAAAGTGGCCAAGTTTGCTCAAGGTGGAGTTATGGGCCAAATGGTTTGGATATTTCAAGTAATGAACTTCCATTTGGGGTGTTCCAGTGAAGTCAAAGATTTTGGGTGTATCTAAGGAAACGTGTTAATAAAATATAGTCTGTTCTTCATCAGGCAGTACCGTACCCTCCTACAATGGATCTCATTGTGCACTGTGGAGGGTAGACTGGCAGCGGAGAAATGAAAGTCAACATGTGGAGAGGTGGGAGTTTGTCCATTGACCTACAAACTCACACGTGGGATCCATCAGTCATATTACGTACTTTCAAATCAGGAATACTCAAGTTTACCTTAGCCTATCGTGGTCATCCTCACAGGTCTGTATGATTGAGTAATGCATTGTTTGCTCCTCAAGTCTTTCAAACTCTAATGTTGCCAAAAGGATCGCCTCCTGAAAGCAGGGAGTGAATAAGACAGGGAGTGGTGGATCATGAGTTCTAGATAAGGTGGGTGAGGACTCCCAGGTCTGCTCGGTTGCTCTTTCATCTCTTGCACACTGACAGTTTCCCAGGATAATCAAAGTCTCCAGTCGGTGCCCAGCCATTATGGTGAGGAAGGGGCCGTAACAATGACCACAGTTGCCAATTAAGTCAACCACTAGGACTGCTTAGTGTACAGATTCTGGGAGAAGTAGGGGGTATGGAAAGACTATTAGAGGTGAGAGGTGTGCTGCATCTAAACTGCGGACACCTTCAAAGCCATGCTGTTGAAACAAATGTTGTATTTTGCAATAAATTCTTCATGACCTGAGAAACAATGTCACGCTTGCATTTGCAAAACCTGCTGCCATGATGATTTCTGTTTTGGGTGTCTGCGCTTACTATATGTTTTTTGGTGTGTTGCCATGCAGTTCCTAGTGTACTCTGGCTGGTTTTTAATATGTTGCTAGTAGGGTTTGTGCCATTGCTAGATGGTTCCTAGGTGCTTCCTTTTAAAAAGGCCAGCCTTGCCCCCCTCAACCAAGTTACTTTGCCCCCCCATTCCCCACTGCTGAACATGATCAAATTCGAGATTGCAGATATCTGTGCGTATACGAAAACTGAAAAAAAAAAAACCAGCATGCATATGAAAGCGATTGCACGCTGTTGTGAGCATCAGCGACTGTCTGTGATTGCTGATTGCTCGCTTCCCACTCAAAACAGCTCAACGTGGTTTATGCCCCCTAGATTTTGAAAGCAAAAGTGAACGCGAAAAAAGTGTACATAATGAAAGCGATTGCAATTGTTGTGAGCGTCAGTGACTGTCTGTAATTGTAGATTGCACGCTTCCCACCCGAAACAACTTAACGTGGCTTATACCCCCCCTAGATTTCGAAAGAGGAAAAAGTATGCATATGAAAACAATTGCAAACTGTCGGGAGCGTCAGCAACTGCCCGTGACTACAGATTGCACACTTCCCACCCAAAACAGCTCAACGTGGTTTATGCCCCCTAGATTTCAAAAGCAAAAGTGAAAGCGGGAAAAGTGTGCGTACGAAAGTGATTGCACACTGTCGTGAGTGTCAGTGACTGCCTGAATTTGCAGATTGCACACTCTCCACTTAAAATAGCTCAACGTGGTTTACCCCCCTCCCCCTAGATTTCGCTGATATTTCACATGGTTTATGCCCCCCAAGATTTCAAAATGAAAAAGTGCACATGTGAAAGCAACTGCACGCAGTTGTGAGTGTCAGCGACTGTCTGCGATTGCACGCTTCTCACCCGAAACAGCTTAATGTGGCTTATGCCCCCCCCCCCGATTTCGATTTTACGAAAACAATTGCATGCTGTCGTGAGCATCAGTGACCGCCCGCGATTGCACGCTTCCCACTCGAAACAGCTTAACGTGGCTTATGCTCCCCCTAGATTTCGAAAGTGTAAAAACTACATGCATACGAAAGCAAATGCATGTTGTCATGAGCGTCAGTGACTGCCCACGATTGCAAGCTTCTCACCTGAAACATGGTTTATGCCCCCCCCCCCTGTCTTCAGGACTGTCCCAGGAATGTTCCTACGATCTTGTGGACTTAACGGACACATGCACGAAGTGGCCATTGTGAGTCCTCAGGACCGAAAGTGCACATAAAGTGTGTCATTTGGGACAGGCACTTAAGCTATAGGCTGGTGAGTTTTTTTTTTTTTTTTCAGTGGTGGAGCTGAACTCTGCAGGACTGCAGCTCTCTAGGACCAAACTTGCCTACCCCTGGGCTTGCCTTGGTCTGATTTATTAGAAATATAAATGCACACTTCTTCTCAACCAAAAGCACAGTTTGAAGTAACATTCATGTCCAAATGTGTGGGACATTTAGTCTGATTTCTTAGAAATAGAAAACCACACTTCTTCTCAAGCAACAACACAGCTTGAGGTATCATTCATGTCCAAATGTGTGGGACAACATGCGTGTCTGTTTAATACTTTTTTGGGATTTGTTGAAATCTCTAATGCCAAATATGAGCAATAGTTAGTCATAGTGATGTATTTTTCCCTAAAACATTTCAGAGTCAAAATTACCCACTTCACCTCAAAGTACAGTGTTTGGTGCCAAGTAACGTACTGGTACATTTACACACTGGTGTTTATTGGAATTACGCAACTTCATCAGTTACTCAGGTCAGCCGTAATTGCTAAAACCAGACACACTGTTCTCCACAAACATTTACTGGGTGCAATAAAACCGCAACGACTTGCTTATAGCGCTGTGTTGGATATGCTGGCTCAATGCTCTGACCACAGACCCCTGTCTCGGAGGGAGATCAGAGGGGCAGGGGAGGGAAATCATTCATTATACGGGACTCTTTGCTTATTAGTGTCTCTTTTGTTTCTTGCCCTTTCTCCCTGTCGTCTCCTGGTGCCAGGCAACACTGCGGGCAAGAGACTGGCACACCTGCAGTCGCTGTCTTTGTGCACGCTGCCAAAGGACCAATCAAGCATGTCTGTCACATCCTTAAAAGAGACGCACACACACAGACACCTGGGTAGGCGCTAAACAACATCAGGGCCACCAGCGATGTGTTGACTGCTTGATGCTTGGGATGTGTGAGTGTGTGCATTTGTGTGTGCAATGGAAGAAGACCTTCTTTGTCCCTTTCTCTCTGGACTATCCTCTGTTCTTAGAGGTTTATTCATGCTATCGTCTCACTGGTTCCAACAGAGTCTTGGCTTTCTTCAAGCAGACTGTTCATTTAGAGAAGCAGTCTATTGACTATGCAGAAGAAGAGTGTCTTTTCACTGTGTCTTCTTTATAAGGCTGTGTAGTTTGTTCATGTTCAGAGAAATGTGTCTTTCTCTACTGTTGTCTTTTTCAGTGCTGGCAGGACAAGTGACATTACTTGAAGCTTGTCCTGATTTATAAAGAAAGAGTCACACTTTACTCCAGGACTGTTGACATTGAAATAGACAATATATAATATATTAAATATTAACAACTGGTTATGTTGGTTTTTCATCTACAGTTGAAGTCAAAAGTTTACATACATTGCAGAATCTGCTAAATACAAAATAAAGTGTAAAGTCGGCAACACCAAAGCTCCAAAAAAGTATATCAAATTGAATATTCAATTTGTCTGATGAAGAGCCTGCGTGCTCGAAACGTTACATACGCTATGCGAAAGTTGTTTTATAAATAAATATTTTTGATTTTTTTTTTGGAGCTTTGGTGTTGCCGACTTTACACTTTATTTTGTACTTGTTGCTTTTTAGTCGAGCACCCATTTGAGACTGATGTGCGTGCTTTTGTTTAATTTTTCTTCGTAGAATCTGCTAAATATTAATTATTTTACCAAAATAAGAGGGATCATACAAAATGCATGCTATTTTTAATTTAGCACTGACCTGAATAAGATATTTCACAAAAAAGATGTTTACAACTTTTAGTCCACAAAATAGTGCACTGTTCTTAAAAAAAACCTTCAGGTCCCACAAATTCTTTGGTTTTACAGCATTTTTGTGTATTTGAACTCTTTCCAACAATGACTATATGATTTTAAGATCCACCCTTTCACACTGAGGGACTCATATGCAACTATTACAGAAGGTTCAAACGCTCACTGATGTTTCAAAAGAAAAAACGACGCATTAAGAGCCAGGGGTGAAAACTTTTTAACAGAATGAAGATTGCATTTTTCTTATTTTGCCTAAATATCATATTATTTTTCATTTAGTACTGTCCTTCAGAAGCTACAGAAGATACCTACATGTTTCCCAGAAGACAAAATAAGTCAAATTTACCCTGATTTTCAAATATGCATATTGCATATGAACCCTCATTTGTGCTCAGTGTCAAAAGATGGATCTCAAAATCATACAGTCATTGTTGGAAAGGGTTCAAATACACAGAAATGCTGAAAACCAACTGTATGTGTATTCTTCATGTCCTGGACCTTTATTTGCACCAGCTTAGAGGAAGTTGTATAAAAACAGGAGAGATTAAAATGGTCATTAAACTGTCCATTGTCTTGTGAAGAAGTAGTAGAAGACTGAATTGTTCTTGCACATACCTGCCTTGTGCACTGAGAATTATATTGCATTTTTTTTGAGAAGTACTGCAGCTTAAAAATTGCACATTGTTAGTATGTACTTCCTTTATAATGTAGTTCCACATAATTAATATTGAATTTGCAATAAACTAGACATGAAAACTGTGAAGCCAATAGCTAGTATATAGACTGTAACTCTGTAAAAAGTGTTGACATGCAATTGTTTTTTTTTTTTTTTTTTTTTTTTTAATTTAGGTTATTCAGTTATACAGCATCAGTTGATTCAGTCATATCAATTGATCATGTGAAATTGAATCAATTCAGTCATATTAAATGTGACCCTGAACCACAAAACCAGTCATAAGTGGCATGGATAAGTTTGTAGCAATAGCCAACAATAGATTGTATGGGTCAAAATTATCGATTTTTCTTTTACGCCAACAATCATTAAGATATTTAGTAAAGATCATATTCTATGAAGATATTTTGTCAATTTCCTACTATAAATATATCAAAACTTAATTTTTGATCAGTAATATGCATGGCTAAGAACTTTATTTGGACAACTTTAAAGGCAATTTTCTCAGTATTTTAATTTTTTGCACCCTTTTAGATTTTCAAATAGTTGTATCTCGGCCAAATATCCTATTCTAATTCAGTCCTATTAAAAGGTATTTCTGACTTGAGTAGAACCAAGCCATTTGTTTCCAAATAAATCAAATTTCTACAGTGAAATCTCTAAGGACCTGAAGGATGCTTCATACAGTAATGGTATCTGGCATTAGCGGTTTGATGATCAAGTCAGTCTGACTGAGAGACTCACAGCTGGCTGCGCTGAGGAGAAAAAGACAAGAGAAGAGAAGCGAAGGGAAGGGAAGGGAAGGGGGTGGACATTTGGGGGTGTTTCCTTTCCTCTCCTCCCCTCTCTATCTCTCCGTCTCTCTCTCTCTCTCTCTCTCTCAATGTGAGCCCAGAGCTCTGCGCAGAGAGCCGCTTCTCATTCAAACCTCCAAAGAGCCACAGAAAGCAACCGCGGGATATTATACTGCATGTAGTATGTGAGCCGGAACAAAGCGGAGTGAGACATAATGAGCGGGCGGGTTCTCAACGGGAAAATGCTGCAGCTTCAGGGTCAGAGAGCAGGACGGACAATGCACTATCATCTCTCAAGGTAACGCTGGTGTCTGGACTACTTGTGAATCTCAATCTCAACGCGAATCCTTGATTGATTCTTAATGCATAAAGACCAATGAGAGTTCAGTGTCAGTGCACTCAAAACTGATCTACTATTTATACTGTAGTGTACGCTATTGAATAAACTGAATAAACATATAATTGTGTTAATTAAATTTGATTTGTAGCGCAATTTGTTACCTGATAGCTCCCGCGGGAGGCCGTAATTAATTGGCATTCAAACGCGCGTTTAATTTCGCGCATTGACGCGCATGTTGTGTGAGAGACGTGAATGTCTTTGTGTCCGTGAGTTGTGTTAAAGTGTTCACAGTGTGAATAGTTGCGTGTCACCGCTGGTTTGTGAGTGTCGCAGGCAGAGGCGTTGAATGTGAATGAATGGAGGTGTGTATCGGTGCATTGCGGAGGGGGGTAACAGGCGGATATCTCGCGTCAGGAGGAAGTATTCTCCTATTGTTTGATGACTGTTAGCGAATTGCCCGAAGCGCAGGTTTATTCTCTGATCAGGACGTGTAGGGTGCTGTTTCACTGTGTTTCGTTATATACAGTAGGCTGTAACGTGGGCTGAATTCCTATCTGACCTACATAAGAGGATGCAAGTGGGGTGCTGTGAGCCAGTGCTCCACATTTACATTAACTGTATAGTGGCTGCGTCTCAAATCCTCGTGAGCTGTCTATCTGGACAGCATTTTAAGCCATTATAGATGTGTTCTAGCGTTCTTTTTGAATTTGGATTAAAAAGGGGGCGTGTCCGCTGGCGTATAAATAGTAGAGGATGATTTTGACAAAGGGAATGGTAGTTATTAGGCTAATAACTAGTGGATTGATGGGTTTTCCTATAAATTATATATGTACTGGATATATATGATTATACTGTACTTCTACTGTACATCTATTGTGTGTGGAACACTGGGGCTGGTTGTCACAAGTCTCCAGTGAATATTTCCAAGGGTGATCTTTATTATTAAAAGTCAATTTCTGCAGTCATATACCCTGAAGGCTTGACTAAAAAAAAAACACATTTTGTCACTGCATGGGGTAAGTTGTCACAATGCAACCTGCTTATGAACAGCCTATTGACAAATTAATCATAACATATAACAATTGTAATTGTTGCAAATGTATGTGACCTTTGACCACCCACAAAACCAGTCTTAAGTAGTATAGGTATATTTTTAGCAATAGCCAAAAATACATTGTATGGGTCAAAATGATCAATTTTTCTTACTTTTTTATGCCACAAATCATTAAGATGTTAAGTAAAGATCATGTTCCATGATGATATTTTGTAAATTTCCTACTGTAAATATATAAAAACTTAATTTTTGATTAGTAATAGGCCTATGCATTTCTAAGAACGTCATTTGGACAACTTTAAAGGCGGTTTCTCAATATTTAAATTGTTTTGCATCTACAGATTTTCAAATAGTTCTCTGCCAAATATTGTCCTGTCATGAAAAAAAAAACAAAAAACATTGACACATTTTGTTACACTGCATGGGGTAAGTTGTCACAATGCAACCTGCTTATGAACAGCCTATTGAAAATTATGAATCATAACAGATAACAATTGTAATTGTTGCAAATGTATGTGACCCTCGACCACAAATCCAGTCTTAAGCAGTATGCGTATATTTGTAGCAATAGCCAAAAATACATAGTATGGGTCAGAATTATCGATTTTTATTTTATGCCAAAAATAATTTCCTACTGTAAATATATCAAAACTTAATTTTTCATTTCGTAATAGGTCAATGTCTTGAACTTCATTTGGACAACTTTAAAGTCTATTTCTCAATATTTAGATTTTTTTGCATCTTCAGATTACAAAAATTGTCCTATCATAACATAAAAAAAAATATTCAGCTTTCAGATTATGTATAAATCTCAATAATAATAATAATTAAAAAATAAATATGTATATACTATATAATTTAGATTTAATTAATTTATGTGGGTGTATGTATTGCGAAATTCTGAATATATTCATACAATATTTACTCTGTAATAAAATAAACGTTTAATAATAATTCATTATAAATGTATAATATAAATGTATATGATAGAAAGTAGATGTATATTTACACACATACACACAATATTTACTCTGTACTTAAAACAATTTATATCAATCAAATGTATAATATTTCAACAATAATATAAAATAATTGAAATTAATTTTCAATCTAAAATATTACAAATGATTTTAAAATATCATTGATTTCAAGATTTGAAAACAGGCCACTTCTTTTCAGACTTCTGTTAGTCCAACTTAATTTCTGATCATCCAAAAATTACACAATATAAAGTGTCCTGGCCAATATGTTTAGGTCTGTCACTAGTAAGATCCTTAATTTTGTTCTTGCAGTTCAATCTGGAACATTAGACGACAAGAAAGGAGCTGAAATTAGCAACAACAACAACAACAACAAAAAAAAGCGTTGATTAACTAAATAAACATGACATTTTTGACCCCACTCTCCACCCTCTTATTAAAACCCAGTTGCAGTGATCAGTGGAGCTCTTAACTAACTTAAAATCTGACCTCTCCCCATGATACTGACAGACGGTGCCCCCTCTTCCCCTGCTGTCCTTATTGATTTTGACCTTGAAATGCACAACCCTGTTTTTGCTCTTTCTGGATGGCTGACCCCTTAAATCGACCCCTTATGTAAAGTCATTAGAAACAAAGAGATCAAGCTGTTACTGCCGTGCGCGTTTAGCCATTAATTCGTTGCACAAGTTTGCTTTGTGTCTTTGACAAAGACCAGTTTCTCAACTGTCGGCCTTATCAATTATATCATGAGTGAGTCTCTCCAAAGTTGGCAGGTTCAACCTCTTTATCTGTTTGTTTAAGTTGTTGAGCCGTTTGAAATCAAACAACAGCGCTGCCAGAAGGTGATATACTTTCGGGCAGCTGGCGGAGTGGGTCATTTATACAGGAATAAGACTTATTGCTTCGGTTATGGCTAGTTATTTGTGTGCTATGCAAAGTGCAGGTTTGCTATGCCAGTGTAAAGAGATTAGTTGTGCTATAAGTCACTCTTTGGGAGGTTTGCTTGGTCTGGACGTGTCAGTCGTTGCCTGAGAAGTCAAACCAAACCTGTTTGACACTGGATTGGAGTCATTTAACCGTGCTTAATCAGGCCTATTCTTGGGTTTTACTGCTGTCATGGATGAGCTTCCTGCAGTGAACTGTTTGTAGCTACAGGGGGTGGAGAGGATGTTCTACTCCATTAAAGCAAATAAAGTTACTAGGATGCTTTTGTCCTGTTTGCTATTGTTGCAAACAACATGCTGGTCTGATCATCTCCAACATCAGGATGAGAACAGCACCCACTATATCCTGTTTTGGATATTGCTCTGACAATCTTTTGCTAAATCTGACCCTGGACCACAAGACCAGTCATATGGGTCAACTTTTGAAATTGAGTTTGAATAAATAAGCTTTCCACTGATGTATGGTTTGTTAGGATAGGACAATATCTGGCTGAGATATAACTGTTAAAATCTGGAATCTGAGGGTGCAAAAAAAAAAAAAAAAAAAAAATCAAAATACTGAGAAAATCACCTTTAAAGTTGTCCAAATTAAGTTCTTAGCAATGCATATTACTAATCAAAAATTAAGTTTTGATATATTTACAGTAAGAAATTGACATGATCTTTACTTAATACTTAATACTTAAAAATCGATCATTTTGACCCATACACTGCATTTTTGGCTATTGCTATAAATCACATACATATAAACACTACCATTAAAAATACAGTAAAAACATTAATATTGTGAAATATTATTACAGCTTATGTGAATATAGTTCAAAATGAAATTTATTCCTGCGATGCAAAGCTGAATTTTGACTTCAGTGTCCCACGATCCTTCAAAAATCATTCTAATATGATGATTTGCTGCTTAAAAACATTTCTTATTATTTTTAATGTTGAAAACAGTCGCACTGATTAATATTTTTGTGGAAATATATTTTTTTTCCTTTGATGAATAGAAAGAACAGCATTTATTTGAAACGTAAATATTTTGTAACAATAATTATTAGCAAATTATTGCATTCTTGCCGAATAAAAAAAAAAAAATCAATCTGAAAAACTGACCCTGAAACTTTGCAATAGTCAAAAAATTAAGCAAATTCTCATTTAATGTTATTTAAATTTATTATTAAAATATTACAATTATTGATTTGCTGCTCAAGAAGCATTTTTATTAGGCTATTATCCTTTTTATTACTAATTTCTTTGTGTTTCTTTGATTCAAAGAAAGTTCAAAAGAACAGCATTTATTTGAAACATACATATTTTGTAACATTAAAAACAATTTACTATCAGTTATTAGCAATTTAATGCATCTTTCATTTCTTGAAAACATTAAAAATGTATTTACTATTAATTTTAACAATTTAATGCATCCTTGCTGAATAGAAGTAATTTCTGTAAAAAAAAAAATCTTAAAGAATATCCCTATATCTTCGTAATAGTCAAAAAATTAAGCAAATTCTCATTTGTTATTGTCAAAATGTTATTTCAAATGCTAAAAAATCTTTACAATGATTGATTTGCTGCTCAAGAAGCATTTCTTATCATCCTTTTTATTAGTCGTTTATTTTTAATTCTTTGATGAATTGAAAGAACAAAGAACAGCATTTAGATGAAACTGAAATATTCTGTAAGATTATAAAATAAAAGTATAGTTTAAAACATAAAGCCATTTTGAGTTCAAGATTCAATATATTTTTGCTGACGATTCTGATTTTCGAAAGGAAATTCGAGTAAAAATAGTATAAGATCAATTTTTTTTAGCTTTTTTATGTGTTTCATTGTATTATGTTAATTTATGTGTTTTATCAGCCACTATGCTCTTATAAACCCATACAAGTAATCAGGTTTTTTAATTACTTCTGACCTGAACAAGACATTTCACATAAAGTCCACAAAAGAAAATAATAGTTGAATTTATAAAAATGACCCTGTTCAAAAGTTTACAGTTTACGTGATTCTCAATACTGTGTTGTTGCCTGAATGATCCACAGCTGTGTTTGTTTAGTGATAGTTGTTCATGAGTCCCTTATTTGTCCCGAACAGTTAAACTGTCTGCTGTTCTTCAGAAAATTCCTTCCAGTCCCACAAATTATTTGGTTTTTCAGCATTTTTGGGTATTTGAACCAACAATCACTGTACATTGCAATTACTATTACAAAAGGTTAAAATGCTCACTGATGCTTAAGAATGCATTAAGAGCCAGAGGTGAAAACCTTTGAACAGAATGGAGATGTGTGCATTTTTATTATTTTGCCTAAATACCATATATCCCAGAAGGCAAAATAACTTACATTTACCCTGATCTTCAAATTCCAGCTCTTAATGGAAATATATGTATAAAACTAGTATACCAAAACACTCGATTAGGCTAGTCAAGAATGTGTCATTTTCATGCATTTTCCCATGAAGAATGAGGAACTTGGCAAATGTTAAATCACAAGATTCTAATAACCTCAGCAAAACGTTCAACTGATTTTTATTACTCCGAAGTCAGCAGGCAGTTTTTAGACCAGTGCTGCTCACAATTCTTGTTAACCTCAGCAGCACTGCGTCCTCGTGTCTCTGCAGCCGTGGCGAGGTACAGTAGTATTAGTTGTTGAAGCCATGCCTGTGTATTGTTATGGTGGAGTGCGTGCAGTTGGTCTTCAGCAGCTGGAAGGAGAAGGAGGAGGAAGAGGCCACGCTGGGTTTAACAGTGGCCACAGCTGCTATGAGTTAGGCCTTGGTCTGGGAGGAGCGCGCTTCATTCACTCTACCTCTCTGTCCTCCCCTTTACCAGTCCCCCACTTTTAAACCAAAACATTTTCCTCAGCATCCTGGATTCAAACGCGAGTGTGTCCGTTAAATCAACCGACAACACTGGAGCGGAGCCATGGGAAACTTGAACTCCAACCACATGTACTTGTCATGGAGCTCATTGTCCTGGATTCCTTCAGGTTGTGTTCTGATACTAAAAGTGGAATAAAATAAGCTACTGTACTTGAAGGACAAATCATTGTCCTGCTACATTTTTCACTCCACACTCTTGCAGTGATGCCATAAATGAACCATTTTTGGTTCCCCAAACAACCTTTCAGTGAATGTTATGTTAAATCTTAGTGTGAAGAACATTTTAGAATCCAAAGAACCTTTTGTGGAATGTTCCTCATGGAGCCAAAGTTCTAAATTCTTCATGGAACCCTTGATTCTAAAACAGAACCTTTAGTTTTAAAAGTGAAAGTTGGGTTTGCACATATGTATTACATCTTTCACAGACTTTTCTCATAAACATCTTGTAGTACGAGAGAAGTAAATATACAGAAGTGAGTGTGTATGTCAAGATGCTCAAATCTAAGAAATGGCCTTAATTCTCAAGTCATTTTGCAGTGGAAAAGACATCCACGTGAATAGCTTAGTTTAGTTTATCAAACCCAGATTAAGCCTGGTCCAAAACCGCAAGGGATTTTCAACAGTGAATCCCCTCTGAGCAGTTTTATTAACCTTAATCTGTGCTTGGGAAAATGGCCACAGAAATCCCAATCAGCAATTAATTGTAAATCAAAACAAGTCTTAATCTTGCCAAATTTACGCTTATGTTATATGGAGTAGCAGAAAATGATTACAGGTTGGAACATGCTTCAGAACGCATTAATGAATTACTCACAGACCGTAAATCTGGATTGGGTCTCCAGAGTTTGCCTCTGCTTGCCCAATATTTAGATTTTTCCCTGGCTTTCGGTGTTGTACAAACTGTTGCTTAATACCTTAGAGTCTGGTTCGCATGATTTGAGTTCTCAGACTTTGTCATCAGCTATACAGAGTTCAGGAGACTGTGAGTAATGGACCACTGTAGACAATCTGTAGGGGCCTACAGGAAATCCAGTGAGAAGATGTAGGCCAGGATGTTTAGCTTGACCTCACTGACTCATGTTAGCGTTTCTGAGAAGCTCAGAGTCATACTTCTGATTGTTCTGCGTACAAATTATATTACATGGATGAAGTTAGCTACTTGATCTTTAAGAACTGGAAATAGGTAAGGAGCGTCAAGTAGCCATCCAGCATCTGACTAGACAGGAGTGAGTTTATCTACAGTTGAGGGCAAAAGCCTTGCAGAATCTGCAAAATGTTACATTTTTACTAAAATAAGAGGGATCATAAAAAATGCATGTTATTTTTTATTTAGTATTGACCTGAATAAGATATTTCACATAAAATGTTACATATCCACAAAAGAAAATAATAGTTGAAATTTATAAAAAGTACCCTGTTCAAAAGTTTACATACACTTGATTCTTAATACTGTGATGATCCACAGATGTTCAT
The DNA here is from genome assembly GCF_049309525.1 of Garra rufa. NCBI lineage: Eukaryota > Metazoa > Chordata > Actinopteri > Cypriniformes > Cyprinidae > Garra > Garra rufa. The sequence continues at coordinate 17,276,347 of NC_133378.1, forward strand.
GTGTTCATGAGCTCCTTGTTTGTCCTGAACAGTTAGAAAAATCCTTCAGGTCCCACAAATTCTTTGGTTTTTCAGCATTTTTGTGTATTTGAACTCTTTCCGACAATGACTGTATGATTTTGAGATGCATCTTTTCACACTGAGGACAACTGGGGGACTCATATGCAACTATTACAGAAGGTTCAAACACTCACTGATGCTCCAGAAGGAAACACGGTGCATTAAGAGCCGGGGGGTGAAAACTTCTGAACAGAACGAAGATGTGTGCATTATTCTTATTTTGCCTAAAGATCATATTTTTTTCGTTTAGTACTGCCCTTTAAAAGCTACAGAAGATACTTACATGTTTTCCTGAAGACAAAATAAGTTTAACTTACCCTGATCTTTAAATTCAAAAGTTTTCACCCCCAGCTCTTAATGCATCGTGTTTGCTTTAGGAGCATCAGTGAGCGTTTGAACCTTCTGTAATAGTTGCATATGAGTCCCTCAGATGTCCTCAGTGTGAAAAGATGGATCTTAAAATCATACAGTCATTGTTGGACAGGGTTCAAACACACAAAATTGCTGGGAAACAGTTGGTTGAACTGTTTTAACTGTTCAGGACAAACAAAGGACTCATGAACAACTATCACTAAACAAAAACACAGCTGTGGATCATTCAGGTAACAACACCGTAAATTACTATTATTTTCTCTTGTGGACTATATGTCAGCATCCTTTATGTGAAATATCTTATTCAGGTCAGTACTATTTTGGTCAAATAATTAACATTTTGCAGATTCTGCAAGGTGTATGTAAACTTTTGACTTCAACTGTAAATGCTGTTCTTTTGAGCTTTCTATTCATCAAAAAATCCTGAAAAACAGCACTGTTTTCGGCATTAATGAGAAGTGTTTCTTGAGCTGCAAATTTCTAAAAAAAATCATGTAACACTGAAGACAGACACTTTCTTTGGTGTCCGGTGGATTGATATACAACCCGAATTATAAAAGGAGTTCATCTGGACGATGCATTAACTAGTTGATTTTAACAATATGTAGTTTAGGCATCGAAAATGTTCAAAGATAAGACCGCTAGCACTGTATCCACAGAGAGATTATCTGTAGCTTATTAACTCCCCCTCTTTTTGACGCTTCAAGCACCTCTCAAAACGTACACACATCTGTCATAATCTGCACAGATGGAATATGTAGTACCATTATTGGGAAGTTGCTCTAACTTGATATATAATCCTTACTAATCCCTTTTGTACAGGCTTATTTGCTTTGGTAGGCTTGCGAAACCAGGCCTGTTATTCTATCATGTTGTTTTTCATTTTAATACGTGCAATGGAAATACGTCAGGGAGGAAATACATTTCTGTTTTCACATGAAACGCTGGACGGTGAGATAAATGACTGGTCCCGGTGAGAATAGCGCTCAGCATAGCACTGTTGGGTTTTTTGGCAGAGACCCTCTGTGACCTGTCTCTCCATATGTTTAACACACAACAGAATATGAATAAGGTGTCTGTGTCATTTAAAGGCCATCTGATGATCCGACCATCAAACCTATTTGAACATATTCAAGCTTTGCAGAAGCATTATCAATGTTGTCAAAACTGAATTATAATGCGTCTTTCATAGGCAGCGTGGATTTGATAAGCTGTCTTCGTCCAGCGTTGTCAGGCCAATCTGTTCTCCGAAGCTTAGCTGGTTAGGTGGTCCTGCACCCCGTATTGTAGACCATCTGTGCCGCCAGTCGCAGCCATTTCTCCGCCCACTTATCAACACTTCACACACACATGAAGTGTACCTGCTACAGTAGACAAATGATAATCAGAATGCTTATTAAATTCAAGATCACTTTAATGAGGGTTGATATAAGTAGGATATTGTACAGGGAGATTATGAACAAAAGGCAGAGGTTCATAATCTAAAAAAAAGCATGCAGACATACTAAATTATGACATGGTATTTTGTGATGGAACATCAGTTTTCCATTAAGTATTTTATGCCAGCTACTCATTTACTTGTATATAGAAACTACATCAAAGTTTTAAACTCTAAATAGTGTACTTCAATACATATTACCCATTATCTACTACACAGATTGCTGTCTTAATAAAAAAAAATTCTTGATGGTCAGCCAAGTCTACAGTTCACCTGAGCCAAGTTTGGCAATATACGTTGGCTTTAACTGTGCCTTTGTTCTCGCCTGAGGGGACAACTGTAGCATTGCTTTAACAATGGTGCATTTCACGCAATTGAACACATTTTCATGTGTGGTTAGAGCGCCTTGTGTCATTTTTGGTTTGGTTCGAGTCCAGATGATTGATAAAGAACACTCTTATGTTTTACATGGTAGGTTTTGGTGTTGGACACGTGTGTCGTTTTCGCTCTTGAGCCATCACTCCCTCTGCGGATTGTGTGTGACCAGTTGGTGCTGATGAAAGAGGATCTGCCACCTGTCATTTGGCATTCCAGTATTTTGCTAAGATGGGCAAATTGGGATGGGCAAAGCACGAATTATGCAGAACATGTAGGCAGTTGATATATACTTCTGTATGTGTCGAAGATAAAGGCCATATGCTATTGGCGACATGCAGTTGCTGTCTAGTATGTGTGTAAAATAACAGAAACATGGGGTCAGAAGCAGGACTGGACTATATTTTTCAGCCTTAGTTTAATATTTGATATATCATGACATCCTGTGCAACAAAATACACTACTGGTCAAAAGTTTTTGAACAGTAAGATTTTTAATGTTTTTAAAAGCCTGCATTTATTTGGTCAAAAATACAGCAAAAGCAGTTATAATGTGAAATATTTTTACTATTTAAAATAACCATTTTCTGTTTGAATATATTTTGAAATGTAATTTATTCCTGTGATCAAAGCTGTATTTTCAGCATCATTACTCCAGTCTTCAGTGTCACATGACCTTTCAGAAATGATCAATATTCAAAACAGTTAAGTGCATATTTTCCAGGATTCTTTGAATAGAAAGAGCCAAAGATCAGCAGTTATCTGAAATAAAAAGCTTTTGTAACATTATACACTATACTATTCAAAAACCCGGACTTAAATTATAGAAATTAATACTTTTGTTTAGCAAGGATGCTTTAAATTGATCGAAAGTGATGATAAAGACATGTATAATGTTACAAAAGATGTCTATTTCCGATAAATGCTTTCTATTCATTAAAGAAACCTGAAAAAACTCTATTCAGCTGGTTTCGACAATAATAATAATACTAAATGTTTTTCGAGCTGCAAATCAGAATATTAGAATGATTTCTGAAGGATCATGTGACTGGAGTAATGATGCTAAAAATTCAGCTATGAAATCACAGGAATAAATTTAAAGAAGAGACTTCTTTAAAAACAATAAAAAATCCTGACTGTTCAAAAACTTTTGACAGGTAGAGTATATAAATGTTTGATATATTGCCTAAACCTAAGTCAAAGGTAACTGTTTATGGATAATTTACGTTTTTGTGTGTTAATAACAACAAAAAAAGAGGAGCCAAGATAGAAACCTGAGGTACATCACATAAAAAACACCAAGTATAGACTGTTCATTGAGATTTGTTTATCTTGGTCTTACGTACTTTTTGTGTTTGTTGTATGTGCAGACAGATGCCATGAGAAAACTACCCTAAAAACCTCTAAATAGCACTTGGATAGCGGATGCCTTCTTTAGAAATGCACTATTGCTGTTATCTGCTTGCCTTGCATCCATGCAATTAAAGTTAATGTTTGGTTAAGGGTGGAGGGGATGGGTAGGAGGACGCTTTATCTTCAAATCGCTCTTTTTTTTCTTCTTTCTGGCGGGGCTCGGGCTCTCTGCAATTACGGTGCAGCCTTGACACAATGTTATTGTGTTTTTTGAGAGCCCTGTTCTGGAAAGGGAGGACAGATAGAGGAGTGTGCTTCAGTTGGAGAAAGACGGCTCTAACAGCACTGGCGTAATTAGCTCAGTGGTGTCTGTCTGTTTAGCTGTCTATTTTTCTTTTCTTATTTAGCCTTGAGAACGATTGCACATGCGCATTTTTACCTGCTAATTTATTTTTTTTCTTTTACATTGACAGAATGCACTTTGTATTTGTTTGCTGAAAAGGTATACTATGGAAGTTGCTTAAAGGAGAAGTTCACTTCCAGAACAAAAATCTACAAATAATTGACTCATCCCCTTGTCATCCAAGATGTTCTTGTCTTTATTTCTCCAGTTGTAGAAACATGTTTTTTTGCGTAAACCTTTCAGGATTTCTCTCCATATAATGGACTTCTATGGTGCCCCAGAGTTTGAACTTCCAAAATGCAGTTTAAATGCAGCTTCAAAGGGCTCTAAATGATCCCAGCCAAGGAAGAAGGTTCTTATCTAGAGAAACAATTGATTATTTTCTAAAAAAAATTGCAATTTATCAACCTTTTAACCTCAAATGCTTGTCTTGTCTAGCTCTGTGTGAACTCTGTGTATTCCGTGTATGTTGAAAAACTCCCATCTCATTTTCTCCTCCAACTTCAAAAACGTCTTATATCTCTGTTTTACCTTTTTTTGTAAAAGGTGTTTGATCTTCTTTGCCGATCACTTTGTAAACAGTGGGTCGGTACCTCTGCAATAATGTAGGATGATTTTGAAGTTGGAGGAGAAAATGAGATGAGAGTTTTTTGACCTACCCTAACTGTCTTGAACCGAAATACACAGTACACGCAGAGCTAGACAAGATGAGCATTTGAGGTTAAAAAGTATATAAATTCTAAAAAAAATTTTTTAGAAAATAACAGATTGTTTCGCTAGGACCCTTCTTCCACGGCTGGGATTGTTTAGAGCCCTTTGACGCTGCATTTAAACTGCATTTTGGAAGTTCAAACTCATGGGCACCATAGAAGTCCATTATATGGAGAAAATTCCTGAAATGTTTTCCTAAAAAATGAACATCTTGGATGACAAGGGGGTGAGTAAATTATCTGTACATATTTGTGTATTAACATATATGAAATAACCCCCATATTTAGCATACATGAACCCCATAACAGATCTACACAGGTGGAGCTGGGGAAGGTGGAGGGTTTCTGAAGCGCACTGCAACTGCTACAGCAAGCACTAGCCAAGTATTTAGGCCATTTCCACACTAATACCAAAGTCCCTTTAAGGCAAGTCATGTCACTCGGCGGCCATCTTTGAAACGCCTCTCGGGCATACAAGTGCAGCTCCTATCTGTTTGAATGGGGAAACATCAAATTCTCCAAAACTGTTCACCAAGCTTACGATTAAATGTCATATTTTAAATCTCCAAAGAAATCCAACAAGAACTGCCTCATAAATATGGTTCCTTGTGCTCCAATAGCGTGAAAAAAACGCATATTTTTCCGGCTAGATGAGCCAGTGCGCATGCGCTGTACTCAGCGCACGTCTTAGAGCGCCGATTGTTTCTATAGCAACCGGGACTTCTAACGGCAGCTGCAGTGACGCGCTGACTTTTTTAATCAACGATTGGCTCTTTCACTAAGAAGGCGGGGCTTCGCGGCCATAATGAGCGTTGCATTTTTCCCCATTCAAAACTACACGAGTGACATGTCTTGGGTATTCTATAGTCTTTGCTAATACGTATCTTTTTCTCTCCGTTTTGACCTTCCGTCCACACTGAGACAGTGTTTTTGTCAAGGAAAACAGCTTTTTGAACGCTCTCCAAGGGGGATAAATTTGAAAACGCTGTTTTTGCGTTGTAGTGTGGACTGTGAAAATGGAGGCTTTTGTAAACAGATGCATATTTAGTCATGTGACACACATTGTACCAATAGACATCTACAGTGCCTTGCAAAAGTATTCATACCCCTTCATTTTTTCACATTTTGTTTTGTTTCAGCATTATGTTAAACTGCTTTAAATTACTTTTTTCCACATCAATCTACATCTCATACACCATAATGACAAAGCACAAAACAGGTTTGTAACAAATCTGAAATAAAAAACTGAAAAGATTCCGTTGCATAAGTATTCATACCCTTTTCTGGGACACTCGAAATTTAGCTCAGGAGCATTCATATTGCTTCTAGATGTTACTACACTTCGAGTGGAGTTAAACTGTGGCAAATTCATTTGAATGAGTATAATTTAGAAAGAACCTCTCAGAACAGGTCTAACAGCTGAAAATGCATATCAGAGCAAAAACCAAGTCCTGAGGTCAAGATAACTGCCTGTAGAGCTTAGTGACAGACTTGCGTTAAGGCAATGATCTAGGGAAGAGTTCAGAAAAAAATCTGCTGCATTGAAGGTTCACAGAAGCATGTAGCCTTAATTATTCATAATGGAAGACGATTGGAACAACTAGGACTCTAGAAAATGTCTGCCAGCCCCCATCTAAGCTGACAGAGCTTGAGAGATGAAAAGGTGAGGCAAAGAATGGCAGATAATTGCTAAATGCAGATGTGCAAAGCTTGTCACATCATACCCAAAAAGACTTGAGGCTGTAAAGGTGCTTCAACTATGTACTGAGTTAAGGGTGTGAATACTTATGCAATGTACTTATTTCAGTGTTTTATTTTTAATAAATTTGTAAAATTTGCAAATCTGGTTTTTGCTTCATCATTATTATGGTGTATGGAGTGTAAATTGATGTTGGGAAAAACTAATTTAAAGCAGTTTAACATAATGCTGCAACAAAATAAAATGTGAAAAAAAAAATGAAGGGGTATGAATACTTTTGCAAGGCACTGAATGTTTATACTGGTAATTGTGCCTGTTATGTATCACACTGCTGCTAAAGAGCTTTGCCTTGTACAGTCTTCATGTTATAGTCCCAAAATGATGACAGAAGTTTCAGTGTGGATGAGAAACTTTTGGAAAAAGCTTGGAAACGCTAATGTGGACGGGGAGCGTTTTAAGCATCATATTATAAAGTTAAAATAGCTTGTGAATGTTGTTACACGTCATCTTCAAAGCTGGATATAAATCCTTTGCTTCCAGTAGCCTTTTTATAATCCTTTAATCTGAGGTCACGGGTGTTATGGTACATTTATCAGTGCTGGTTAAGCCTAATCTTGCTGAGATTCTGCTGCTCATTAGCTTTTTTCCTACCAGAACTAAAGCCAAGTCCATCTGATTCATCAAATTCACATTCACCAACACTACAAACAGGGCTGGTCAAGAAAAGCACAGCATCTCCAAAAGGTTGCTGTGTTTATCTGCATTTTTTTTTCCTTCCACGGAACAGCATCAAACACACAGTTAGTCCAGGTTTATCAAAAACCGCATGGTGTCTAATATGGCATGCCTTTGAAGTGAGGCCTGTGTCTGTGGGATGCTGTAGGTAAAGCCGAGGTTTTCAAGGTCTCCTCGTCCTCCTTTTCCGCATCACCTGCGGCATAAATTCTGCAGGGAGGCTTGGCTTGTCATGTTGCGCACTTAAAGTGACACTTTCAGAAATAAATCAAGATCACACAGATGAGATGTTGCTTGTGATTCAACTGACACGTCGTATTTGCTGAGCTCACAGGCTTGAAGAAAGATTGTAGCGTTTTAAGTTGCACATATGGCATCAAAGCAAAAGAAAAACAGCTGTCAAATGAGACGTCACTTCTCACAAAAATTCTCAGCTGTAGAGGTAAACACGAGGCATCAGGAGTGCAGGAGTGCTGTCATCTCAGGTCTGGAGATGAGGGTTTTGAGCGTAATCATAGAGGTTGACGCTTGAGGTGCTCCAAACAGCCCTGAAACTTGAACCCTGATCATTATCGCTCATAAAAAGACCGTCAGTGTTTCTCCTCGGGGCTGGCGGCCTCGCAAAACAGCTGAATGTGCTTAGATATCTTATAATGACAGGCTCTTCACAATGTGCCGCTACTTAATCCAGTATTTAGGTGTCAACGGGACATCTCAGGAATTTAAAGCATCTGGAAAATGGGGACTGGAGGTGGAAATGGAGGGAAAGTGTGGAAACTATTGTGTTTTGTGGAGGAGGTTCAAAGGCTAGTGATGTATCAAAGCTATTGTTAATGACACTGATGGACTTTTTTGTTTAACTTTACTTTTCAGTAGTTTTGTTATGCTTATTTTTTTAATTTTGCTTTATTTTTTTGGTTTCTTTTCTTGCTGTGTTTTTAATGTTGTGTGATTTGCGTTATATCGTTGTTTTGTATTTTGCTTTGGTTTGTTATTTGTTTTACTTTGTTTAGTTTTTTTAATTTTGTTTTCTCCACTATTTTGTTGTTTTATTTTGTTTTGCTTTGCTTTGTTTTTTGTTTTGTGGTTTATTTTGTTTTGCTCTTTAAGCTTTGTTTTTTTCCCGCAGTTTTAGTTTTGTTTTGTTTTGTTACATTTTTGTTTTGTATTTTGCTTTGGGGTTTTTTGTACTTTGTTTTTGTTTTGTTTTACATTGTTTAGATTTTTTGTTTTGTTGCTTTGTTTTGTATTGTGATTTGTTTTGTTACTTTGTTGTTTTGTATTTTGCTTTGGTAGTTTTATGTTTTACTTTGCTTTGTTTTGTTTTCTTCACTATTTTTGTTTTATTTTGTTTTGCTTTGCTTAGTTTTTTTTGTGGTTTATTTTGTTTTGCTTTGTGTTTTGCTGTTTAATCTTTGCTTTTTGTTTTTTTCATTTTTTGTTTCGTTTTGTTACTTTTTTTGTTGTATTTAGCTTTGTTTTTTTTTCTTCACTGTTTTTGTTTATTTTGTTTTACTCTGTGTTTCACTTTTTTGTTTTACTTTGCATTGTTTTATTTTTTATTTGAGTTGTTTTGTGTTATATTTTTGTTTTGTATTTTACTTTGGTTTGTTTTTTTTTGCTTTTTGTTTTGTTATTTTATTTTGTTTTGCTTAGCTTAGCTTTGGTTTGTTGTTTGTGATTTATTTTGCTTTTTGTTTTCTTTTCTTTGCTGTTTTGTTTTGTGATTTGTTTTGTTACACTTTTGCTTTGGTTTGTTTTTTATTGTTTTTGTTTTACTTTGTTTTTTGTTTTTTGCATTGTTTTATTTTTTATTTGAGTTGTTTTGTGTTACATTTTCGTTTTGTATTTTACTTTGGTTTGTGTTTTGCTTTTTGTTTTGTTGTTTTATTTTGTTTTGCTTAGCTTTGGTTTGGTTTTTTGTGATTTATTTTGCCTTTTTGTTTTCTTTTCTTGGCTGTTTTTGTTTTGTTTTGTGATTTGTTTTGTTATACTTTTGTTTTGTATTTTGCTTTTGGTTTGTTTTTTGTTGTTGTTGCTGTACTTTGCTTTGTTTTTTTTTCTTTACTGTTTTTGTTGTTTTATTTTGTTTTACTTTGTGGTTTTTTTTTTTTTTAATCCGGGTTTGATGTATCAATAGAAAATCATTTTTCCAGACATCTTTCCAACCACATACAGTACTACAGTTGCTCTAGACATTAAACGGCATTAAACACTTTGATGGGGCCACATGTCTTTCCATAAAATTCAGATCATCTGAGGGGATCAGCAGTGAATCTGTTTCCAAAGGAGCATTGCACAATGAGAAATGTCTTCCCTAAAGTCAGCTGTTTCATTCCATAGGTCTCCACAGTTGAGCAGACAGCCTCACAAAGATTTGAAACCCATGTGACTGTGTTTTATTCTGATATAAGGGCTATAGTTACATAACAAATTTTATCTGCTAGGAACCGGTCAGGTTCCTTTGTGACACAACAGGTTTATCAACTGTGTTTCTGATTGGAAGGGTTTCAGCTGTCTTTTTAAGCACATATGTTTAGTGATGTGAGGATGGCCTTATCACTTTCTCAGGGTTTATCAGGTCCTGTGCGACAAGATGTGCTCTTATCTCAAAGTCACCTTCCATCCTGGAGCATATGCTTTTTAATGGTCCTGACACACCAGGAACAGACAAAACCAGATATCCTTGTGAATCTTTAATGAGATTCTGATTGAAAAAAACATTGAAAGTTATTTCGAAATCCTGCTGTTGATGTAAAAATAATAGGCAGTGATTATTTTAGCTCTGTGCTCATAGCAGGTGGTGTCAATGACAACGTGTGCAAGCACATTATATTCAGATTAGGGCCTTTATTCCCAAAATGGTTGTTCAGAATTACAAAATTCAGTCCACAGTGCTTTATTTTAATGTATGGAAAAACATTCTGTTCTCTCTTCATGTGTTGCTTCTGTTGAATGCCTTTTGAGAACTTAGGGTGTGTTCACACTTGTCATGTTTGGTTCAATTAAAATCAACTCTGGGGCAATTGTTCTGTTAGTGTGGTTCATTTGAGTTCAAGTGTGAACGCTGCCAAACAAGAGGACCAAGACCACTAAAAAGATGGGTCTCGGTCCGCTTCCAAACGAACTCTGGTGTGATTGCTCTGTTAATGCGATTCATTTGAGTAAGTGTAAACGCCGCCATCCGAACCCTGGTGCGCACCAAACAAGTGGACCGAGACTGCTAAAAAGATGGCTCTCTGTCCGCTTTCAAATGAACTCTGGTGCACGCAACAATATACCACGCAACAATAAGCGCACTTAGTCCAGCAGACGGCATTAGGTGTAATCGTCTAAAGCGCCATACACCGGTCGGTAGGGCTGGGCCATATCATACCTTTCAAGGTAATACCGGTGTAATGTTATGGAACGATCTGAAATTGACATATCGCGATAGAACTTGGACTTAACGCGCATGCGCAGTGCTGGTGTTTTCATGCGGTCGCACATGGAGCCAGAAGCATGGCGGCGACCGAGGAGGCGGCATACACAAGCGGAGCATGTGAACACATGTGAACCAGAATTGGTTTGCAAAAAAGGTGCAACATCCATGGTGTGGAACTGGTTTGGTTTTCGCCCGTCAGACACACGGCATAACACTATTTTTTGCAAAATATGCAGTGTTTCCCCTACCATTATCTTAGGGGGGCGGCCCGCCCCCCCAACGGCACCCCCGCCCCCCTTGAACGTCAAGTTCATTTTATTTTCGATATAGCGCCAGATCAAAATAGAAGTCATTTAAGGTTATCTTTCCTATAGAACAGGTCTATACATTGTTTTTTTTATTAAACAAACTAAATTTCCTCATGTTATTTATCTTATTTACATGAAGGCACGTCATTTCTGTCTCTACATGGTCGCGCGTTTACAATGTCTCCTCCACGAAAACACAGACTGGATCGCCGACTCCATTCATAAAAATGGAATTTACTATAGCACGGCATGCCACAGAATTCGTCGATTTTTGGATTAAGTCTGTCACTTAATTCAAATCGCGATATGGACTATAGTGTCTATGAAAACTGAAATGCAGAAAGACCGTTTCAATATGAATCCTGCATGTTCCGTTTGCCTCTGTTATGTATGAATGGCGGAGACGTGTTTTTTTTAATACGCGCATACTGAAGTACGCGTGACGCTCCCGCTAATTTTTGGTATTTGCTCTCACATGAACAGATAAACTCAATCTCCAAAGCTGCTGTGAGTGTCTCCTTTACCGTTTCATTTGAGAAAACTAGCATCATATCATACTGTACACACAGAAACTTCACGGCCACCTGTCAAAATAAAAGTACGGTTTAACATGTAAGTCGAAAACACCTTTTGTTTGAGTTCCATCACGAAATATACATTATTCAACCTGACTAATCAGGTTGTGAACATATTTATGCCTTTAGGTTCACTATCTTTAGTTTTGCTGTCAAAAATGTCAGTGTGAATGCTAAGCGGACCAGATGTACCATTTTACTTTTTGGTCCGAACCAAATAAACCAAACAAACCAAGCTACAAGTGTTAACACAGTGTTAATAACACCCACAATGTAAATTTGGATGTTCATAGATTATTAAAATAAATTCCAGGGTTGCCAGGTTTGCACAAAAAAACCCACCCAATTGCTACTCAAAAGTAGCCCAATTGCATTAAAAATCAGGTTGCAGGGGGGTGAAATACATGTGTTTTTTTTTTTTTTTTTTTTTTTTTTTGGTGCAGTTTCCCAGATTAAATTAGCATTCCAGGGGCTAAATATTACGTTACTGGGGTCGCTTAAATCCGCGGACATGAAAAACAACCCGTGGCAACAGTGGTAAAATAGCCTAATTCTGCAGGGAAACCGCAGACTTGGCAACACTGGAATATTCCTATTACAATAGATATTTATATAAGATGTTTACAAAGAATTCAGATTTATACAGGCATATACCAGTATCTGGAAACTGGAATATTGGCGTGATCTAGTTATAGGGTTCATTTGTTTACATGATGAGGACATAATCAGAATATGAGCAAATTCTGATTAACATAAGAATATTCATGTGTATGTAAATTTGTTGATTGAACTGTATCAAATGTAAACCTGGCAACCCTGGAATATTCATTTTAATCTGTGCACATCCAAATTACATTGCATTGTGTTATTGAGGGTGCGTTCACACTTGTAGTTTGTTTTGTTTGGATTATTTGGTCTGGACTAACAAGGAAAATGATACATTTGGTCCTGGTCCGTTTAGCATTCACACTGGCATTTTTTAAGCAAACCTAAAGATAACAAACCTAAAGGCATAGTGATACCTTTACAACCTGATTGGTCGGTTTGAATGACAGAATTGTGTATTTCGTGACAGAAATCACCGAACACTACAAACAAAAGGAAAAGGTGCGTTCACCTAATGCCATCTGCTGGACTAAGCGCGCTCATTATTGTGTGTTTATGATTTTATTTTAACCACCTGCAAACTCACAAACTTTACCTCCTCGTTGCTTCACGTTTGCCCTCTGCTCATTTTGTTTTGGATACACCGCTTGTTCCCTTCGAGAAACCATGTCGCAGAGCGTCGCGTCTTGTCATTACTTCCTGTTTTTGGTTCGTTTTGAAGTATTTGGTCCGTGTTGTGTTCATATATCATTCGAACCACACTAGAGCGAGACCCATCTTTTTAGCGGTCTTGCTCCACTTGTTTGACGTGAACCAGGTTTCGAATGGAAGCATTCACACTTACTCAAATGAACCGCACTAAAAGAGCAATCGCACAAGAGTTCATTTTAATCGAACTAACCATGAAGAGTGTGAACTCTGAAGTGTGCTTATATGGGTAGTTAAGATAAATTGCATCAAGACCAGGCATAAATTAGATTTCATGACCATTTCCCATCCTCTTTTTGATTTTAGAAATGACCCAGTCTGTTTTGCCACTGTACCTTTAAGACCTCTATCTAAATGACCTCTGTTATGATTGGCTAGCATGCCTGTAGTGCTGTGTTTCACTGTGTTGATGATCAATGTGGGCCAGAGCTGCTGAATACTAATTAGTCAAATGCTAAATACTTAATGATATGTGTACGTGCACAGTCATAGTAATGCGCTCATTATTATGATTGATTTTCATAATGACTTATTTTTGCACTTTAGTTTTCATAAATAGGCTGGGTTGACTGCAGAGTGTTGCATTAGAGTAGGTCAATTTAGTACATAGTATTTTAAATGAGCAAGACAAACAAAATATGTTTTATAGCAATTCATTATTCATGTGACTGCTTTGCATGCAAATTAATAATTTAATATGACCTGATTATGACCTGAATCAGAACAGTGATGGTATTTCTCATGTTTTCTTTGCAGTTGGGATGAAAGCAGCTCCATCAGCAGCGGTTTGAGTGATGGTTCAGACAACCTCAGCTCAGAAGAGTTCAACGCAGGCTCCTCCCTCAACTCCCTGCCAACAACTCCAATTGGCTCCCGACGAAACTCTGCCATTGTGGTAATTCACTTTTTTATTGGGTAGAAAAATTGCTGCTTTAAGGTTTGTTGCAACAGTTGGCCAATTTGTGACACACGATACTGGATCAGTCTAGCCTGTGCACACAGTACTTACTGCTAATTGGATGAATGTGTTACAAACCGCTAACCGCTTTAGTGTGAGAGAGCGCGCACTGACTCAGTCGATACTCATCTGAAATCTATCACCACAGAACATAGACGACACAGTTTATCCCACCCAAAGACACTGATGTGACTCTTCCCTGGCCAAGAAGTCTTCAGGGAGTCTCTGGTTTCATTCTCAAAGTTGAACTCCCATGTAGTGTTACGGGTTCAGTCGTCTGTGTGTGGATGTGTGTTTGTGTTGGTTAGGATTTGTTGAAGACCACACCGCTTTCTGGATTCGTTTCAGCCGTTCTGGCTACCTAAAATCACTGTTTCTTGGCGTTGTGAGAAACATTGACCACATTATTACAGTACAGATGGGTCACAGTGTCTGTATTCATTTTGAATGTCATTATAGATGTTAGTTAGATCCGACAACGTATTTAAAGGAATCGTTCACACACACACACACACACACACACACACACACACACACACACACACAAAAGCATTTATTTATCCTTATGTTGACCTTACACATAAGTAATTTGTTGTAAATGAAAATAAAGCTATGAGGAGTTCCGGTTACGCCACCAAGAGGATGACAGCCTAATTTTCGAGTTCCCCGACGGTTTTGTAAAATAACCCCTAAATATTTGATTTTGTGAGACCTTGTGAATATTTTACATAACAATGGAGAAAGGGGTTACTACTAGAAGTAGGACAACGGCGAATGTAGCAGAAAATGACCCTGAAGCAAGACAAGATAGCAGAAGCAGCTCTCCGACTTCATTCCCTCATGGCGAAGATAGCTCCGATGTGAGCTTGCGATGTATTCTCAACGAACTCCGAGAGTTCAGAAGGGACAATAAGGTACAGCTTTCCGATATTAAACAAGAGTTAAAGAGAACAAATGACAGACTGGAGGAAGCAGAGGAAAGAATTGAAGAAACAGAGACCGCGCTTCAAGTTGCGTCAACGCTAATCAAACGGCTAACACAGCGCCAAGCTAATCTGGAAGCCAAACTGATAGATCAGGAGGGTCGTGCTCGTAGAGACAATTTAAGGATTTACGGAATAGCCGAAGATAAAGAAGGTACAGATATGGTTGACTTTCTAGATAACTTGTTGAAAAGCGCACTAGACTTTCCCCCGGACAGAGAACTTGGGATCGAACGGGCACACAGAGCATTGGTACCGAAACCCAATAATCCGCAAGCAAAGCCACGGTCTATAGTAGTCAAATTTGGCAGTTACCGGACAAAGGAGGAGGTGCTTCGCAGAGCTTGGCAGAAAAAAGAAGTGTTCTGCAACGATGTTCGCTTCTACGTTGACAATGATTTTCCTCCTGAAGTGCTCAAGAGACGAGGGGAGTACGCGGAAGCCAAGAAAGTGTTAAAAGAAAAACAAATAAAGTTCCAGACACCGTACCCGTCAAAGATGCGCGTATTTTATGAAGACGGCACTCGGCTGTACCAGGATGCTACGGAGGCAACGAGGGACATGGTTTCACGAGGATTCTCCGTTACAGTGGTGAAGTCACCCACTACTACGGAACGGGAGGAACTCGCGCTACTATCTACTTGGCAAGTGGCGGGGAAACGACGCGACCGAGGCAGGGATCAGGAATCTGGAGCAACAGACGGTTGCACACTACCCAATAAAACTGCCCGCCCTCAATATAAAGAAAAACTCCAAAAGTTCAGAAAATGATCACCCATGAAAAGTCCACCTGAGTCATAAATGCAGATAAGTTCTAACTGACTTTTACAGTTATACTTTGTATCTTGACTGCTACTGACTTTTATTTAGTGTAAATCCTACGGTTCTATTCTTTGACTAATTCAAGGAGTCGGGACTTGTTAATTGGAGAGTTATCCGAGATTGTTTTGTTTTCGTTAAATTATTTACAATTTAATTTGAAGGACCGTACGACCATATAGTAGGGCCCCACCTTTGTCACGACGTGGGACTTTCCCTTACGGAGGCTTTGACTGTATGAAGCCCCCCAAGGCTCTTTTGAAACGAGCCTCATCACCGGAAACAACTGTTCATGTTTGTTATGGTGGCGTTTTGTTGTTAGAAATTGTTCTAGTTTGGTTCTTGTTTACTGTTTGTAATTGGGGAGAGGTACTGGTAATGTGTAAAATGAATACCAATAGCAACACTGGGAGAAGTTAAGCTTGTTATCCAACAAAAAAGACTATGAATAAGCACTTACTCAAAGTTACTACATTTAATGTGAACGGTATTCTGAACCCAGCTAAGAGAAGTCAAATACTGTTAAAAATGAAAAGGGAAAATGCAGAGATTGTACTCTTACAAGAAACGCATCTCACTCCAGTAGAACATGAAAAACTAAAAAGAATGGGATTCTCTAAGGTGTATTACTCATCCTATAAGTCAGGCCATAGAAGAGGAGTAGCAATTTTAGTATCACAAAAATTATCATTTGAATACCTCTCAGAAATTTCAGATAAGGAAGGGAGATATATAATAGTTTCAGGGAAAATAGACGACACTATCATAACAATATGTAATATTTACGCCCCCCCTGGAACTGACTTTGCTTTTTATAGGAAAATATTTGATTTGATGATAGGAGCCAAAGGAATTGTCTTATGTGGGGGAGACTGGAACATCCGTCTTATCCCAAAATTAGATTCATCAAAAAACTCAAATGTCACCTCATTACATAGAAAAATGAATGTACTAATGACAGAGCTGGGTATATTAGATCTTTGGAGAGATTTTTATCCATCAGGCCGAGACTATACTTTTTACTCATGCCCACACGATGTATACTCAAGGATAGACTATTTTTTTATACTAAAGCGAGATCGCCATAGAATACAAAGTTGTGATATAGGATCTATTGATTTGTCTGATCATGCACCTCTCTCTTGCACTATACAAATTAGAGATAATCCGGGAAGAACACAGTGGAGGTTAAATACAAGCATTCTGAATAATCAACAATTTCTAACTCAAATTAAGGAGGATATAAGAATATTCCTTGAAGAAAATGATAATGGGGAAGTTAACTCAGCCATAGTATGGGATGCCTTAAAAGCAGTCATTAGGGGTAGAATTATATCATTTTGTGCCTATGAAAAGAAATTAAAGCAATTAAGACTAACAAACCTCAATCATGAACTAAAAGATCTTGAGATGCAACACAAAAAGGAACAAAAATCAGACCTGATGATTAAGATAAAGAAAATTAGAAATGAAATAAATATAATGTACTCTCAAGAAATTGAAAGAAAGATGGTATTTACAAAACAGAAATACTATGAATCAGGCTCTAAATCAACTAAACTTTTGGCAAGGAAGTTACAGAAACAACAAACGGATAATACAATATATAAAATAAGGGACTTAAACTCCAAAAATATACAATATAAACAAAAGGAAATACTAAAAACATTTAAAAAATACTACAAGTTATTGTATACACAACCACGCCTAGAGGATGAACAACAGATTGGACAATTCCTTGATTCCCTCAACTTACCAGTTATAACAGAGGAACAAAATCAAACATTAATAGCTGCAATAACTGAAACAGAACTAAATAACGCCATCTCCATGCTCAAGACGAATAAGTCTCCTGGTCCTGATGGCTTTACGTCAGAGTGGTACAAGACTTTTCGATCTGAATTAATACCGAGTCTGCTTCGGGCTTGCAACACATCTTTAACGGAAGCCAAAATGCCTCCATCATGGAGCGAGGCAGTCATCTCAGTTATCCCAAAAGAGGGAAAAGATAAATTAGAATGTAGTTCATACAGACCAATTTCGATCCTGAACGTCGATTACAAATTATATACAAGCATCCTTGCCAAAAGACTAGAAAAGATTCTCCCACAACTAATACATAACGATCAGACTGGGTTTATCACTCAAAGACAAACTCATGATAATATTAGAAGATCTCTGCAGATATTAAGTCATATTCAACAAGACAAACACGAAGCTCTTTTAATTAGTTTAGATGCAGAAAAGGCTTTTGATTCTGTAAGTTGGCCTTTCCTATATAAAGCTCTTGAAAGATTTGGCATTCACAACATTTTTGTTAGGGGCATCCGCACTCTATATAATAAACCATCTGCCCGAATAAAAGTAAATGGGTACCTTTCAGATACCATTATATTAGAACGTGGATCAAGACAAGGATGTCCAATTTCACCACTGCTTTTTGCACTCTATATAGAGCCTCTTGCACAGTGGATAAGGCAGTCTGAAAACATCCAAGGCATCTGTATTAATAGAGAAGACCACAAATTGGCATTATATGCTGATGATATTTTGATTTATTTAAGTAAACCCACTAACTCATTTCCTGAATTAATGAATCTTCTAGAAAAGTTTGGCAGATATGCAGGATACAAATTAAATATACAAAAAACGCAAACCTTGACTATAAATTATAGACCACCAAAACATATTAGAGATAAATTCCATCTTAAGTGGCATCAGAATTCACTGAAATATTTGGGAATATACTTAACGAGAGAAATTTCAACGATAGCAGAGGTAAATTTTGACCCACTGTTAACAAAAATCAAAGATGATATTCATAGATGGAATGCTATCTCTTTCCTTAGCCTTAGTCATAGAATTGACTCAATAAAAATGAACATCCTTCCGCGGTATCTCTATCTGTTTCAAGCGCTCCCTGTAGAAATTACCTCAAAACAATGGTCTGAATTAGATAAGATAATTTCCAGGTTTATTTGGCAAGGGAAGAAACCTAGGATTAAATTCAAAACATTACAGCTTTCAACGGAGGAAGGAGGTATGGCATTACCCAATTTTAGGGATTATTTTTATGCGGCCCAGACTAAATATTTAATTAACATATGTAATCCAACGTATAAAGCTAGGTGGAAAGATATTGACCTTTCAATAATGAATGATCCTCCAATTCAAGCAGTATTGGCACATAAAAACTTGGGAAGATTTATAGATAAGGTGCAAAATTCATGGATTAAAACCCAACTAAAAATCTGGAATACAATAAAAGAAGAGTATAAATTGGATTGTAAATTACAAATAATTCAATGGTGTGCTTATGACCCTGAATTTAAGCCAAATAGAATGGATTATAGATTCAAATCTTGGGTCTCAAAAGGAATAACAACATTCTACTCTCTTACGGAAAAGGGAGATTTGAAAGACTTCGAAAGTCTGAAGAAAGAATACTGTCTTGAGAAATATGATTTTTATAGATATCTTCAGTTACGCAATCATTATGAAAACAACATCAAAAGTAAAACAGACTTCGATGACCCAATTGTCAAAATATTTATAGGTGCATATCAAGGTGATTTAAATAAGGGTGTCATATCTAAATTTTATAAAGGTCTTAGGATAAAAAAAAATCATTCTACAGAATACATTAAAGAAAAATGGGAAAAAGAGGGTAACTTTTTTATATCAAATGAGGATTGGCTTAATGTATGTAAATTCCCATGGAAGTGTACTAACTCTCACATATGGCGGGAATTTGGGTGGAAGTGCCTTATAAGATTTTTTATTACACCAAAACAGAAAGCACATATTGAGGGAGGGGACACCAAATGTTGGAGACAGTGTGGGTCTCGGGAAGCCAATCACTGGCATATATTTTGGGAATGCCCTGTGATAAAAACTTTCTGGGCAGACCTTCGTAAAGCAGTGGAAAGCATACTTAACACTTCAATACCTTTGCACTTTTCCACATTATTTTTAGGTAGTGCTGACTTCCAGATAAGATCCTCTGAGAGATACCTATTTGGCGTTTTAATATCTGCTGGTAAAAAAGCGCTTACAAGACGTTGGTTGCTTCCTGAACCCCCCACAATACAAGAGTGGATGGATATAGTAAATGATATTTATTTTATGGAAAAGATTACTTTTTCTCTTCGTTTTCAGAAGAATGTGTTTAGAAAAATATGGTCTAAGTGGGTCAAATATATAAAACCATTACGACCAGACTTTGTGGAGGTATAAATCAATTGATTTTGCCTTTTTTGAATGGAAAATGACATTGTAATCTCTGTTGTATGCCTTTTTCACACCGGAAACTAGGGGATTTTCTCCCATAATTCCCCATCATAGACCAAGAACAAACACTTAACATTATTCAGTACAGAGTATGAATATTAAGATTATATCTGACCTCCCCCGAATAATACAAATTATTTTTGTTGTTAATTTTATTTGAATTTTATTTTATTTTGTTTATTTCGTTTTGTATTATGTTAAAAAACAAATTTGATTAGCAGAGAATAATGTCATTACATCTGTTTTGAAATAAGGTACTGTTGTTCACATGCTGCTATATCAAAATAAAAAATTAAAAAAAAAGAAAATAAAGCTATGAGGTACATTATAGTTACAATTCAACATGATTCTTTAGCTGATTAAATAAGAAAAAAAATCATGCATTAAAAAGTCGCAGTATTAACAATTCAGTGCATTGCGTTTATATTCTGGGGTACATTCTGCTTGTCTATAAACGGTATGGTTTATTAATACGGTGTGTACTGAGCTTGGTTCTCCAAACAGTTTTAAGGCATTTCAAATTTGAATGTCCCACATAGGCCCACTCTTCACAATTCATTAAACCACTATTTTGTGTCGTGTCAGACCAAATTAAAGTTAAAGTCGTCATTTTATTTTCATAATTTCGAAAATTAATAATTTTGACTTTTTCATCTCAAAATTTCGATTTAGTATGTCATCATTTTGACTTTTAATTGACTTTTTTCTCATATTTAATACTTTTAAAATAATAATTTAAACTTTTTCTCATAATCATGCCTTTTTATGCCATAATTATGGCTTGTCATAATTTCATCCTTTTTTCTCATAATTATGACTTAGTCATAATTTTGACTTTTTATCTCATAGTTGACTTTAAAGTCATAATTTAAACTTTTTCTTATAATTATGACTTTTTAAAGTCATAATTTCAGTCTTATCTTATAATTATGTCTTGTCATAATTTGTCATAATTTACCTTTTTTCTCAAAATTATGACATTTGAAGTCCAAATTTGAACATTTTATTTCATAAATATTACTTAAAAGTCATAATTATGACTTAAAGTAATTTTTTTCTCATAATTATGATGTATGTCATAATTCCAACCTTTTTTCTTATAATTACAACTTTTTAAAGTCATAATTTAAAAAAATTCTCATAATTATGACTTTTAAAGTCATAATTTTAACTTAGTCATAATTTCGACTTTTTATCTCATAATTACGGCTTTTAAAGTCACAAATTCAACAATTTATCTCATAATTATGACTTTTAAAGTCATAATTTCAACTTTGTCATTTGTCATTATTTGACTTTTTATCTCATAATTATGACTTGTTTAGTCACAATGTAAACAATGTATCTAATATTTGACTTTTAGTCATAATTTCAACTTTTTTATCTCATAATTATGACTTTTAAAGTCATAATTTTAACAATTTATCTCATAATTAAGACTTTTTTAAAGTCACTATTTCCTCAATTTATCTCGTAATTATTTTTTAAAGTCAATTTCAACTTTGTTATTTCGACTTTTTATCTCATAATTATGACTTAGTCATAATTTTGACTTTTTATCTCATAGTTGACTTTAAAGTCATAATTTAAACTTTTTCTTATAATTATGACTTTTTAAAGTCATAATTTCAGTCTTATCTTATAATTATGTCTTGTCATAATTTGTCATAATTTACCTTTTTTCTCAAAATTATGACATTTGAAGTCCAAATTTGAACATTTTATTTCATAAATATTACTTAAAAGTCATAATTATGACTTAAAGTAATTTTTTTCTCATAATTATGATGTATGTCATAATTCCAACCTTTTTTCTTATAATTACAACTTTTTAAAGTCATAATTTAAAAAAATTCTCATAATTATGACTTTTAAAGTCATAATTTTAACTTAGTCATAATTTCGACTTTTTATCTCATAATTACGGCTTTTAAAGTCACAAATTCAACAATTTATCTCATAATTATGACTTTTAAAGTCATAATTTCAACTTTGTCATTTGTCATTATTTGACTTTTTATCTCATAATTATGACTTGTTTAGTCACAATGTAAACAATGTATCTAATATTTGACTTTTAGTCATAATTTCAACTTTTTTATCTCATAATTATGACTTTTAAAGTCATAATTTTAACAATTTATCTCATAATTAAGACTTTTTTAAAGTCACTATTTCCTCAATTTATCTCGTAATTATTTTTTAAAGTCAATTTCAACTTTGTTGTTATTTCGACTTTTTATCTCATAATTATGACTTTTTAGTCACAATTTAAACAATGTATCTAATATTTGACTTTTAGTCATAATTTCAACTTAGTCATAATTTTGACTTTTTATCTCATAATTATAACTTTTTAAAGTCACAATCATAACAATTTATCTCATTATTAGGACTTTTAAATAATTGTAACTTTTTAAAGTTATAAATTTCAACAATTTATCTCATAACTTTCAAAGTCATAATAATCTCATAATTATAACTTCAAGTCAGAAATTCAACCTTTTCTCATAATTATAGCCAAAGAGTCAATTTTAAAAAAATTATCTCATAATTATGATGTTTAAAGTTAATATTTCAACTTGGTCATAATTTCAACCTTTTATCTCATAATTATAACATTTTAAAGTCAGAAATGTCAACCATTTTCATTATATAGTTATAATTTCAATTAAGTCATAATTTCGTAAAAACTAATTTCAACTTTAATCTCGTAAGCATGTTATAATTTTGACTTTTTAAAGCATTTTTTTTCTTATGTGGTGGAAATGGGCTTCTGTAAAAAAAAAAAAAAAAGTAATATTTTGGAATCTTATTACAAATTAAAATAACTGCTGTTATGTGAATATATTTTGTGATGCAAAGCAGCATCATTACTCCAGTCTTCAGTGTCACATGATCAGAAATCAGAAATCATTCAGAAATCATTCAGAAATCATTCAGAAATCATTCTAATATACTGATTTGCTGCTCAAGCCACATTTCTTTTTATTATCAAAGTTGAAAACAGTTGTCCTGCTTCATATTTTTATAGAAACTGTGATCATTTTTTTTTTTTTAGAAAATAGAAATTCAGTTACATATGATCAGTGTAATGCATCCCTTCTTAATGCAAATATTAATTAATTTGTATATATATTCCAACTCCAAACTTTTAAACGAAAGTGTATTTCCAGTAAACACAAATATGGAAAATGTTCTCTCAAAATTTCAAGATCATCTTGGACTGTAGAACTGAAAACAGAAATCAAACACCTTACTTTTAAGACAAAATCATAAAGTTTAAGTTTAAGAATTGAAGGATTCCCAGTTTATTGTGGGTAACACCAGCAGTCTCCTGCGTTTCAGGAATCTTCTCTGGAGAATGCAGTCAGATTAGCAGTGTAAATCATGAGGACAGTGTCCCTGTCGTCCCATTCTAAACCTTAATGAACCTCTCCAGCAGCACCACAGGTTCAGTAATCTGCTTCATGAGGTTACAGCATCACCACACACGCTCTGCTGGACCCTTTCAATATCTTCTCCATCAAACAGATCACAATGTTCTTCCAAACCCCCCACAGACTCACATACCAGCCTCCGCTCCTCCTCCTCCTCCTCAGCTGACTTTATTGTACTCGTCAAGGTATGAAGAAGGAGGAGGGAACAATCCCCGGCTTCTTTCTTGATCTGACCCACGCGGCTGTCTTGCTACAAGAAGGAAATGACATGTCAACATCACAGTTATACAAACATCAAAGTTCAGACAGCTTTAATTGGTCAAATATGTGAGCTTGCCGTATCACATAATTCCCAGTAAGGGAGCAGACATTCCTCAAATGACATCAACCTTTCACAAAGGGTTATTTACATTTAATAAAGCAGGTATGCCCCTCCGCAGAGCTTCTCCTTAAGCCGGACATGGTTCACTGAAACTGGCAACATGGTCCGACTCACTCCTCTTACTTGAAATGCTCATTTCTGATGTCCACTTTCACCAAATCAATTTCACAAAATTAATTAGTCTTCATTTTCATTAATTTTATCACACAAAGGTCTTAAGGTTCACTGATATGCAACAATTTTCTAAATGGAATAGTTCACCCAAAAATTCAAATTAGCTGATCATTTATTTACACTAAATGCAGTGAATGGGTGCCGTCAGAATAAGAGTCCAAACAGTCCAAAACATCACAATAATCCACATCTTGTGAAGTGAAAAAGATAGCTTTGTGTCTTTTACTTAAACCAGTGACAGATAGAGCGAAACTAAACAGACGGTTCTTCTGGAGAAGAAACACTGCTCTGATGTTCTGTGGTGTGCTGATTTATCTCAGCGCGTGTTACTTCTGTTCATCTCCACTGCTCGTGTTGGAATGTGACCACAATGCAGTTCATAAAGCAGGACTCTGAAACAAAATTTCCATGTTTGGTGGCTTGTGTCGACACGATAAACAGTAGCTTATTTCTCCATTTACCATTTCTCCATTTATGGAAGCTCATATCAGACACAGCATAAACAAAATTAAAAAGGTTTTTATCTTGAGGTTTTTTTGTCGTTGTTTATTGCAGTTTGTTATGTATTTATTTATTTTCTTGCAATTCTGAGTTTATATCACGCAATTCTGGGGAAAAAAAGTCTGAATTCTGAGAATTAATCTCATAATTCTGAGAAGAAAAGCTGGAATTGAAACAAAGTCAGAATTGGGTGATTAAAAAGTTGCAATTATCTTCTTTCATTTTTATTGTATACTTCTGACTCACATTTGCAAGAAAAAAAAAAAAAGAAATGCGACTTTCTATCTCACAAAAAAGTGAGGATTGCGAGAAACAAACGGTTTATATCTCACAATCCTAAAGAAAAAAGTCAGAATTGCGAGATATAAACTCTCAATCGCAAGAAAAATTCTGAATTGCAAGAAATAAATTCACAATTGCAAGAAATGTTAAAATTGCAACTTTTTTATCTTACAGTTCTGAGAAAAAAGTCAGAATTGTGAGATACAAATTCGCATTTGCGAGAAAAAAAGTTGTTTATAACTCACAATTGCAAATTTATATCTCACAATCCTGAGGAAAAAGTCAGAATTGCGAGATATAAACTCTCATTTGCGAGATATAAACACATTTGTGAGAAAATCTCACAATTAACTTACAATTCTGACTTTATAACTTGCATTTGCAAGTTTATATCTCACAATCCTGAGGAAAAAAGTTAGAATTGCTAGAAAAAAATAAGTTATCTCGCAATTCTGACTTTATAACTCACAATCACAAGTTTAGATCTCACAATCCTGAGAAAAAAAATGTTAGAATTGCAAGTAAAAAGGATAAATTGCAAGAAAAAAAAGCAGAATTGTGAGATACAAACTCACATTTGCAAGAAAAAAAGTCAACATTGCAAGTTATCTTGCAATTCTGACTTTATAATTTGCATTTGCAAGTTTATATCTCACAATACTGAGGAGAATAGTTAGAATTGCAAGAAAAAAGTCAGTTATCTCACAATTCTGACTTTATAATTCACAATCACAAGTGTAGATCTCACAATCCTGAGAAAAAAGTTAGAATTGCAAGAAAAAAGTCAGAATTGCGAGATATAAACTCGCAATTGCGAGAAAAGGTCTGAATTGCAAGATATGAGTGTACATTGGTCAGAAAAAAAGTCAAAATTGTGACTTTTTATCTTAGTTCTGAGAAATAAGTCAGAATTGTGAGATAAAAACTCGCATTTGCGAGAAAAAAAGTGAAATGTGAGATAGAAACTCGCATTTGCAAGAAAAAAGGTTCAATTGCAAGAAAAAAGTCAGAATTGTGGGATATAAACTCGCATTTGTAAGAAAAAAGTCAGAGACTTTATAGACTTTATAACTTGCATTTGCCAGTTTATATCTCACAGTCCTGAGGAAAAAAGTTAGAATTGCAAATAAAAAAGTCAAATTATGAGAAAAAAAGTCAGAATTGCAAGATATAAACTCGCATTTGCGAGAAAAAAGTCAAAATTGTGAGTTGTCTTACAATTCTGAGAAAAAAGGCAGTTATCTCGCAATTCTGACTTTATAACATACATTTGCAAGTTTAGATCTCACAGTCCATGGAAAAAAAAGGTTGAATTGGAAGTAAAAAAGTAAAATTTCAAGAAAAAAAGTCAGAATTGCAAGATATAAACTCGCATTTGCAAGAAAAAAGGTTCAATTGCAAGAAAAAAGTCAGAATTGTGGGATATAAACTCGCATTTGTAAGAAAAAAGTCAGAGACTTTATAGACTTTATAACTTGCATTTGCCAGTTTATATCTCACAATCCTGAGGAAAAAAGTTAGAATTGCAAATAAAAAAGTCAAATTACGAGAAAAAAAGTCAGAATTGCAAGATATAAACTCGCATTTGCGAGAAAAAAAGTCAAAATTGTGAGTTGTCTTACAATTCTGAGAAAAAAGGCAGTTATCTCGCAATTCTGACTTTATAACATACATTTGCAAGTTTAGATATCACAGTCCATGGAAAAAAAATGGTTGAATTGGAAGTAAAAAAGTCAAATTGCAAGAAAAAAGTCAGAATTGCAAGAAATAAACTCGCATTTGCGAGAAAAAGTCAAAATTGTGAGTTATCACAATTGTGAGAAAAAAAGTCAGAATTGCAAGATATAAACTGGCATTTTCAAGAAAAAAAAATTTGTTATCTCAAACTTTATAACTTGAATTGCAAGTTTATAACTCACACTCCTGAGAAAAAAAGTCAGAATTGCTAGATATGAACTCACATTTGCGAGAAAAAAAGTGTTATCTTGCAATTCTGACTTTATAATTTGCATTTGCAAGTTTATATCTCACAATACTGAGGAGAATAGTTAGAATTGCAAGAAAAAAGTCAGAATTGCGAGATATAAACTCGCAATTGCGAGAAAAGGTCTGAATTGCAAGATATGAGTGTACATTGGTCAGAAAAAAAGTCAAAATTGTGACTTTTTATCTTAGTTCTGAGAAATAAGTCAGAATTGTGAGATAAAAACTTGCATTTGCGAGAAAAAAAGTGAAATGCGAGATAGAAACTCGCATTTGCAAGAAAAAAGGTTCAATTGCAAGAAAAAAGTCAGAATTGTGGGATATAAACTCGCATTTGTAAGAAAAAAGTCAGAGACTTTATAGACTTTATAACTTGCATTTGCCAGTTTATATCTCACAGTCCTGAGGAAAAAAGTTAGAATTGCAAATAAAAAAGTCAAATTATAAGAAAAAAAGTCAGAATTGCAAGATATAAACTCGCATTTGCGAGAAAAAAAGTCAAAATTGTGAGTTGTCTTACAATTCTGAAAAAAGGCAGTTATCTCGCAATTCTGACTTTATAACTTACATTTGCAAGTTTAGATCTCACAGTCCTGGGGAAAAAAAGGTTGAATTGGAAGTAAAAAAGTAAAATTGCAAGAAAAAAAGTCAGAATTGCAAGATATAAACTCGCATTTGCAAGAAAAAGTCAAAATTGTGAGTTATCGCAATTGTGAGAAAAAAAGTCAGAATTGCAAGATATAAACTGGCATTTTCAAGAAAAAAAAAATTGTTATCTCAAACTTTATAACTTGAATTGCAAGTTTATAACTCACACTCCTGAGAAAAAAAAAGTCAGAATTGCTAGATACGAACTCACATTTGCGAGAAAAAAAGTGTTATCTTGCAATTCTGACTTTATAACTTACAACTGCAAGTTTATGTCTCACACTCCTAAGAAAAAAGTCATAATTGTGAGATACAAGCTGTAAAAACTGTGACACATAATCAGTGGAATTAAAAAAACACAAGGTGTAGAGATGTGATTTTGTTCAAATACAATATTTTTAAAAATTGCTGTTTTGTATAATACTGTTTTATACATGAGCCACTGCAAAAGACAATGGTCAAACTTGTCTGTCTAGCACATTTACATGAATTTACAAGAATGGCCCCTAACCTAAGTGTTTCTTTTTATGATCTTAAACTGAAATAGTCACTGTTTATTTTCACTTGCACCCACAGCTGCGCACTGATGCCGAGAAGCGCTCGCTGGTTGAAAATGGCCTTTCCTGGTACAGCGAGGAGGGGAAGGCACAATGCCGGAACGAGGGAGGATACGACACGGGCAGCCTTAAGGCAGAGTCGTCCAGCAAATGGAAAAAAAGCAGATCGCAGGACGACGCAGGAGTCAAGGGCGAGCTGAGGAAACCGCAGACGCTTGGCCACCCGCCCAGCGGACTGAAGAAGAGCCGTAACCCTCCCGTAGGCGTGACCTCCCCCATCACACACACCTCACAGAGCATGCTCAAAGTGCCAGGAGGTTAGTGATGCCAAACACATACACACACATACATCTGATGGTATGGAAACACACTCTGAAACATGCAACATGTGTTATTAATCTCCCATGATTCCTGACATTCCAGCCTCCAAATCCTGCCACCACAGGCATAAATTATCTAATGTATATGTATTACTTATTACTTACCCATAGGTAACGCCTATTGTTCAGAGGTTGCTCTTTTATAGCTCAGGAGCCTTAATGGAGCTCTCATTTATTTTTTACACTGAAATTCGAATTTGCTGTTAATTTACTCACCCCCAGGCCTTTATAAAATGTAGGCAACTTTTTTTCTTCATTAGAACAGTAAAGAAGATTTTTAGCTGAAACTGTCGTCCTGGGAAATTCATATAATGTCGACAGCTACCATGACTTTGTGAGTCAAAAAAGCATATCAGGTTTTATAAAGTGAAAAAACCGAACATTATTAACAACATTATTAACTGTAATCCATAGCCTATAGGTTACATGTATTATATTTAAAATATACTGTAATTTTAGGTAAATTGCAACTTTGAACCCTCATTTTGTTAGTATTGTATTTATTTACATATTTATATTTATTTTTTTAATATTTAGCTAAAAATATAACTATATATTTAGGTAAATATTTATTTTATTTTATTTTATTTTTAATTTCTTGAATTAACCCTACCTTTTTAAATCTTGTTTCTATTTTATTTTATAATTATTTTTGTTTTAAATATTTAATAAAAAATAAAACTATATATTTAGGTAAATATTTACTAGCCAAAATTGAGGTAGTTTAGAACTTTTTTATTTTATTTTATTTTATTTTATTTTATTTTATTTTATTTTATTTTATTTTATTTTATTTTATTTTATTTTATTTTATTTATTTTATTTTATTTTATTTTATTTTATTTTATTGCCATTGAGATGATTGTGGAAAATGGCTTTAATTAACCCTACCCTTTTTTTTTTTTTTTTTTAATATTTAGTCA
>NC_133378.1:17305931-17383777 GCF_049309525.1 Garra rufa
AATTTATTAATTTTGTAATTTATTTAATTAGTAATTTAGTTGCATGTTTTTGTCATTTTGTCATTTATTACAAGTTTTGCACAATGTTAGGTTTTAATATGCAAATGAGCCATTATTTAATGAAATATGCGCTAATTTGCATACATTTCTAGTTCAAAAATCTAAACACTGGATGAAGTCAGTTTTTTTGGCATATTAGAGTCAGATGTTTTTACAGAGGGAATTTTGGGTATCTCATTTTGTCACTTCATAATTCAGAAAATAATTAGAATAAGCAAAAAACTATATTTTTTTACAGTTTTTTTGGGGGGGGAATAAAAAAAAAGAAATATTTAAAGCTCTTCGCATCAAACCAGCAGCATCACTCAGGACCCTTTGCACGTTTATTAGTGTTCAATATGCCAAAACCATGAGCATGGAGGAGATTTAGAAAGAGTTCTCTATGCAGGCTGGATGCAGATTGGGCTGTTAAAGGAATAGTTCATCCAAAATGGAAATTTGATGTTTATCTGTAGGGCATCCAAGATGTAGGTGACTTTGTTTCCTCAGAACACAAACAAATATTTTTAACTCAAACCGTTGTAGTCTGTCAGTCATATAATGGCAGTCAATGGGCACCAAAACCTTGAGAGTAAAAAAAAAAAAAACATACACAGACAAAACCAAATAAAAAAATCTTTGTTTGTGTTCTACTGAAGAAACAAAGTCACTTACATCTTGGATGTCCTGGGGGTAAGCAGATAAAAATCTAATTTTGGGGTAAAGTCTTCTTTGTGTCATTTAAAAAAGTGCTTTTATTCCATACAATGATATATTTAAAAAAATCGTATATAAATTGAATTTTTTTTTTTTTTTTTTGCATAAAGTGGTAAATGCAGTAATAACATTCAAAACGATAATTTTTTGTAAATTTATAAATGTTGTTTATAAATTCCAATGATATATTTAAATAAATAAAAGTTTCAGATGAAAGTTAATTTATATTAAAAAAATATTTTTATTGAAATTAATTTTTAAAAAATCATATGTAAATGTAAAATTTTTTGCAATTTGTAATTTTTTAATAAAGTAGTAAATGCAGTAACAGCAGTAGTAGTAACATTCCAAACGTAATTGTTTTGCACATTCACTCATTTTTTCAAATTGATGTTTGTTGTTTGTTGTATATATATAAAATCAGATGAAAGTTAATTTATATCAACTAAAATAACATAAAAAAACTCAAATGAATGGTTATGTTGTTCATACATGGCCTACAATGATATACAATATTTTTTATATATAAATATATAGCATTTTTGTAATTTTTCATAAAAAAGTGGTAAATGCAGTAATAACATTCCAAATGTTAATTTTTTGCACATTCATTCATTTTTTTAAATAAATGTTGTTTATAAAATTCCATACAGAGATATATTTACATTTTATATCATCTAAAAAAAGTAATAATATTTTTGTTCAAATTAATGAGTATGTTGTTTATTCCATACAATGATATATAATTTAAAAAATCATATATAAATGTTTTTTTTTTTTTTTTTTTTTTTTTACAAATTTTTAATAAAGTAGTAAATGCATTAATAACATGGTAACATTCCAAACGTAATTGTTTTGCACATTCACATTGTGTGTTGTTTTCATACAATTATTGTTATTTTTTAAATCAGATGAAAGTTAATTTATATCAAAATGTAAAAAAAAAAAAGCTCAAATGAATGGTTATGTTGTTTATACATGCCATACAATTATATATGATTATTTTTATTTTTATTTTTTCATCAGAATTTTTGTAATTTTTTTTTTTAAGTGGTAAATGCAGTAATAACATTCAAAACGTATTGTGATTTCTATCATTGTATACATTCACTAATTAATGAAGATTTGCTGATCAGATATCAATATGGTTTTAGCTGAAAAATATTAAGTTACGACTGTTTTATAAAATAACGAATATTTTTAGTCAAAGCGAATCTGGATTTGGACTGCATTATGAGGCTTAACAGCAGTTCTATGAATTTATTCCGCTATAATAATAATTCCTTAAATTCAAAACTGAATTGGAATTGCAATTCAGTGATGCATTAATCATTCTCAGTCCACATCTGAATGCAGCACAACCTGATCTTAGGTGTGTCTCACTAAAATGCACCGTAATATGACCATCACTTTTCTAGAGTCTGACCCAGTGTCCTGTCATTTCTCAACTTCTCCATGTTTCTCGTGTAAATCTCTCACTGAGCTTTAACCCTCTGGGGCCCGGGGGTGTTTTGGGGCCCTGAAGAAGTTTTGACATGCCTTGACATTTGTGCTTTTTCCAGTATGTTAAAAACATATTAATATCCTCAATCTAAATACATTGTATTTAGCACAAATTGGACTACAAAAATATGTAAGCAACATGAATGTACACTTTTAAGTTTTTGAGAAAACAATGTTTATGCGTGCATTTTGAAAAACTAAATTTTTGAAGTCACTGAAATAAGGTCATCTAACACATACAGAATATTTATTCTCGGGACTTTCGAGAATTGGATGTGGTAGGCTTGGTTTTTTTCTACCAAATGATGTGAAAATCATCTAGTTCACTTGTTTTCACAAAACAGTATATAGATTTAAATTTTTGAAGACACTTTTTGTTTAGAGTGGCTGTATGCGAGAAGGCGTGAATCATCATGAATAATGCTGTGATTTACACCTGAGAAGACAAAGACCTGCATAATGAGCCGCATAATGAGCCATTCAGTCGGATGTTGACTGAGAGGAAACAACAGAAAGAATAAAGGAAAAATGAAAGGACAAAATACATATATATTTAGTTTGAAGCGTATTTTGAATATATTTAACTATCACACAAAATAACTTGTCTTTCACTTGTGAGTGCAGTTAAACTTTTTATTAGGAACAAAAGTAATAAACACAGAAGTCAAGATGTCGAGGGTGCAATATCCAAATCACTTGCAGGAAACTTGAACACAGGAAAACGGGGAACAGCAGAAACTGCAAAGAAAACAAGTAGATGTGAGCAACACAATGATCTGACAAAGACAGAGCTAACATGGAGAAAACACATACACTACCAGCCAAACTTTTTATTATTAAAAGTTTTTTTTTTTTTTTAAGTGAGCAGTTTTTTTTACATAGTAAACCTATTTCACAAAATTAGATAATTATTTTTCTTTAAAAAAGTACCTTTGACTGGTAGTGTATAGCATAGGCGTATAACAGTTAGGTGCAAATAAAACAGTGTGAGATAAATACAGGTGTAAGGTTTGTAATGAAGTGATACAGGAGAAACCATACATCTTCTACCTTTCATACAGATTACTTAAAAAGAGAATAGTAGTTTTTTATTTGAATTGGTTTATGTAAAAGTAAACATTTCAAGCTTTCTACAAGTAAATGCATTATGTCTGTGAGGCACGTAATCACTTAGATTTAGGTTTCATGCACGTTAGTTTCATTTATGTGTCTGTGAAAAGATATAACAGACAGTGAAGGCAGAGCGCGTGCCCTGACTGTTTTCTTATTTTCATAAAAGCACAGTGTATACAAATAAAAATATACCCTCTACAGTTTCGAATGATGTATTGGTTGTATTTGTACGATCAAAACTGACGGAGAATTTTACATTCTTTTCGGAGTTATTACAAAAGCGTGCCTCAAATGCGCCAGCGCGTTTTTCGACCAAAGTTGAAACATCCTGTCATCATGAGACATTTAGATGCAGTGAAATGAAACATACTTTATAATGTTTCACTTGCTGTAGTCAGGAAATACAGTTGGCAAAAAGTCTTAACTGGTAAAATGTGTGCACATTCTGTCACAGTAACAACTAACAAGCAGGCTAATAAAAGAAAAAAACTTACTTGTGTAAATATCTCATCTGCTGGTTCACGCCATGTCTCATTTAATGTTCATCTTCTGAAGTAAGTTTTATTCCTGACAGCCAGTCTTCTTCCAGAAAGGACTAACTTGAAAGAAAAGAAACTGCTTTCTCCTTTGTTTACTGTGATGTGGGCGTCTACTTTTGGCGCGGCGCCCTCACGTGGACGATTTGAATATGAAAGACTGGAATCGCTCCTGGGCGTGATCTAATTAAAACTAATGAAGCAGACAAGAGAGACTGGACATCGTGTTGGTTTCATACGGATTACTTTATCACAGAATATTTGATTTCAATAAACATTACTTTATTTGAAAGTATAGATATCAAGCTTTCTCTAGACATATTGCTCATGTCTCTGTGTTGTGTATTGGCTGAGTTATAGTCTATTTTAATGACGCGTTTCTGAATGAAGATCACGGAGATCAACGCGGCAGACAGCACACCCTTTTTGTTTTCTTTATTTTGTAAAATCACAATATTTTTTTGGTTTTGTGAGTATATACAAATAAAAGTAGACCCTTTACAGATTCGATTGATGTACTGCTTTTATCTGTACAATCAGAAATGACCGAGTAATTGAAGTTCCTTTTGGGAAACTGCCACAAAACGCGTATACGCGTGTTTGGACCCCAGGGGGTTAATGCAGTCAGTCCGTGATTCTCATTCGACACGAACCCGATAGAGCTGAAGTGAGCAAGACTGGGAGAGAGAGAGAGAGAGAGAGAGAGAGAGAGAGAGAGAGAGAGAGAGAGAGAGAGAGAGAGAGAGAGAGACATCAAGATGCTGGAATTGATCAGAGGATCCAGATTATCCTGTGCGGGAATAAATGCGTGATTTCCAACCTTGCACGGACGTTTTTCTATCCTTTTGGGAATCGCTGAATATTCGTTGTGTTTTATGGAGATTTTGCGCGCTGCCGTCAGTGTCCGCATCTTTTACTCGTTCGGACGGTTTTTACCCCTGCTCTCTCGGATTTAACGTTTTTTTCCACCTTTCCCCCCCGATCTAAAGGTAAGCAGCTGTGTCTAATAATGCGTTTTCTAATATAGCCTACCCGCGGGTTGCGCGTGTCTCAATGAAGAATGTTTTTTTTTTCCTCTGAGATTTTTCTCGACTTTCTATTCCTCATCATCATATATACGCGTAAGCATCCTTTAAATCACGAAAACAGACGAATCTAGCGATGCAGTCGAAAATATGCCCATGTTTCTGTCATTTCTTCCTTTTCTGGCGTGTAGAGAAGTGAAGGGGTTTATTCAGGCTGTTAGTCGCAGGACAGTAACGCAGTAACCGAGTGAAGCAGGTAAGATCTATAAGGGATTTAATAACCCACTTTAGACATTCACATCAAATGCACAGCGTTAATGTTTCACCCTGTCTGGAAAACCGTAGATATTAGGCTTTTGGACTCGTTTCATTGATTGAGATTTAGACGCTGCTCGAGAACCCCAATAATAGCGGGTGTCATTGGTGACTTATTAGGAACGGCCTGTGCTTTAATGCAAAGACCCACTTCTATCAACCCCTCTGATCCATGAATGATCAAATCCCATCTTAATGATGCATTACAATTCAAAATAAGAACAAAATGACTGCTATTTTGGCTTCGAAATGATGTTTTTGAGAGAGTTGCACATTTGTCCTGCAATAGAATTGTATATTAGAGAGGTCCTTGGTGCATCACCACTTTTTTCATCCATGTTTTGGCCATGCAATTATTGGAAAGAGTGGTTTAGAATGGTTATGGTGGCTTTTGAAGATCTGACCATTGGACTAGAGATTTGCATCAAAGGGTTAAACTATATGGTTGATCATTAATGTTAGTATCTCAGTGGTTAAAATGATGTTTTGAGAGAGTTGCACATCTATCCTGCAATATAAATTTATACTAGAGAGGTCCTTGGTGCATCACTACTTTTTTTCATCCATGTTTTGGCCATGCAATTATTGGAAAGAGTGGTTTAGATGATTAGGGTGGCTTTTGAAGATCTGACCATTGTTGCATCAAAGGGTTAAACTAGATGGTTGATCATATTCAGTGTGTTGTTTGATTGCATTGTCATTAATGTTAGCAATGTTCTATTCAATTAGATAAGATTATATTAATTCCCATTTTTCTCTTTCAAAGTGATGTTTTTTTAGAGAGTTGCACGTTTATTACAACATGCAACTAAGTAATGTTAAATATTCCGGAGCTCTTTGGTGCATCACCACTTTTTGTATCCAAATATAGGGAAGAGTGTTTTAGTTGCTTATTGTGGGTTTTAAAGATCTGACTATTGGAATAGAGATTTTGCATCAAAGGGTTCAACTATATGGTTGATCATATTCAGTGTGTTGTTTGATTGCTTTGCCATTAATTTTAGTAATGTTTTGTTTAATAAGATAAGAAGATATTCATTCATATTTTTCTCTTTCAAAATGATGTTTTTGAGAGAGTTGCACATCTATTGAAAAATACCTGAAAATAATGTTAAATATTCCAGAGGTCTTTGGTGCATCACCAATCTTTTCAATTATGGAAAGAGTGGTTTAGGTGATAATAGTGGCTTTTG
The DNA here is from genome assembly GCF_049309525.1 of Garra rufa. Classification (NCBI taxonomy): domain Eukaryota; kingdom Metazoa; phylum Chordata; class Actinopteri; order Cypriniformes; family Cyprinidae; genus Garra; species Garra rufa. The sequence continues at coordinate 17,312,373 of NC_133378.1, forward strand.
AAGATCTGACTGTTGGAATATAGAGATTTGCATCAACGGGTTAAAATATATGGTTGATCATTAATGTTAGTATCGCAGTGTTCTGTTTTGGCCATGCAATTATAGGAAAGAGTGATTTAGATGGTTATGGTGGCTTTTGAAGATCTGACCATTGGAATAGAGTTTTGCATCAAAGGGTTAAACTATATGGCTGATCATATTCAGTGTGTTGGGTTGCTTGCATTGTCATTAATGTTATTTTCTGAATGTTTTGTTTCATCAAAAATATAATAACTCCCATTTTTCTCTTTTAAATAGTTTTTGAGAGAGTTACACATTTCTTACAACATGCAACTAAATAATGAGAGGTCTTTGGTGCACCACTATTTTGTCCATGTTTTGGCCATGCAGTTATTGGAAAGAGTGGTTTAGATGGTTAAAGTGGCTTTTGAAGATCTGACCATTGTAACAGAGATTTGCATCAAAGGGTGAAACTATATGGTTGATCATTAATGTTAGTATCTCAATGTTCTGTTTTGTCAAGAATATATTAATTCCCAATTTTTGCTTTTAAAATCATGTTTTGAGAGAGTTGCACATCCATTACAACATGCAACTGGAAATAATGCTAAATATTCCAGAGGTCCTTGGTGCATCACCAATTTTCCATCAATGTTTTGGCCATGCAATTATGGGAAAGAGTAATTTAGATGGTTATGGTGGCTTTTGAAGATCTGACCATTGGAATAGACTTTTGCATCAAAGGGTTAAACTATATGGTTGATTATATACAGTGTGTTGGGTTGCTTGCATAAATGTTAGTATCTCAATGTTCTGTTAAATAAGATAAAAATATATTAAATCCAATTTTTTTCTTTCAAAATGATGTTTTTGAGAGTTGCATTTTTATCCTGCAATAGAAATGTATACTAGAGAGGTCCTTGGTGCATCACCACTTTTTTCCATCTATGTTTTGGCCATGCAATTATTGGAAAGAGTGGTTTAGATGGTTATGTTGACTTTTATAGATCTGACCACTGGAATAGAGATTTGCATCAAAGGGTTAAAATATGTGGTTGATCATTAATGTTAGTATCTAAATGTTCTATTTTATCAAAATAAGAAAATAAAAATTCCAACTGTTGCTTTCAAAAAGATTTTTGAGAGAGTTGCACATTCATTACAACATGCAACTGAAAATAATGTTAAATATTCCAGAGGTCCTTGCCTTGGTGCATCACCACTTTTTTTTCATCCATGTTTTTACCATGCAATTTTGGGAAAGAGTGGTTTAGATGATAATGGTGTCTTTTGAAGATCTGACCATTGTAGTAGACATTTGCATTAAATGGTTAAATATATGGTTGATCATATAGAGTGTGTTGGGTCGCTTGCATTTCTATTAATGTTAGTATCTCAGTGTTCTTTTTTATCAGGATAAGAATATAATAATTCTTGTTTTCTCTTTAAAAGGATGTTTTCGAGAGAGTTGCACATTTATTACAACCTGTAACTGAAAAAAATGTTACATATTCCAGAGGTTCTTGGTGCATCACTACTTTAAGTCATGTTTTTATGAAAAAAAAAAACCACACTACTATAGTCTCATGTAATTATGTTTAGATGATTCAAATTTCTTTTGAAGATCTGACCATTGTAATGGACGTGCATCAAAGGGTTAAACTACAAGGTTGATAATATATATAGTGTATTGGGTTGCTTGCATTGCCATTATTGTTAGTATCTCAGTGTTGTGTTTTATTAGGATAAGAAAATAATATCTCTAATATTCCCTTTCAAAATTGTTTTTGAGAGTTGCACATCTGTTACAACCTGCAAACTGAAAATAATGCTAAATATTTCAGAGGTTCTTGGTGAATCACTACTTTTCAGCCATGTTTTTATAAATAAAAAATATTTTATAGTATAAATATAAATGATTAAAATGGCCTTTGAAGACCTGACCATTGTAGTGGATCTTTGCTTCAAAGGTTTTAAAATAAAAAGTTGATCATATATACAGATTGTGGTTTAATTGCATTGCTATTAATGTTAGTACCTTATCTTTTTTCCTTTCAAAATTATGTTTTGAGAGAATTGCATCCTGCATTTAAAAAAAATGCTAAATGTTTCAGAATGTTCTTGGTGCATCGCCACTTTTCAGCCATGTTTTTATGATTAAAAACACAATATAGAGAGTGGTTTAGATGATTATCGTGCCTTTTGAAGATCTAGAGACCAGCATTAGATGAGTATATATAAAGCTTGCTTGCATTGCCATTCATGTTAGTACTGGTGGTCATCATTGATTAGATAAGGCATTCATTCTTTCTGTCTTTTGATATTCTCAACATTTAAATCTCTAAACCAGCAGGTGGTACCACAGTGTGCACATCTACATGGTGCACGAACGGAAATGCAATGTGAAAGACTAAATCACCTTTAAAATAGGTGAGGCGCATTAGTTTGATTGCAAATCAACAGCATTTGTGAGCAGCAAACGAGGTCTGATGATTTGCTGTTACGGAAGCAGACCAAACAAGAGAGGTAAGTGATCAATATAACAATGTTTATTATCAGCAGAGCGTTGTGGATAAGATGACGTGCAGAACCGGGTAAGTATAACAGTCCAAGTATGATATTCGTTGACTAAAGATGAATACTGAATACAGATCCTTTTCCTTTCCAGGAACGACGGGAGGAGGACTCCGACCCACACACACACACACACACCGTTGGTGATCGACGAACAGGCTTATGGCTGACCACAGCTGACTGGAACAGAGAACAGACTTCGTACTGGAATAGACGAGACAAGAGGTAAGTTTCAACAGGTAAATAGCGAGGTAAGTATGTCTTTGAGGTTTGTGAACTCGACAGAGAAACACAATGAGTCCGCTTCGTGCAAACGAGCCCGGACACTGAGTGAGGTGTGTGGTGTGCTTATATGTGGTGCTGGTGATTGGATTCAGGTGCGTATGATTAGTAATCAGGTGACTGTGATCGTTGAGTGAGTGAGGGAGTAGAACCTGGCCAATCCGTGACATTACCCCCCTCCCCAGGGCCCGCTCCTGAGGGCCGAGGCCTCCGACGTCGTGGTGGTCTACCTCGTCCTCGAGGGGCTGGACATTCAGGATGGTTACGATGGAATTCCTCCATGAGGGCTGGATCTAGAATGTCAACTCTGGGTACCCATGACCTCTCCTCTGGCCCGTAGCCTTCCCAGTCGACGAGATATTCCAGATTACCACCACGACGTCGGGACAGAAGGATTTCTCGGACCGAGTAGATGGATCCCTCTTCCAGGACCAAGGGGGGAGGGGGTTCCTCTTCCTGACCAGGTTCTGTGGAGGGAATCACAGGTGGGTGAAAGGGTTTGAGTAATGAGACGTGAAATGTGGGGTGGATACGGTACTGTGGTGGTAATTGGAGTCTGTAGGTGACGGGGTTGACCTGTTCCACGATGGTGAAGGGGCCAACAAACCTGGGACTCAATTTCTTCGAGGGCAGGCGCAGACGGATGTCTCTTGTGGAGAGCCAGACTTTTTGCCCAGGAGTGTATGTGGGACCAGGAATCCTCTTCTTATCGGCAGTGGACTTGGTTCTGCGCACTGCCCTTTGAAGATGATGGTGAGCCTCGTCCCAGACTCTCTCGCTCTCCCGGAACCAGTAATCCACTGCGGGCACCTGTGATGGTTCGCCATTCCAGGGGAAGAGAGGTGGTTGGAAGCCGAGCACACACTGGAATGGCGTGAGTCCTGTGGTGGGTTGCCGCAGTGAATTTTGGGCGTATTCTGCCCAACCCAGGAACTGGTTCCAGGAGTCCTGGTGACCATGACAGAATGTCCGGAGGAACCGCCCCACCTCCTGGATTTTCCTCTCCGTCTGCCCGTTGGTCTCAGGGTGGTATCCAGAGGAGAGGCTAACGGTCACACCTAGGAGTTTGAGAAAAGACTTCCACACCCGTGAAATAAACTGTGGACCCCTGTCTGAGACGATGTCTTCCGGAATGCCATAGTACCTAAAGACTTTGTTGAAGAGCAGTTCGGCAGACTCTAAGGCTGTGGGAAGACCTTTCAGAGGTATCAGTCGGCAGAATTTTGAAAATCGATCAACTATAACAAAGATGCAGGTGTTACCGTCAGATGAGGGGAGATCTGTCATGAAGTCAACTCCTAGGTGTGACCAGGGGCGGTTCGGCACAGGCAAGGGATGGAGTTTCCCAGCAGGCAGATGACGTGGACTCTTGGACATTGCGCACTCCTTACATCCTTGGACATACCTCCTCACATCCCTTGCCATGTGCGGCCACCAGAAGCGGTCCGTCAGCAGCGAGAGAGTGTTGTTGGCCCCTGGATGCCCAGTGCCCAGAGAGGTATGTGTTGAATGGATTAGATCTACCCGCTGGGTCCTAGGGATGAATCTGCGACCAGGTGGACAGCCCGGCGGAGATCTGGGTTCCGGAGTGGCGACAGCTGGCGGGTTGGTCCATTCAATGGGTTGAACGATGATGTTTTCGGGGATTATGGTCGTGGGTGTGTCAGGCAAGTCGTGAGAATCATGGATGCGAGACAGAGCATCAGCTCGGGTATTCTTGGATCCTGGCCGGTAGGTTATGGTGAAGTTGAATCGTGAAAAGAACAGGGACCATCTTGCCTGACGGGGACAGAGCCGTTTGGCGTCTCGGAGGTACTGTAGGTTCTTGTGATCTGTTATCACCTGGAACGTGTGGTTGGATCCCTCTAACCAATGTCGCCACTCCTCCAGAGCGAGCTTGATGGCAAGAAGCTCGCGGTTGCCGATGTCATAGTTCCTCTCCGCAGGGCTGAGCTTCCGGGAATAGTAGGCACAGGGATGAAGCAATGGAGGAGTACCGTGATACTGTGACAGAATCCCTCCCACGCCGGTAGTAGAAGCGTCTACCTCTACCACGAAAGGGAGATCAGGGTCAGGATGGGTTAGAAGAGGTGCCTGTGTAAATGCTTCCTTGAGGTTATGGAAGGCTGCGGCCGAGTCAGGGTTCCAGAGTAGGGTTCGTGGTTTTCCTTTGAGTAGACTGGTAAGCGGAGCGGTGATGATGCTGTAGTTCTTGATAAACCGGCGGTAGAAATTGGCGAAACCTAAGAATCGTTGAAGCTCTTTGATAGTGGTGGGTTCTGGCCAGGACACAACTGCAGATACCTTCCTCTCGTCCATACGGACCCCCTTCTGGTCGATGACGTATCCAAGGAAGTGCACTGCTGGTAGGTGAAATGAACATTTCTCCGCCTTGAGATATAGGTGATGATCCCGTAATCTTTGAAGGACCTCCGCAACGTGGAGGCGATGTTCGGCCTCACTCCGGGAGTAAATCAGGATATCGTCTATGTAGACAACGACAAAGTGGTGCAGAAACTCCCGGAGTACCTCGTGAATGAAGTTCTGAAATACGGAGGGGGCGTTGACCAAACCATAGGGCATGACCAAATACTCGTAGTGGCCAGTAGGGGTCACGAAGGCAGTCTTCCACTCGTCCCCCTCACGTATCCTCACGAGGTTGTACGCGCTGCGGAGGTCCAACTTCGTAAACACCCTGGCAGTGCGTAGTTGTTCGAGGGCCGCAGGGACGAGAGGAAGGGGATACCGGAACTTGATGGTGCCTTGATTGAGTATACGGTAATCGATGCATGGCCGCAGCCCTCCATCCTTCTTTGCCACGAAGAAAAAACTGGATGCTGCGGGTGATGTTGATGGTCGGATGTAACCCTGATCGAGAGCCTCCTGTATGTACTCCTCCATTGCCTTGGTCTCCGGAAGCGACAGCGGGTAGATCTTACCTCTGGGCATTGGAGCATCCGGAACTAGGTCAATGGCACAGTCCCATGGCCGATGTGGAGGTAGCTGGGAAGCTCTCTTGGGGCAGAAGACGTCTTGAAACGACGAGTAAATGGCAGGAATCTGGACTGACTGCTTCTCAACAGGACTTTCGACGGAGGTGACGTTGACAGGTAGTATCTTGTGTCTAGGACGTGGAAGATCTGGAAAACATTGGTTGGTACATTCTTTTCCCCATTTTATCACCTCTCCTGTGCCCCAAGAGAGGATGGGATCATGCTTCACCAGCCACGGGCGCCCCAAGATGATGTCCATAGTAGCTCCCTCCAGAACCAGAAACTGAATCTCCTCACGGTGCAAAACTCCAATCTGTAGGATGATGGGTTCACTTTTCCGGTGAATACGGGTCCGTGAGTTTATCCGGTTAGTTATCGGTTGAATCTGGTAGATGGTGGTTGATGCTTGGGTGCGTAGCTGGAGCTGGCGACAGAGGGTGTTGGAGATGAAGTTTCCCGCTGACCCGGAGTCGATGAGGGCTGCGACTGTAACACAGGAAGTGTGGGTGGTTAACTGAACATTGGTAGTCAGAGGATGCATGTTATCCAATTCAGAACGTATTACACTCACCAAAGATCGTATAGGACGCATAGGACAGTTGAGTCGTACGTGTCCCGCAGCCCCACAGTACATGCAAAGACCCCGGGTCAGTCTTCTCTGTCGCTCAGCTGCAGAGATTTTCCCTGATTCCAGGATCATTGGTTCTGGTTCTGGAGGGCTGGCGGATGTAACTGGTCGGAGGAGTGCAGTAGTGACGGACTGGTCTTGGTAGGATCTTAGACGATCTGAACAACGAAGTGACTGCTGAATGAACTTCTCCAATCCCATGGAGTCGTCCAAAGCAGCTAACTGCATCCGGAGATTGGGTTCTAGGCCGAGCCGGTACGTGGTCAGTAACGATCGCTCATTCCATCCGCTGGCAGCGGCCAAAGTTCGGAAACGCAGGGAGTAATCTTGTGTCGTCATACTTCCCTGCTTAAGATGATACAATTGCTCTCCTGCGGATACTTCTGCATCAGAACGTCCGAAAACCTCTTTAAAATGAGCGACGAAAGCCTGGATCGAATGGGTTGCCGGCCCGGCCTGCTGATATAACGTGTCCGCCCATTTGAGAGCTGGTCCGGTAAGCAGAGACGTGATGAAGGCTATTTTCGAAGAATCTGTGGGATAGAGAGCAGGTTGCATTGTGAATATCAATGAACATTGTAACAGGAATCCGCTGCACTCCTCCGCCCCGCCAGAGTAGGGCGCTGGTCGGGCCATGGGACTGGAAGGGACGTTTACGGGAGCCGAAGAAGTGCTGGGTGCCGGTGGTGCGGTGGGATGAGCTGAAGTTGGTGTGGTGGCATGACTAGCCAACAAAACCTTCCTGAGCGAGTCCACCAGCTCTTGAAACGGGTCCCGATTGCTCATGCTGATACTGTGTTGGTCCGGGCTAACTGTTACGGAAGCAGACCAAACAAGAGAGGTAAGTGATCAATATAACAATGTTTATTATCAGCAGAGCGTTGTGGATAAGATGACGTGCAGAACCGGGTAAGTATAACAGTCCAAGTATGATATTCGTTGACTAGAGATGAATACTGAATACAGATCCTTTTCCTTTCCAGGAACGACGGGAGGAGGACTCCGACCCACACACACACACACACACCGTTGGTGATCGACGAACAGGCTTATGGCTGACCACAGCTGACTGGAACAGAGAACAGACTTCGTACTGGAATAGACGAGACAAGAGGTAAGTTTCAACAGGTAAATAGCGAGGTAAGTATGTCTTTGAGGTTTGTGAACTCGACAGAGAAACACAATGAGTCCGCTTCGTGCAAACGAGCCCGGACACTGAGTGAGGTGTGTGGTGTGCTTATATGTGGTGCTGGTGATTGGATTCAGGTGCGTATGATTAGTAATCGGGTGACTGTGATCGTTGAGTGAGTGAGGGAGTAGAACCTGGCCAATCCGTGACAATACCATTTTGTGGCTCTTTAATGTATCATGTCTTATTAGATCAATAGACACTTGAACCGATCGTATTTTCTTCTTTACTTAAAGCTCGAAATAAACATGAATGAACATCAGACTGATTTTATTTCAACCGCGGAAAGATGTCAATACACACAATTATTCAAGTTTAAAGATCAATATTGCCTGTCAATCAAGCTGTTTGTGAAGGGTCAGTTAGGGTACATTACATTTTATAATGCTCATAATCAGATTATAGTTACATTTTATGGATTACATGTTTACATATTTTTCCACACAATTGCAGTAAATCATTTAAAATTGATTGATTCTCCCTATTTATTCCATGGAATGTCTGGATACTGGATTCTGATTGGCTGGCAGGTGTGCAGTAAAACCGTTTAATGCACAGGTAGTTCCAAGTCAGTTTAATCACCGTTCTATATTAATGCGCTGCTTTAATTGATGCACGCAAAAGCACACAGAGAGAGAGAGAGAGAGAGAGAGAGAGAGGAGTCGGAGATCGCATTGTGCTGCGCACATACATAATCTTCTTGTCAGCGTTTGCCTGCGATCCTTATTAAAATAGCCTAGATACTAGATCGCTACATTATATTCCTCAGCAACGGGGCGGTAAAGATGCTGTTTTTGAATGAATTGTTGTTTGTAGAGAGAGACGCACAGCATGCAGGCAGGTAACGTTAACGTTACGCACACACTGTCATCTCTCTTGCCTTCACACTCTCTCTTGGTCGATCGATAATCTACTGAAACAAATGCTATATTTCATTCAAATAAATGTGATCTTACCGGACTATTTAATCTCTGAGTCTGATTTGAAGCGGCAGAATGCTAGAGCTGCGTGTCATAACTGACGAAAATAACCGTCTTTTTTATCCATTCAGTCAAATTTTGCGCTGCAAATATCAATCCTAGTTTTAATTTGTCTACAACCATAGAATAAGCGGGATAATCAACGGCTTGCCGTGCGTTAAAGGATTTAAAATGCACTTCGCGGAGGCAACCACCCTCCGCTTCGTGTCGGGCGGTTATTAGCCTCCACGTCGTGCATTTAAAATCCTTTAACGCACGGCAAACCGTTGATTATCCCTTACTTATTTGACATTTTTTATGATTTATTTAAATTGTTACCTTTTTTTATCAACTTACAAATCCATTGACATATTTGCTACTCAACTTCAGCACATGCATAGGCTAAATGTATGTATGTGTAACACCCCATATTTCTAAAGGCTTAAAGGATAACTGTTGCCAAAATGCAACCTGGGCTGTTTTTTTACTGTAAACGAGACAAACTTAAATCTAAAAGCATAATTACGACAAACGAGCCGTTTTTGAGATTGACCATGATTTAGTTTTGTGGTCAATGGCCAGTGAATGGGAATACTAGGGGCATAAATTTGACTGGCAAGATGGCTGCGAGCGGAAACTCAAACAGTGTAAGTGAGTTGTTCAAAACCTTTCTTTTTAGTAAACTCTGTGTACACGAACAATGTTCTCAATGCTGGAGTTCATGTGTAGAGACCCAGGCAATACTTCGAGCAAAGTGTCATGGTGTGTTGAGCCTTCTTAGTGTTGTAAAAATGTCGATTTTGATGCGCTCAAATGTATGCCCCTAGTACTCCCACTCACCGGCCACTGACCACAAAACTAAATCACGGTCAATCTCAAAAACAGCTCGTTTGTCGTAATTAGGCTTTTAGATATAAGTTTGTCTCGTTTACATTAAAAAAAACAGCCCAGGTTGCATTTTGGCAACAGTTATCCTTTAACTGTGTTTTAAGACAATTTGGTTCCCTACCATAAAAATAAGTGACTTAAAACAGCAATGTTGAATAGGGGTTGAATAATTGTGACATTTCTATTCTATAACTCAAAAACATTACATTATATATTGACATTATCACTTTAACCTGCCAGTAAACTGTTGTAGATGCAATTTTTGGTAACACTTTACAATACGTGCGCACAAATATGCATTAATTCATGCTTACTTAATGCACAGATTACTTAATCTATGAATCAAATAGAATGTTCATTAGTTGCTGATGTAGTAATCATTAATAAATCGTTACACAATTTTTTAGTAAAGTCCTGGATCTTCAGAAAAGCTTGTATTTGTAAAGTACTGCAGTCTCTGGGGGGTTGAATAATTTCAGTTGCAACTGTAGATTGCGTTACTAACTACAGTTCTCATTATGTAATCTGTAATCAGTAATGGACTACATTTTGTATGTAATCTAGCCATCTCTGTGCAGATCAGAGGAGACTTCATTAGTGCTCTTGTAATGGTTAGGTAATTGAATTCGCTTCTTCAACTGTTCTCCAGTTACATTGCTCTGTCCTCCTACTCCTTTAGAGAGTCTTTTGTGTAAGCACAGTTTGTCCTTGGGCTTGTTTTCAAACTCTGCATTCACGCGTCATTCTTGACGCATTTGCCAGGCAGATGTGACACTTGCTCATGGATGCGCTCATATACTTAAAGCCCAAACACATTCACGCAGGTGGATTTTAGCATGTTACTTAATGGATGGTATGGTGTTGTTACATGAACATTTTGGTGAATTTTGGGAGGAATCTTAAACCTTTTTCGCTGATTCCTATTTAAATGACAGTATATTGTCCACAAAAATACACCAAACAGTGTCACACCTTAAGTCAGAAGAGCTCAGTCTCATGTCTCTGATCTGTAGATATGTCGGCTTCCTCCACCAAAAGTCTTTTTGTCCAGTTTATGGTCCTGATGACTGATGAAAGTATCACATCTTTCCTCAATGAGCCACACAATGTAATATTTCAGGTTTTGTCAGTTAAGCTCAGTCGATATTATGTGTTGATTACAGCATAAATAAAACTAAAATAAAATAAATAATAAAGTAGCAAAATTGAGGTTATGGAGAGGTACCTAAAAGTAATTTGGGCCAATTCTAGAGGATTTAAAAGCAGAGATGTGAAGCTTATAATTTTATGAAAGCACTTATTCTTCTGGTGAATTGTGTATTACTGGAGCAGGAAAGCAGTTTCTGGTGACAAGGTTGAAACATTAGATATAACTTTTTATATAAAAAAGTTAGGAAGTGACCTTTTGACACTAAAACCATGTTCACATGCATATTACTTACAGTAAGAATTTTTAAAGGGATAGTTCACTCCAAAATGAAAATTCTGCCATTAATTACTCACACTCATGTCATTCCAAACCTGTAAAATCTTGCTGTAAAAATGCTCACTTTTATTGTAAATACCTTAGTTACCCAGATTTCTTTTTTTACTTTTTCTTTCTTTCTTTCTCTTTCTTTCTTTCTTTCTTTCTTTCTTTCTTTCTTTCTTTCTTTCTTTCTTTCTTTCTTTCTTTCTTTCTTTCTTTCTTTCTTTCCTTTTTAAAGGACAAACAAGTGGAAATTAATTTTGTCACAAATTCTGTCAAATTCTGCGGCCTAACCTTGTATATTCTTTTAAAAGGGTCATGAACTGCCTTTTTAAAATTATTTTGTACTGTTCTCTGAGGTCCACTTATAATGTTATCAATATTTATACATAAAAAAAAATCATAATTTAGAACAGGCTATTTTCTGTCCTGTTTTGACTCGCCTCATCAGAATGCTCTGTTTGAATAGGCATTGCGGATTGTAGACTTGGAAGTAAACAACCACTGCTTTGATTGGCTAACAGTTGTGTATGTTTGACAGTGTACATGTGTCATAGATGGATGCATAAATACTCAGTACATATCAAACAATCTATAATAAACATTTTTTGATTGGAAATGATATAGACATCTCCCAGAAGATAATACGACGATGTACAAGAGGAATCATTGTGGAAAAAAAATTATTACTCATCTTTTATTTACATTAAAAAAAAAGGGACATGTCAAAAAATATTCATACCCTTCTCAATAATCAATAGAAAAGCCTTTTTTGGCTATTACAGCCATCAAACGCTTCCTATAATTGCTGGTATTTTTGCCCATCTTTAGCGATGAGCTCCAACTCTTTCAGGTTGGAGGGTCTCATTGCCATCACCCTGATCTTTAGCTCCCTCCACAGATTCTCAACTGGATTTAAGTCAGGACTCTGTCTGGGCCACTGCAAAACGTTAATGTTTTTGTCTGCTAACCGTTTCTTCACCACTTTTGCTGTGTGTTTTGGGTCGTTGTCGTGCTGATTATCCACTGGTGCCTAAGGCCAAGTTTCTCTGCAGACTGCCTGATGTTGTTGTTGAGAATTTTGATGTATTGCTCCTTTTTCATGGTGCCGTTTACTGTGATTAGGTTCCCTGGTCCACCGGCTGAAAAAACACCGCCAAAACATTAGGTTCCCACCACCATGTTTGACAGTGGGGATGGTGTTCTCAGGGCTGGAAAGCTTCTCCTTTTTTTACACCAAATGAAGGCTACATCATTGTGGCCAAACAATTCAATTTTTGTTTTATCTGACCATAAAACAGAAGACCAGAAGTCTCCTTCTTTGTCCAGATGAGCATTTGCAAAGGCCAAGCAGGCTTTTGTGTGCCTTATCTGGAGAAGTGGTGTCCTCCTTGGTCTGCGTCTGTGGAACCCAGTGGTGTGCAGTGTCTGTTAGACTGTCTGCCTTGAGATGTTGCCACCAGCAGAGCCCAGATTCATCAGGATGGCCTTAGTGGTGATCCTTGGATTCTTCTTTACCTCTCTCACTATCCTCCTGGCCAGGACAGGTGTCACTTTTGGCTTCCGACCACATCCTCTGAGATTTTTCACAGTGCGGAATGTCTTATATTTTTTAATAATACTTTGCACTGTAGCCACTGGAACTTCAAAACATTTAGATATGATTTTATAGCCCATTCCTGACTTGTGAGCAGACACAATGCGCAGCTGCAGGTCCTCAGTGATCTTCTTTGTCTTAGCCATGACTGTCCACAAACCTACAGCAGAGAGCTTCTGTTTTTCACCTGTTGAGTTGATTAAAACAGCTGTTCCCAATGAATCAGGGTAATTAGGATGCTTTAGAACAGCTTGGACTATTTGGAATGGTATAGAACTTTGGATTTTCCCATAGACTGTGACAGTGTGCAAAGGGTATGAATAATTTTGGACATGCCACTTTTAGTTCAAATGTAAGTAAAAGCTGAGAAATATATTTTTTCCACAATGATGCCTCTTGTACATCATCTTATTATCTTTTGGGAGAAGCCTGTGTCATTTCCGGTCAAAAGAAACTTGCTGGTTGAATAAAAGTAACTTTAAGTCAGAATTTGCCAGGGGTATGAATATAATATTTTTAATATTTATTTATTTTTCATATGGATGTAAACACTTTCAGATATTATGTTTCTTTCTTCTCTCATTGCTTAATATTTAATTTGACAATAATAGTACAAATTGTAACTTATTAGAAAATAATAATTTCTATCACTGCTGTGAACTGACCACACAGAATCAGAATCAGTCAGCATGGTAGTCCTTTAAGCACAATGACACACACAGCAAAATATCTTCTAATTATCATTATCGATAAAATCCCAGAAAATATCAAGATATTATTTTTTGTGAACATCGCACACCCTTAATAAACAATTTTTAGGCTAACAAGAAAGTTTTGAGTCTGAAGCTTAAAATATTAAAGGAATTTTGATTTCTCAGTTCATGAAGGTATCATTCATGTCCATTGCACAAGTTGCACAGTAAGATTCATATTTAGGATTAGGGCTTTTACTAAGCACAATAAGCCTGTGCAATAATACCAGTGATGACTTTCGTGCAAGTATGCACGCACACAACCAGCAGGCTGCGTTTGAGGGTGAAAAGCGCTCTCATGAAGACAAAAAACTCTAGCACATAACCCCAGGTCAGCTTAGAGATGCTTAATTGTGCAGGAAGGACTTTGATGCTGTTTACGTGCAGCTGTTTCCCTATTGATTTGATTGCATGATCGAAGATCATGTTATCCACTGCGCCTGCACACTTTATTTAAGCAGAAGGAGAGATCCAGTGTTGTAACACTGATAAAGGACATTATTAACACTCTTTAAATTATGTCACAAATAAAAAATCATACACACACAACCACAAACCCATACTGTGTTTGTTGGCAACAAGCATGTAGAGAACGTGTAACATCCAAGCAATGCTGCAGTCTTCATTTTCTAAATTCATCTCGTTATTCAGGCCACGGTGCTATAAAAAAGTGCCAATCGCGTTGTGCTGAGAGAAGAGCAATGGGACAGCCACAGGGGTTTTTAGCATGGTTTCCACTGGCTCAACTAAATATAGATGAATCCGAGGTCTTATTAACCCGCTAAATGAAGCTACGGCTCGCACTGCGCTGTAATGTGTTTTAAACAGGTTCGTTTTTGTGGTGCAGGATTCGTGGGGATAAAAGTGCTCTCGTTTTAAAAATGTGAGAAGGTTGACAATGAAACTATGCTTATAGCTGCTTCAAATACTTTAAATAATTAAATTTTCTTTCATTATGTCATTAGACATCAAATAGCCATCCATAAGATTCATATGCAAGCATATTTAAATTTAAAGGCCACAAAATATGCATACAACAATCCTCATTGTTAAAGCAAAAAAGGTTTTACATGAGCATTTGGTGAGATGAAATCAGCATGTGTTTTGCCTAAGGTCTATCTGTAGTGCTTTTGAATTGTCTGAGTTAACCATTAATGCAACCCATAAAACCGCAGCCAAATTGAATTGGTGATTTCAAGCTTTCGTGCTTGTTTGTAATGTTGTACAGTCTCTTTTTAAATCATATTAAACTGACCCAGATATGTTTCAAGTGACATTATATTCAATGGAAAAATAATTATGGATATCCTCATAAAAATAAATTAAGTTAACAGCTGGTTGAGGGTTTTCTTTTGCTTGTCTTGCTCTGTCTGATGCATCTCACACACAGATTTGGGTCACTGGAAACCATCATCGCTGAGGCCTGTCTTCTGATGCCAGGAGACTTTGAAACAACCTATCGCTCTCTACTTCTTGGGAGGTATGTGAGATATTAATATGCAAAGTAATTGAAAATGAAAGTTTTGAGGATATGCTCCTTTGCTTCTTTTCCCTGACAGACCAAAAAAAAAAAAAAAAAAAATTTATGGGCTATATAATATTTTAAAATACTTATATAAAATATTTATTTAACATTTTAAATAAATAAGAACTGGGCATAAATACTTTCAGATATCTTGTTTTGTTCTCCACAATTTCTAATCGCTTAATAAATTGCTTAACACGTGTAGAAAGAAGCACAACACAAAGATGAATGTCAAAGTCTAAGGACGTAGAAAAAAAGGAATGGACACAGATAGTCTGTATGGGAGGAGGCTTTGGTGGAGGACGTTTACCCGGGAGAAGGACGAGCAACAGAGTCCAAGGAGGTGATGATGGAGGGAGGAGTCAAGGAGGAGACAGAAGGGTCCAGGGAGAATCAGACGGAGGGAAGAGCCATGGAGGAGACAGAAGGGTCCAGGGCAGATGAGATGGAGGGAGGAGCCAGGGAGGCGCTGGCCATTCCGGAGATTGCTTAGGAGGAGCAAGATTTGGAAGGTGCTCTGGAGGTGCAGGCTCAGGAGGGTGCTCTGGAAGCGTGGGCTCTGGAGGGTGCTCTGGAGGCGCAGGCTCTGGGGGGCACTCTCGAAGCCAGAGAATTGTGCTTGACGGCCATTTTGGCTGGGGATTCTGGACTTGCGCTGGGTGACCGTCTTGGTTGGGAACTCTGAGGAGGCGGCCTTCTTGGCCAAGAAATCTGGCCTGGCGGCTCTTTCGGCCGAAGACCCGAGCTTGGTGGCTCTCGTGACTGGGGAATCAGGCGTAGTGGCCTTTCTGGACGGAGAATCGAACGTGGTGGCCCTTGTTTTGGAATTGTGGCTTGGCAGCAGTTTTGGCTACAGAATCAGAAAGGTTAGCCCTCTTGGCTGGAGAATCAGGCATGATGGCTCTCTCAGCCAGGTGATCAGACATGACGGCCCTCTCGGCCAGAAAATCAAACGTGGCTTCCTTGGCTGGGAAATCAAACGTGAAATCTCTTGGTCGGGGGATCAGACGTGGCCCTCTTGGCCGGGGGAGCAGATGTGGCCCACTTCCCCAGGGTATTAGAAGTGGCCCTCTTCGCCAGGAAGTTAAATGTGGTGACCATCTTGGTCGGGAACTCAGGTTGGGCTGTCATTTTAGCTGGGAACTTATGCTGGGCAGTCATCTTAACTGGGAAACCAGGCTGGGTGGCCATCTTTGGAGAGCCCTGCTATGGAGAGCCCTGTCCACTGCACCACCGCTGGGGGTGCACTGGAACAAAACTCTGAGGACTTAATAGATTTCTTTACTTTCTTTACTCTACCTGCCTGCCTGGACTTCCCACCCACCCTCCTTCTTCTGCCTATGTCAACATCTGCCTGGTCACTGCTGTCCTCTGACAGTGCTCTGATCAACTTCCATCGGCGTCATGGCTGGAGGATCCCTCATCTCCGCCTCCAGCCTCAGAGTCCAGAACTCTGCCTCGGTCCTCCGACCCTGCGGCTCCACCACGGCTCTCAGCTCACTCGTCTCCAACATCGCCCATCGGCCCACCAGCTCCACCGGGCTTCCTCTCCTCAGGACTCTACTCCTCCGGCTACACCACGTCGCTCCATCCCACCAGCTCCATTGGGCTCCTCTCTCCCTCCGGCTCCGCTTCAGTCCTCTGTCGCTCCGGCACTGCCGCGGACCTCCGCATCTGGCCATCCAGATCCTCGGTGTCGCCCAGGATCTTCGGCTCTCCGTCTCCGCCTCGGGCTCCACCGCCACCTGCTCCGCCTCTGTCGGTCAGCCCCCTGGAGTCGTCAGCCCTTCCTCCACTATGGCTCCTCCAACCGTCGACTCCACCGTGAGTCACCATCATGGCTGCGGTCTGGGTCTCACTTGGCTCCTCCTGCTCCGGATCCCTCCTGTCTCCTCCTTGGCTCCTCCCACCATCGTCACCTCCCTGGACTGTTTTGATTTCCACCTGGACTGTTTTGTTTTCCACCTGGACTTTGTTGATTGTCCTCCTCCCGGGAGTCCGTCCTCTGGCAAAGCCTCCTCCCATTTAGACTCTATGTGTTTCTGCCATTTTGCCCTTCTTGCCTTTTTGTTTTGTTGTTTTTGTTTACGGCGTGAGGACACACCTTCCGGGAGAGGGGTGTAATGTCACAGTTCTGTCCGTTTGTGTACTTTGGTTTCTCCCATTGTCTCCCCCGTCTATCGGTTTGCTTTGGTTTAGCCCACATCATCGTAATCCCATTCACCTGTCTTTGATTAATCAGTCACCCTTTATAATTTTGACTTTGTCTTCATTTCACTGTTGGTCTTTGATGTTGTTTGACGTTGGATGTTAGTTCTGTGTTCCTGTATATATATATATATATATATATATATATATATATATATATATATATATACATACTTTTTACATATTTATATTTAAAAATATCTCATTTGACTATAATAATTATAACAAACAATAATAACAATAAGAGAACAAAGAGAATGAGAATATGACATGACTATATATATATTTATGTGTCAGGTAGCCTAAGAAAATTTTTGTAAATACTACATTTAGTTGATGATCCTATGATTTATTCAGTGTTTCTTAAAAAGTGATTGCTGAATGTTAGTCCGTCATTACATCACAGAGATGATAGCAGTCTCACTCTTTTCTTAAGTCTTTAAATTGTTAAATTGCTAAAATGGTTAAAAACTAAAGCTGGTGTGGTTTGTCTGCCAATGGGAATCAACATAATGAATCTTTGATAGCAGGGAGCAAGTGCCCATTTCCACATGAGAAAGCAATAAACAACCCAGGAGAAGAGAAGACAAAAAAGGAGAGAGACGGCATGATTGAAGAGATTGGACAAATAAACTAAAATTTGCACCGCATGGTGCTGCGCTTTATTCATGTGATGTAACGTCTCGGGTATTTCTGCCACGTTTAGTCAGATACGTGGAGCAAAGCTGGAGAGAGGGAGCTTCAGAGACAACTGAAATATGCACTAAATTTAATATCAAATCTAGTGAAAATGTGTTCTTTATTAAAACCTTTCATCCATATTTTCATCATAACTTCATGAAGAAAAACTTGAATACACTTTGAATTTCCTTGCAACTTAACTACCCCAGTGCAGCTGTAGCTGTAGTAGTTATTTCATAATACTGTAGCATTACCAAGCTGCTTTTTCCGAGTCGCAGTGTAGTGCCAAAGCTAAACGCTGTACAAAGTTTTTAATGTCACATTGTTTGGACATTCAGTTTTCCTGCCAAGAGAGTCAATAATCAAACACATTCTCCTAATATGTCCTCTCTCTCATATGGACAATGGATTCAGTCTATTGAGTTGTTTTGATCAGAACTACATTTTTTAGCATTTAGTTTTGTGAATACTAAAAGTAATATCCCACAAGAAAGACTGTGTTAAGATGATCATATGTCATCTTGTCTTGGCTCGAGGCCGCAGTCTTAACACACTCTTGCTTGTGTGATATTGCTTCCGTTTCCATAGACAAATGAGTAAATAAGGAAAAACCAAGAAGAACCAAAGAGTATTTTGTATGTGACCTCTGTGGAAAAAGAAGAAGACTACAACACTTTTAAAAATAGTACTTAGTACGGAAATAATATCTTCAAAAGAACATACTATACTTCAGTGTGGACTGAATGTAATGTTTTCCTACACTTAATTGCATGTTATTTACTATTAGGAGAGGGGGGTGAGTTGAGACAGTTTTTATTAGTTTCAAGCAAGCACATGACAGTAATGGGTCCAACTTAAAGGGGTCCTATTATGCTCTTTTACAAAGTTTTATTTTGTTTTGGAGGTACACTAGAAAATGCTCTCATGCTTGGTGGTTCGAAAAACGCATTATTTTCCACATAATTTACATTATTACAATAGCTTTCTCCCCAGGTTGGCACTAATAGCTCGATTAGTTTGATTAGATAGAGTAAAAGGGTTAGTTCACCCAAAAATGAAAATTAGCAGTAATAATCGACCAACATCGCTGTTTTACCTTTTTTTGTAAAGGGCGTTTTGAAGTTGGAGAAGAAAACAAGATGGGAGAAAACAAGATGTCACTTCCTGTTTGTTGTAGCGCATGTCTTGAGTTGAAGCTCCGTCGAGTTAAACTATTATTTTCTATTTGTAAAATCTAAAAACAATTCTATACACCATCATTTTTACACATAACATGTGAATATACCCCCTGTTGTGTTTTACAGCAAAAACAATCGGAACGCCTTGTTATCATTAGTTTTTATTTGCTTTCCCAAGCCTGCTACTAAGTTAGCTTATAGCCCGTTTAGCACTTGCCAGCGTGGTTGCGGCTAATCTTGCATACATTGTTTATTCTCTATTCACATACATTTCAACTGTTTACTCACTGTTACTTGCTTTAATGGCAAATTTGTGTCTACCTTTGAGTGCAGGTGAAGACACGTTCGAGCTGCACTCGGTGCGGGTCGAGCTGGAAGCCGTGGAGAAGCAGATCCAGGGGTTACTGGCCAGGCAGATTGAGTTGCAGGAGAGGAAGGCTGCACTCGAATCTGCCCGGGTAAGTATACAGCGCGATACTAACACCCTCATCACCTCTACTCCGTGTGATTCTCTGCACAGGTCCGGCGCAACCTGGACGCGATCCTCCCAGATGTTGTTCACTCCGGCGCCGGGAATCCATGGACCCTGGGTGCAGCAGCAGCGGAAGACGCGAGCCAGGCCCCGGGCGAGGACCTCTCCCCCTCCGTCGCCTCCGATCTTCGAGATCTCCACCTGGAAGTGCTTCGCTCCCCTCAGCGAGATGGAGCGCGACGCTGTGATCGTCGGAGACTCCATCATCCGGTACGTTCGTGCTAACTTAGCTAACGGTAAAGTGCACACTCGCTGTTTTCCTGGCGCTCGCGTTCTCGATGTTTCTTCACAGATACCTGCCATCCTGAAGGACGACGTGAGCGTTCGCGCGATCGTCCTGCACGCGGGGGTGAACGACGTCAGGCTGCGGCAGACGGAGGTCTTGAAGAGGGATTTCGGGAGCCTGATCAAGACGGTACGCAGCACATCGCCCGCGACGAAGATCATCGTGTCAGGACCGCTTCCCACGTATCGACGTGGACACGAAAGGTTCAGTAGACTTTTTGCTCTAAATGAATGGTTGTTGTCATGGTGTAAAGAACAGAAACTGCTCTTTGTTAATAATTGGAATCTTTTCTGGGAGCGTCCTAGGCTTTTCCGCGCTGATGGCTTGCACCCCAGCAGAGTCGGAGCAGAACTCCTGTCGGACAACATCTCCAGGACGCTGCGCTCCATTTGACTAGTAAGCAATTCTTCAAATAGTTGCGACGATGGCTTTTGTTCTGCACATTTAAACGATAGTATTCTTGCTTTCCAATCTATAAAGACTGTGTCTGTTCCTCGAATAGTAAGGTCAAAACAAAAATTTAATGCAGGATCTAGAAAAAATCTAATCGTGATTAAACCAGAAAAATGCACAATAAATGAACAAAAACAATTTTTAAAGCTTGGGCTCCTAAACATTAGATCACTCGCACCCAAAGCACTTATTGTAAATGAAATGATCACGGATAATAGCTTTGATGTACTCTGCTTGACTGAAAACTGACTAAAACCAAACGACTATATTGGTCTGAATGAGTCTACTCCACCAAACTACTGTTATAAGCATGAACCCCGTCAGATTGGTCGTGGCGGTGGTGTTGCAACAATATATAGTGATATTTTCAATGTTACTCAGAAAACAGGGTACAGGTTTAATTAATTTGAAGTACTTCTACTTAATGTTTCTCTGTCAGAGATGCAAAAGAAATCTCTCCTATCTCTTGCTCTGGCTACTGTGTATAGACCTCCAGGGCCGTATACAGATTTCCTAAAAGAATTTGCAGATTTCCTCTCAGACCTATTGGTTAATTTTGATAAAGCGTTAATTGCTGGGGATTTTAACAATTATGTTGATAATACAAATGATGCGTTAGGACTTGCGTTTACTGACCTGATAAACTCCTTTGGAGTCAAGCAAAACGTCACCGGACCCATTCATCGTTTTAATCATACACTAGATCTAATTATATCGCACAGACTTGATCTTACTGATATAGATATCGTACCTCAAAGCGGTGATGTTACTGATCATTTCCTTGTATCGTGCATGCTGCGTATTACTGATGTTAACTATATAGCTCCGCGCTATCGTCTGGGCAGAACTATTGTTCCTGCTACCAAAGATAGATTCACAAATAACCTGCTTGACTTATCTCAGCTGCTCTGTGTACCCATAAATACAAATGAACTAGACAAAATGACTAGTAACATGGGCACTATCTTCTCTAATACACTAGAAGCTGTTGCCCCCATCAAGTTAAAAAAGGTTAGAGAAAAACGTACTGTGCCATGATACAACAGTAATACCCATTCTCTAAAAAACTTGTAATCTTGAGCGTAAATGGAGAAAAACAGTATGTCCAGCTATAGACAGGCTTTAAAAGCTGCTAGAGCCGAGTACATCCACCTACTCATAGCAAAAAAAAAAAAAAAAAAAAAAAATCCAAGGTTTTTATTTAGCACAGTGGCTAGATTAACAAATAACCAAACGCCACCCGACCTAAATATTCCTGCACAGTTTAATAGTAACGACTTTATGAACTTCTTTACTGATAAAATAGACAACATCAGAAATACAATAACAAATATAGATACTACAGTAATTGATACTTCAGCATTATTCATTACGCCCGAAGAAAAACTGCAGTGCTTTACAACTATAGAACAGGAAGAATTAAATAAACTTATCGTCGCATCTAAACCAACAACATGCCTATTAGATCCTGTACCCACTAAATTACTAAAAGAGTTGTTACCTGTAGCAGAAGTACCGCTTCTTAATATTGTTAACTCATCGTTATCTTTAGGTCATGTCCCAAAACCATTCAAAATAGCGGTTATTAAGCCTCTTATTAAGAAACCACAGCTAGACCCTAGTGAATTGGCAAATTACAGACTCATTTCTAATCTTCCATTTATGTCTAAAATTTTAGAAAAAGTTGTGTCTGCTCAATTGTGCTCCTTCTTGTAAAATAATAATCTCTTTGAAGAATTTCAGTCAGGTTTCAGGCCCCACCATAGCACAGAAACTGCACTTGTAAAAATCACAAATGACTTGCTACTTGCGTCAGATCAAGGCTGCGTCTCATTGCTAGTTTTACTTGATCTTAGTGCTGCGTTCGACACTATAGATCATGACATACTCATAGATAGATTACAAAACTATACAAGTATTCAAGGGCAGGCTTTAAGATGGTTCAGATCATACCTGTCCGATCGCTACCACTTTGTTTATTTAAACGGGGAGTCATCGCAGCTATCACCAGTAAAGTATGGAGTGCCACAAGGATCTGTCCTAGGTCCTCTGCTATTTTCAATTTACATGTTACCCCTTGGTAATATTATTAGGAAATATGGGATTAGTTTCCATTGTTATGCTGATGATACTCAACTATATATTTCAACAAGACCAGATGAAACTTCTAACTTAGCAAAGTTAACAGAGTGTGTTAAAAATGTGAAAGACTGGATGACCAATAATTTTCTACTATTAAATTCAGATAAGACCGAGATATTACTTATTGGACCAAAAAACAGTACACAGAATCTCTTAAACTGCAATTTGCAACTAGACGGATGTACTGTTATTTCCTCTACAGTCAAAAATCTGGGTGTTATATTAGACAGCAACCTGTCTTTTGAAAATCATATTTCTCATGTTACAAAAACAGCATTCTTCCATCTTAGAAACATTGCTAAGCTACGGAACATGTTACCTGTCTCTGATGCAGAAGTTAGCTCATGCATTCATGACGTCTAGACTGGACTATTGTAATGCACTACTAGGTGGTTGTCCGGCTTTTTCAATAAATAAGCTACAGGTAGTCCAAAATGCAGCCGCTAGACTCCTTACCAGATCAAGAAAATATGATCATATTACCCCAATTTTACGGTCTCTACACTGGCTACCTATTAGGTTCCGTATCACTTTTAAAATATTACTTCTTACCTATAAGGCCCTTAATTGTTTAGCTCCTGCATACCTAGCTAGTCTCCTACCACGCTACAATCCTTCACGCTCCCTAAGGTCGCAAAACTCTGGACTTTTAGTAGTACCTAGGATAGCAAAGTCCACTAAAGAAGGGAGAGCCTTTTCACATTTGGCTCCCAAACTCTGGAATAGCCTCCCTGATAACGTTTGGGGTTCAGACACACTCTGTATGTTTAAATCTAGATTAAAGACTCATCTCTTTAGCCAAGCATTCACATAATTTATCTCATAACGTTGTACTTCAGTTACATCTGACAAATGCACATCAACACTCTTCCATCCCGTGGTAACTAGGAATTACACAAGATTCAGCCTGGATTCAGAAGAAGAGATGATGCCAACCCCCCAGAGGACCGCCGATGATGCCAGCCTTGAAACAACACACCATTTTTCTACAAGTTTGATTGCAACACATAATCATTACTATTAGTGTTCATCATCTGTTTTTGATTACACCATTACTGTTTCTAATATTTATACCGTATGTACATCGACTTAACATACAGTAGTCACCACTAATAAGCTACTAAATATATTGTAGTAGCCTACATTTTTTTTGTACAGCTGCTTTGAAACGATTTGCATTGTGAAAAGCGCTATACAAATAAACTTGAATTGAATTGAATTGAATTTTTCGACAAACCCTAACTGTCACGAACCGGAATACACAGAGTTCGCATCGCAGAGAAAAGACAAGACGAGCGCTTGAGGTTTAAAAAGTATATAGATTGTCAATTTGTACAGAAATTGGCCGATCGTTTCGCTAGACCCTTCTTTCTCGACTGGGATCGTTTAGAGCCATGTGAAGCTGCATTTAAACTGCATTTTTTAAGTTCAAACTCAGGGGCACCATAAAAGTCCACTATATGGAGAGAAATCCTGAAATGTCTTCCTCAAAAAACAATTTCTTATCGACTGAAGAATGAATGACATGAACATCGTGAATAACAAAGGGGATGAGTTGTCAGGTTTATGTCTGTGTTTTGTCCTGTTCTGCTCTGTTTTCCTAGTGTTTTTTCCCCTATGTTTCCTTGATAATGGTTTAGTCCTTGTCTCCCCCTAGTGTTTAGTTCCTTTTGGTTTGATCATGCCAATATTTGTATTTCCCCCTAGTCATCCTGTTATCTCGTTTGTAACCACGCCCTGTCTTTTGTGTATTTAAGTCTGTGTCTGCTCACTACCCTTTGTCCGTCGATAATGTTTCCTGTCTGCTTTATGTGCCGTGGTTTTGTTTGTTTGTTCATTTTGACAATAAATTACCGTTTAATATTTACTCCGGTTTCCTCAAGTTCATCTGACATCTCATCTCCACCAGAAGTGTGACAGATCGACGGACCAAACCATCTGGTGGGATGGAGTGACAAGATGGTTAACGCATGTTTCCAGATGGGACTAAAGGATGATAGTTTGTTTAATTTGTTAAGTCCAAGTGATTGCTACCGTCCCGTAGCAGATTTTGTAAATTTTGTTCTTGATTTATGTGGTTCCCCGTTCCAAGTCATGGTGGAGGATGGTAATCCTCCTCCCATCTGGAAACATGCAGTCACCCCATCTCACCAACAGCCAGAGCCCTCTGCATATCACTCCAGCGACCTCACTCCCTCCTTGCCTCCCACATGTCCCCAAGTTCTCCTAAGCCCCACGATGGTCCTCAGCCCAGTGTCTCAGGCTTCCTCTCTGCGTTCAAGCCCGTCAGCCGCCATGCCAGCGTCAGCTCACAAAATGGCTGCCACGCCAGAGTCTGTAAGCAAGATGGCTGCCACGCCAGAGTCTGTAAGCAAGATGGCTGCCACGCCAGAGTCTGCAAGCAAGATGGCTGCCACGCCAGAGTCTGCAAGCAAGATGGCTGCCACACCAGAGTCTGCAAGCAAGATGGCTGCCATGACAGAGTCTGTTCGCAAGATAGCTGCCATGTCAGAGTCTGCTCACCAGTTGGCCGCCATGTTAGTATCTGCTCTCAAGATGGCTGCCATGCCAGATTCTGCACACAAGATGGCCTCCATTCCTGAGTTCCCGGCCAAGATGGCCACCAAGCCTGAGTCCCCGGCCAAGATGGCCGCCGTTCCTGAGTTCCCGGCCAAGATGGCCGCCAAGCCTGAATCCCTGGCCAAGATGGCCGCCGTTCCTGAGTTCCCGGCCAAGATGGACGCCAAGCCTGAATCCCTGGCCAAGATGGCCGTTGTTCCTGAGTTCCCGGCCAAGATGGCCGCCAAGCCTGAGTCCCCGGCCAAGAGGGCCCGACGTTCCTGAGTTCCCGGCCAAGATGGCCGCCAAGCCTGAATCCCTGGCCAAGATGGCCGCCGTTCCTGAGTTCCCAGCCAAGATGGCCGCCAAGCCTGAGTCCCCGGCCAAGATGGCCGCCAAGCTTGAGTCTGCACCCAAGATGGCTACCGCCAAGTCAGAGTCTCCGCTGGTTCCGCCCAGCCTCCCTGAGTCTCCGCTGATTCCACCCAGCCTCCTTGACCGTGCCGTGACCACGCCGCCAGAGCGCCCTCCAGTGACCGCTCACCCAGAGCCTGCTCTCCCTAAGTCTCCGCTGGAGACGCCCAGCCCTCCAGAGTCTCCGCTGGGGTCGTTTAGCCCTCCAGAGCCCACTCGCCCCGAGCGCCGTCCAGAGCCTGCTCCTCTAGAGCGCCGTCCAGAGCCTGCTCCTCTAGAGCGCCGTCCAGAGCATGCTCCTCAAGAGCGCCGTCCAGAGCCGACGCCTCCAACGCGCCCTCCTGCTCGCCTTCCAGAGTCAGCGCGCCCTCCAGAGCCGGAGCTCTCTCCTGCGCGCCCTCCGGAGCCGGAGCTCTCTCCTGCACGCCCTCCAGAGCCAGAGCTCTCTCCTGCGTGCCCTCCAGAGCCGGTGTCGCCTCCAGTGCCCCCTCCAGAGCCGGAGCTTTCTCCAGCATGCCCTTCCATGCTCTCCTGGGTGGACTATGCTCTAGGTTCCCCCAAGAATTTTTTTTTTTGGGGGGGCTACTCCCCTGATCAGCCATGGCCTCCTGGACTGTTTACTCGCCCATGGCTTCCTGAGCCCCCAGATCCACCATGGCCACTTGGACTGTTTACTTGGCCATTGCTTCCTGAGCCCCCAGATCCGCCATGGCCACTTGGACTGTTTACTCGGCCATGGCTTCCTGAGCCCCCAGATCCGCCATGGCCACTTGGACTGTTTACTCGGCCATGGCCCCCTGAGCTCCCAGACCCGCCATGGACTCCGGAGCTCCCTGATCCGCCCTGGAGACCACCCCTGTATTCTGTGTCCCCGGTTTTCCCTGCCTAGTGGTCTCCATGGCGCCCACCCTCCCTCCCCTACGGATGTTATTAGGCGCGAGACGCGCCTTCGCGGAGGGGGGGCGTAATGTCAGGTTTATGTCTGTGTTTTGTCCTGTTCTGCTCTGTTTTCCTAGTGTTTTTCCCCTATGTTTCCTTGATAATGGTTTAGTCCTTGTCTCCCCCTAGTGTTTAGTTCCTTTTGGTTTGATCATGCCCATATTTGTATTTCCCCCTTGTCATCCTGTTATCTCGTTTGTAACCACGCCCTGTCTTTTGTGTATTTAAGTTTGTGTCTGCTCACAACCCTTTGTCCGTCGATAATGTTTCCTGTCTGCTTTATGTGCCGCGGTTTTGTTTGTTTGTTCATTTTGACAATAAATTACCGTTTAATATTTACTCCGGTTTCCTCAAGTTCATCTGACATCTCATCTCCACCAGAAGTGTGACATGAGTAAATTATCTGTAAATTTTTGTTCTGGAAGTAAATTTCTCCTTTAATGGCTCAACTTACCAACAAACTACAAACTTTTGCCTTAAATTACCCCACCCCTACTGTTTTAACCTACTTGTATCATCCAGCAGTTTAGAGCTAACATATTACACAGTTGAGGTCAAACGTTTACATCTTCCATTCAGAATCTGCAAAATGTTAATTATTTTACCAAAATAAGAGGGATCATACAAAATGCATATTTTTGTTTATTTAGTACCGACCTGAGTAAGATATTTCACATAAAATACCTTTACATCTAGTCCACAAGAGAAAAGTTGTTCATAATTCCTTTGTTTGTCCTGAGCAGTTAAACTGCCTGCTGTTCTTCAGAAAAATCCTTCAGATCCCACAAATTCTTTGGTTTTCCACCATTTTTGTGTATTTGAATCCTTTCCAACAATGACTGTATGATTTTGAGATCCATCTTTTCACACTGAGAACAACTGAGGGACTCATATACAGCTATTACAGAAGGTTCAAACGCTCACTGATGCTTCAGAAGGAAAACTGATGCATTAAGAGTCAGGGTTGAAAACCTTTGAACAGATTGAAGATGTGTAATTTTTATTTTTATTTTGCCTAAATATCATATTTTTTTCATCTAGTACTGCCCTTCAGAAGCTACCGAAGATACTAACATGTTTTCCAGAAGACAAAATTTACCCTGATCTTCAAATTCAAAACATTTTCGTCCCTGCTGCTGAAAAGTTGGGCATTTTAACATGGGGAGTCTATGGGATTGACTCCCTTTTGGAGCCAGACGATGAATTGCAGTTTAAGTCACTTCCATGTTGGTTTCAATAGAGAGAACGAGAGGTTGCCTCTTGGTCAGTACTAAATAAAAAATAACATGCATTTTGTATGATCCCCCTTATTTTGGTAAAATAATTAACATTTTGCAGATTCTGAATAGGGGGATGTAAACTTTTGACTTCAACTGTAACTTCCTAAAGCACAAACACAGGTATGATATTTTTTTTTCCAGATTTGTCAGTAATTGTTCAGACACAAGTAGCATGAGTCCTTGAACATAAAAAAAAAACTTTGAACAGCAAAAAAAGTTTTGTTGAACTTAAATGTAGTTTGCAAATGGGCCTCTCTCTGAGTAAAACAGATAACTCTTCATATAGGCAAGGCAAGGCAAGGCAAGTTTATTTATATAGCACATTTCATACACAATGGTAATTCAAAGTGCTGTACATAAAATGAATTAAAATCATAATAGCATAAAAATCATACAAATTTATAATAATCACAACAATAAAAACAAAATTTAAGAACATTTAAGATGATTAAAAAAATGATTTAAAATTAATTAATACAGTAAAATGATTATACATAAAATAATGCAATCTGTTCAGACGTAGCACAGTGCTCATTCAATAAATGCACAACTGAACAGATGAGTTTTGAGTCTGCATTTAAATGTGGCTAATGTATTAGCACATCTGATCTCTTCTGGAAGCTTATTCCAACTGCGGGCGGCATAATAGCTAAAAGCGGATTCCCCTTGTTTTGTGTGAACCCTTGATATTACTAACTGACTCGATCCTAATGATCTGAGTTGTCTGTTAGGTTTATATTCAGTGAGCATATCTGCAATGTATGTAGGTCCTAGGCCATTGAGTGCTTTATAAACAAGTAAAAGTACTTTAAAATCTATCCTAAACATAACTGGAAGCCAGTGTAAGGACCTGAGGACTGGTGTAATATGCTCTAATTTTTTGGTTCTAGTCAGAATCCTGGCAGCAGCGTTCTGTATGAGCTGCAGCTGTCTAATGGTCTTCTTGGGAAGGCCGCTGAGGAGACCATTACAATAGTCCACCCTGCTGGTGATAAAGGCATGAACAAGTTTCTCCAAGTCTTGACGGGAAACAAAACATCTAATTCTTGCAATGTTTTTGAGATGATAGTATGCTGATTTAGTTACTGCTTTGACATGGCTACTGAAACTGAGGTCTGACTCCAGAATCACACCTAGATTCTTGACTTGATTTTTTGTTTTTTTGACCCCTAGCGTCAAGGTACGTATTTACCTTATGAACTTCATCTTTATTTCCAAATGCAATGACTTCCGTTTTCTCCTTGTTTAACTGTAAAAAGTTTTGGCACATCCAACTGTTCATTTCATCAATGCATTGGCAGAGGGAGTCAATGGGGCTGTAGTCATTTGGCGATAAGGCTAGGTAAATCTGGGTATCATCTGCATAGCTGTGATATGCAATTTGGTTCTTTCTCATTATTTGACTTAGTGGGAGCATATACAGGCTGAACAGCAGCGGGGCTAGAATTGAGCCTTGTGGGACTCCGCATGTCATGGACGTCCACTTAGACTTATGCTCTCCTATACTTACGTAATAGCCTCTCCCTTCTAAGTATGACCTGAACCATTTTAGAACCATCCCAGAAAGCCCGACCCAGTATTCCAGTCTATCTAAAAGAATGTTATGATCGACAGTGTCAAATACAACACTGAGATCTAGTAGTACCAGCACTGATATTTTGCCAGAATCTGAATTTAGGCGAATATCATTTATTATCTTTATGAGCGCTGTTTCTGTGCTATGATGTGGTCTGAAACCAGATTGGAAATGGTCCAGGTATCCATTTGAGTTTATGTAGTGATTCAGCTGATTGAAAACAACCTTTTCAATAATCTTGCCTATGAAAGGAAGATTTGATATTGGTCTATAGTTGCTCAATATGGTGTTATCAAGATTTTTCTTTTTCAGAAGGGGCTTAACAGCTGCAGTTTTCAGGGAGTTTGGAAAAGTCCCAGAAAGAAGTGAGGTGTTCACCACTGCTAAGAGATCTGCTTCTAAACAGTTAAGCACACTTTTGAAAAACGATGTGGGAAGTGTGTCAAGGGGGCAGGTTGACGATTTGAGGTGCTGTACTGTTTCTTCCAAAATGTTGCTATCGATTGCTTCAAAAGTAGACATAATGACTTATTTTTGAAATTGCGGTCGAATCTGTCTGACCTCTGCATAACTTGAGGGTGTGCTAATTGTCTTTCTGATATTGTTGATCTTCTCAGAAAAGAAGGAAGCAAATTCATCGCACTTGCTGTCGGAGAGCAGTTCACTAGGGATCTGACTAGGGGGGTTCGTTAGTCTTTCAACGGTAGCAAAAAGAGTGCGAGTGTTGTTTAAGTTCCTGTTTATAAGGTTTGAGAAGAACATTTGTCTAGCTTTACCTAGTTCAGCATTGAAAGCATGAAGGCTGTCTTTATAGATGCTATAGTGAATTTCGAGTTTCGTCTTCCGCCACATCCGCTCGGCTTTTCTGCATTGTCTTTTCATACTCTGTACTGCTGTTGATTTTCTCCACGGCGATTTCTGTTAGCCAGAAATTCTGATTTTTACAGGTGCGATGTCATCAAAGACATTCTTAACTTTTGAGTCAAAGGACTCCAGGAGAAGATCAACAGAGTCTGCAGAAATGCTTGGCATTGAAGATATAGCCTTCATAAATAGCACACTAGTGTTATCGTTAATGCATCTCTTTCTGACAGAGACTGATCTAGATTCATTAGGAGCAGCGATCAATATATCAAAGAAAATACAGAAGTGATCAGATAGTGCTACATCCTTGATAACAGTGGATGAAATGTTTAGAACCTTACTGATGAGTAAATCAAGAGTGTGTCCACGATTGTGTGTAGGCCCATGCACATGCTGAATCAGGTCAAAAGTGTTCAAAACCGTTATAATTTCTTTTGTGGTTTTGATTTCTGCATTTTCTATGTGAACATTAAAATCCCCTGCAATAGCAAAACAGTCAAACTCTGAAAAAATCATTGATAGAAGTTCTGTGAACTCATCAACAAAGACTGGACAGTATTTTGGGGGCCTGTAAATAATGATAAATAGAATGCGTGGAGCACCTTTCAGCATAATCCCTAGATATTCAAAAGACATGTACTGACCAAATGACACTTGCTTGCATTGATAGACATCTTTAAAAAGAGCTGCTACACCACCACCTCTTCTGACAGCTCTGCAGACACTCATGAAAGTAAAGTTAGGAGGGGCTGCTTCATTGAGGACTGTTGCACTGCAGCTGTCTTCTAGCCATGTTTCATTTAGAAACATAAAATCCAGGTTGTTTGTGGTTATAAAATCATTGATCAGAAGTGATTTATTTTTTAGTGAATGTTTAAAAATGCTAGCTTGATGGCATTACTTTTTGTCTCTAGAGCAATCTTAGTTTGATGCAGAATAGGCCTCAGATTAGATGGGTCAACTGTACGGTTTGGGATGGCCTTAGACTTTCTATCACATATTAAAACAGAAATAGGTTTGGGCCCTGACGTTGTGGCAGCGGCCGGAGAGCTCTAACAAGAGGAGGAGGAGGGCGAGCTGGACCCACAGGTTTTGGTGGTTGTGGTGCCCGCCGTTTTTTAGTTGATAACTGGGGGCTTGCAGCAAAAGAGTGGGAGAGTCTGGTTCCAGCATATACCGGTTCCTCCATTTTCTGTGAGAAGCTTAGAAGTGGAGATGCTGGAGAGAGGGATAATGTGTCTGGTGAATGGAGCTCAGGCTCTGGTGTTTCCAGTGGCTGAAAAATGTTGTTGTCCTGGCTTCCCTGGCTGTTTACCAGAAAGTCGTCCTTCGGTGCTGAGTCTTGGAGCTGTTGCAGTACGTCACAGTCTGTCTGTGATGAGCTCTGTGGGCAGGACTCAGCCAGGAAAGTGTCCATAAGCAGTGCTTGTTGTGGCTGTGTGGCGTTGTCAGTGTCCTTGTGGGTTGTGTTGACCATATGATGACTCTGAAGCTGATGAGATGTCCTGTCTTCACGCATACATTGTCCAAGTGTGTGTGTGCCATTCATGTTGGGTAGACTGGCACATTCTACTGATGGATGCCGGAGTGAAAAATAGATGTTGTCCTTTAGCACTCTCGCACCAAGTTTGTTTGGGTGGAGGCCGTCCAGTTTGAACAGTTGTCTATGGCCCCAGAAAAGGTTGAAGTTGTCAATGAAGTTGACTCCTTTTAGACTGCAGGTTCTTTGTAGCCAGGTATTCAGTCCAAGCAACTGTGAAAACATGTTAGTTCCCCTTGCTGGGAGTGGTCCACTGATGAATGACTGAACTTCAAGTCTTCGAAGTGTTTCATTGAGTTCACCAAAATCCTCCTTTAGGAGTTCTGACTGCTCTTTCCGAATATCGTTCTTTCCCACATGGATGATGATTCGATTTGCAGTCTTGTGTTTCATTAGAATGTTCCGAAGTTCCTTGTTCACATCAGAGACGGTTGCTTGAGGAAAGCAGCATCTAGTTGTTGTTCTGCTACTTATATTTCTGATAATGGAGTCACCCACTATCAGAGTCCTGGGCTCGGCTGAGTGCCGCTGTCTGCTCGAACTTGCACGCCTGTTTGTAGCGATGTTAGCGGCAGGCTGATACGATCCATGTTCAGTCACATTTGGGGATTCCTCACCCACATTCATTAATGCTTCAAATCTGTTTTCAAGCAGTATAGGGGTGGTAAAACACCAGTTTTTGCAAGCCTTGTCATAGCTGTATCTTGACAGTCTAATGTCTCGAGTGCCTTTGGGTCTCGCTCCCTGTTTGTGCCATCGATTTGTGTGTCGATCAGTTCCCTTCCGGGAACTCGAGCCGCGTCATGGAACGCTATGGGGAACGCCATTGGCGGGCAGCACTCTGAATCATGTCTACAACCAATGAACGACGGGGGTGACGTCACAGGCGCGGTGACGTCAATGACCAGGAAGTATAAAGCACGTGCGTTTGAAGCCGGCGGCAGCTTTTGTCATTCAGCGAGAGCGCTCTGTGTCTGTGTCTGTCAAAAAAGTCATTGCTGTTTTTTGTACCCAGTTTGGTACACTTTTATTTGAGTGATGACTTCAAAGCAACCTTTAAAATCAAAGAGTTTGGTGGCGGTTAAGCGCCCACATAGACAGTGTGTCCCTCCCTGCCAACGTTTCATTGTTGGTGGGGATACACACAGTCTATGTGTGGTTTGCTTGGGGGCGGAGCACGCACAGTCAGCCCTCGAAAAGGCTGGCTGTCCACACTGTGACTGTCTTCCAGTGCGGGTGCTTCGTTCCCGGAAAGCCCTCTTCGAGGAGGGGGCTTTCACCAGCGTTCCCCGCGGGTCTGGCCCCCGCTTCCGCCGAGGCGGAGCGGCAGCTGCACTCGTGGGGTTCGCAGCTCGATCTGCTGGAGGGTATGGAGGGTATCTCCGCCCTCACTCAGCGGATCGAGTGATCTCCTCCTGGACACTGAAGCCCGCACTGCGGTTACTTCCCCTCCGGAGGGGATCCCAGAGCTCCTGCTGTCTTCCTCCGAGGAGGTTGACTTCGGGGGTCTGGATGATGAGCCACAACCGCCACCTCGTTCGCCTCACTACGAGGAGCTACTGGAGGTGCTGACTAACGCGATAGCCAAACTAGACATCTCTTGGCCCGCGGAAGAACTAAGATCTTATGAGCCGCAGCGAAGCAGATTGGATGATCGCTTCCTGCGGACAAAGTCAGCACCCCCTAAGCGGAGTCTTCCCTTCTTCCCCGATCTACATAAAGAACTCTCTAGATCGTGGGAGAAGCCGTACTCCTTCCGCCTGTTTAACCCCTCCGAAAATTATGGAAACGTGGGGGCTGCGGAGGAGTACGGTTATAGGACGATGCCACGGGTTGAGCAGACGCTTGCGGGCCATCTCTCACCCGGCTCGGCGTCGTCCTTGAAGGCTCCGCCCTTGCCCACTAAGCCACTCAAAGTGACATCCGCCTTGATGGGCAAGGCGTACACGGCGGCAGGTCAGGCTGGTACATGCCTTCACACAATGGCAATCCTTCAAGCGTACCAAGCCGACCTGCTGAAGGAGTTGAGCGATGGTGAGGAAGTCAATATGTCAGAGATGCGCCGTACTGCAGATCTCGCTCTCCGCGCCACCAAGGAGACCGCCCGCGCTGTGGGACGGTCCATGGCAGCCCTGGTGGCCGCGGAGAGGCATCTCTGGCTGACCCTGTCCGAAGTAAAAGAAAAGGACAGGGTCACGCTCCTGGACGCCCCCCTGCAACCATCTGGCCTCTTTGGTGCTTCGGTTAACACCGTTGTCGCCAGGCACCAGGAGGCCCGCAAGCAGGCGGCGGCGTTCAGGACCTTCCTCCCTCGCCGAGTCTACTCCTCTGGGGCTGCTGGACGGGAGCAGCCCCAGCCATGTACGAGCTCCTCATATCGTGAGGCACAAAAACAGAGCGTTGCCGCCCGTGCCCCTCCGGCCAGGCCTAGAGGGCTGGGACGGCAGCGCTCTAAGCCGAGGGCCTCTGAGAAGAAGCCGACCTGAGGGTCGTCCTTCAGTCAAAGAGGTCCTCGGCTAAACGGCCCTGACGGTTGTGGCTCAGGGCCGTTGAGGACAGCCCCTCTCGAGCGGGTTTGCACCGTACCCAAAGGTGCAGGTTTCAAACCCCCTCGGGGCCCTCAGGAGATTGGTCAGCTAACCCTGCCAGTGTTACAGGGCGCGGCAGTCTCCCGCGAACATCATTCTCTAGCGCCGCCCGGAAACGTAGCGGCCCTGGAGAGTTCGCAGCCCCCGCGGGGGTCTTCAGAGGAGCTAGTTCAGGAACTCCCTGCCAGTTCACTGTTACAGGCTTCCGAATTAGTTCCTCAGATAAATCCAGACACCAGTCTCGAGAGGCTGGTTCCCTTAGTAAACTTTCTGGCAGCGTGGAAACTACTGCCAAATGTTTCTATGTGGGTCCTGCGTACTGTAGAGAAAGGTTACGCTACAGCCGGTACTTCATTGTTCCGAAGAAGGATGGGGGGCTTCGGCCCATCTTAGATCTCAGGCTTCTAAACCGCTCAGTCAGGAAACTGAAGTTCAGAATGCTCACAGTCAAGCAGGTTGTGTCACAAATCAGGTCCGAGGACTGGTTTGTCACGATAGATCTAAAAGACGCATACTTTCACGTCTCCATCCTTCTTCAACACAGGAAGTTTCTCAGGTTCGCTTTCAGGGGCAAAGCGTACCAATACAGAGTACTTCCTTTCGGCCTAGCTCTCTCACCCCGAACTTTCACGAAGTGTGTGGATGCTGCGCTGGCTCCACTGCGACTCCAGGGCATCCGCATACTCAACTACATAGACGACTGGCTTATCCTAGCCAGTTCAGAGCAGTTAGCGGTTCAACATCGAGGTGTTGTTCTTGCTCACATGCAAAAGTTGGGGTTGAGACTCAACGCCAAGAAGAGTGTGCTCTCTCCATTACAGAGGACCACTTATCTGGGCGTGGTGTGGGATTCATCCATGATGCAGGCACAATTGTCACCTGCTCGGATCGATTCCATATTTACTGCAGTAAACGCAGTCAAGCTAGGCCAGTCACTCACTGTCAAACAGTTCCAAGTACTGTTAGGTCTTATGGCAGCCGCTTCCAACGTAATACCTTTTGGACTGCTGCACATGAGACCACTGCAGTGGTGGCTCAAAACCAGGGGGTTCTCCCCGAGGGGAAACCCATTCCGCAAGATCAAGGTCATGCGGCGCTGCCTACGTGCCTTGGCCATGTGGAAGAAACCCTGGTTTCTCTCTCAGGGTCCGGTTCTGGGGGCACCTTGCCGCCGCGTCACGCTAGCGACAGATGCGTCCCTTACCGGATGGGGAGCGGTCATGAGTGGCCGCTCAGCCCAAGGCCTGTGGAGCACTCACCACCTCTCATGGCATATAAATCGCCTAGAGATGCTGGCTGTGTTCCAGACCCTGAGGAGTTTTCTTCCAGACCTAAGGAACCGTCATGTGCTGGTCCGTACAGACAGCACCGCGGTACTTTATTATATAAACCATCAAGGAGGTGTCCGCTCACGCCCCTTATTCAAGCTGGCGTACCGGATCCTCCAGTGGTCTCAAGGAAAACTCCTCTCCCTGAGAGCAGTCCATATTCCTGGACATCTGAATGTGGGAGCAGACGTCCTGTCGAGGCAGGGGCCGAGGCCCGGGGAATGGATGCTTCACCCAGAGGTGGTGAAGCAGATCTGGAGAGTGTTTGGCCCGGCTGCAAAGCCTACTATTAGTAGATGGATCATCGATGCCATATCTACTGCTTACGAGTCCTCTGGTATCCCATCTCCCCTGGGACTCAAGGCTCACTCCACTCGAGGTCTATCCGCCTCGAAAGCTCTGACAGCAGGTGTCCCCATCCAGGACATCTGCAATGCTGCGAGTTGGTCCACACCCCTGACCTTCGTCAGGTACTACGAACTCGACCTCAGAGCCGCTCCAGGCTCCGCTGTCCTCTCGACTTAGCGAGACTAGGTCCAGAGAGTCAGCCACCTCCCTAGCCAGGAGGAGACTTCTCAAGGCGCATTCTTTCTGCGGAAAGAAGAGAAGTCACTTTCGCCAATAAGAGATCTGCATCCTCAACCTTTTTGTCCGTGGAAAACTAGACAAAAGCCTTACTCTCGCGTTCTGTTTCTGTTACCAGACCGAGCTCTTCAGTTCCTCTTGTTCTGGCAGAATCCCAGACAAAGGACTAAGACTCCTCGTGAGCCCGAGGGCCGAGGGGTGCCTCTTGCACTGGCTGGCGAACCAGGCAGAGGTTCACTTGTTCTCGTGTACCTGAGAGCCGAGAACCATACAGCCCTCTTGTCCGCGAAATGCTAGACAATGGCTTAATTCCCCTCGTGTTCTGGCGCAGGAAGCTACCAGACCGAGTGTATTTCAGTCCCTCTGCTTCTGGCCTTCCCCAGACCAAGGACTAAGACTCCTCGTCTGCCTGAGGGCCGAGGAGTGCCTCCTGCGCTGGCTGGCTACCAGGCAGAGGCCCCTACTGCCTTCCTCGTGAGCCCGAGGGCCGGGGATTGCAGTGCCCTCTTGTCCGCGCAATGCTAGACAATGGCTTATTCCCTTGGGTCCTGGCGGAGTTCCAGGCCGAGACTTGGATCCCTCTTGTTCTGGCTGAACCCCCAGACAAAGGATCACCCTCTCCTCGTGTGCCTGCGGGCCGAGGAGCACTCTTGAGGTCGAGTGCACTGTCCTCGTGGGTCTGCGGACCGAGGACCACCCTACACCATCTGTCCGCGGAATGCTAGACAGTGGTCATTGCGGTCCCTCTTGTTCTGGCTAACTCCCAGACAAAGGACTAAGACTCCTCGTGTGCCTGAGGGCCGAGGAGTACCTCTCGTTCTGGCTGGCGACCAGACAGAGGAAGACTACCTTTCCTCGTGTGCCCGAGGGCCGAGGACCACGGGGCCTTCTTGTTCGCGGAATGCTAGACAAGGGCTCTCTCTTTCCACCCTGGTTGAACAGACACTGCGCAGGGCTTGGAAATTATGGGGGCGTTGATAGTCTCATTCCCCATAACGTTCCATGACGCGGCTCGAGATCCCGGAAGGGAACGTCTCGGGTTACGTATGTAACCTTAGTTCCCTGAGGGAACGAGACGCCGCGTCTCGGACCATAATTCCCGCACCCTGCGGCGCTCGCTTCATTCCTTAGAGCTGCCGCCGGCTTCAAACGCAATTGCTTTATACTTCCTGGTCGATGACGTCACCGCGCCTGTGACGTCACCCCCGTCGTTCATTGGTTGTAGACATGAATTAGAGTGCTGCCCGCCAATGGCGTTCCCCATAGCGTTCCATGACGCGGCGTCTCGTTCCCTCAGGGAACTAAGGTTACATACGTAACCCGAGATGTTTTGGCTTGTTCCTCTACACTTATAAACTGTCGATATTGACTAGATTCACAGGATGCATCGGCTGTATGCTGAGGGGGTCCGTGATGATGATCTTCTGTGTGTTCTGCCTGTTTTGGAGGTCCAGCAAGTAACTTTGTTTCTAAAACCACGATCCTTTGTAGAAGTCTGTGGCAGTTTGTGCAGCAAGTAGATTCCAAAAGAGGCATTTTTCTTTCTTGTCTGTTGAAAGTAGGCAGCTGTGTTTTCCCGTCTCCGGAATGTAAGCTGCTGGAACTGGGAGGCAAAAAGTCTCCTTTTTCGTAATGTTTCAAAAATGTGTTGTCAGAGCACTGTGCTGATATGCTGAAGTTAAAATCTTAGAAAAATATGAGAAAAGTTCATAAACAGGGAGCAAAGCACGGAGCAGTAAGCAAAAGCGTCCGAACAGTAGCAAAGCCTGAAGCAAACACCGCTATAGTTGTGGTCACATCACCAATTTTGTTTAAGGTTGCCTAGAAACAAGGAATGGTTCAACATTCCCACAGGCTCAAATCCCTTACATGAAAATCTGTTATAGTTTAAATTAGTATTAAATGAAATTATAGTAAACTTAAAAATGCTTCAGTAGAACTTAATAGCATCTGCAATTTTATAATTACTTATATTGTATCTGAAATAGAACCATCGATGCCAATAAAGAACCTTTATTTTTATTTTTAAGTATACTTACATGTAAGTATGGATACATCATAGATGTTCATTAGCATTAACCAATTTGTTCATAATGAATCTAAAGAAAACAATGCCTTAACCTCAAAAATCATCTTTTGTCTCACTTTGTCATTTTCAGCTTAGCGCTGATTCATTTTTAGCTAATTATTTGAATCTGTGCAAAGGATTGTGGATGACTAATGTTTGTTTTTAAGAAAAAAGTTCATGCCGTTCATGAAACACATGGCTAAAATGTGAGTTTGGCAAACCGTTTTTAAAACTTTCATTATTTCAATTTAATTAGATCAAAGCATGACTGAAGAAAGCTGCGTGAGTTTCTTTTCCAAAATGGCCACTGGGTGAACTGACATGCTGTGAAAGGCATATAGTTAAAAACATAACTTCATTACATAACTTTGTCATACATAATTTTGTTACATAACTTCAATGTAGTGTAGCTACCAGTAACTAGGCTACGTTTTAATGAATATATTGATTGTATTTTAACTAAAAAAACATGAAAGCATCACCTAACAATGCAGAAATAATTATGAAGTGACAGAGTAATGTACTCATTACAACTACTGTGCTTTTCTCTCTTTCTCTCTTTCTTTCTGTCTTTCTCTCACTGTCTTATATACTGAATTCTGCCCGCTCTCTAACATAATCTGTTATTTCCTGCTCCACAGCCTTGGCAACAGATGATTTTAATCCATCTTTTAACAGCGTTTCCTTTTACTCGTTGAATAGGATGCCGGCAGTGATTTCTGTTTTGAAAGGCTCAGCTGTTAGTTTCTCAAAGCGCTCCCTTGAAGAGAACACACACGCTCTTACTAATTAACATAGCAGACAATCAGCCTCAACAGCAGCTGCTGACAACACAGTCATCTGTGGCCAGCTAAGAGCCATTAAAGAGCTCTGCTACTGAGTGGAGCAAAATATGTCTTTAGGAAAGACCAAAGCCAGACACCAAGATATATCGACCTATTCATACCATAATTAGTGGTTTTTGATAAGGGAAAGCACTCGTTAGTATTCATTTAGTATAAACTTAAGCACATTACTGGTCCTGTACTCTTTAGATACTTCAGATTGTGCATTGTTGTAGAGAGATGTGCTTTTATTTTTCAAAGCAATTTGGGCCTGTATTCACAAAACATTTTATCTTACCACTAAGTTCACCTAAATAGCAGTAAAAGTTTTTAGCTAAAAGTTTTCTTTTAAACCTATTTACAAAGCTGCTGAGACAAACTTTTACTAATGATGATGATGATAGGCTGATAGGGGAGGAGTCAATTTTCTTGGTACTCCTCACCAGGTCATCGCTACACATGCTGGACACCATCTGAGCCGAACAAGTTCATCTTATAGTCTCTTCAGACCACAGGACATGGTTCCGGTAATTCATGCTCTTGGACAGGTTGTCTTCAGCAAACTGTTTGCGGACTTTCTTGTGAGCCAGCTTCAGACGAGGCTTCCTTCTGGGACGACGCCTATGCAAACCAACATGCTGCAGTGTGCGGCATGTGGTCTGAGCACTGACAAGCTAACCTTCTACTTCTGCAACCTTTAAAGCAATGCTGGCAGCACTCATGCATCTGTTTTTTGAAGCTAGGTTCTGCACCTGACGCACAGAACGAGTACTCAACTTCGTTGGTCGACACTTACAAGGCCTGTTCTGAATGGAACCCATCTTGGAAAACCTCTGTATGTCCCTGACCACTGTAGTGTAACTCGGTTTCAGGGCGTTACTGAATCTCTAATAGCCTTGGCCATCTTTGTGGAGAGCAACAATTCTAATTCTCAAATCCTCACAGAGTTCTTTGCCATGAGATGCCATTTTGAACATCCAGTGGTCAGTATGAGAGAATTGTACTTATGGCTTTGCATTGTTAAACAACATACTGCTGTTATCACTTAGGGTGTACTCACATTTGTTGCCAGCTATTTTGACAATAATGGCTGTATGTTGAGTTATTTTCAAGGGACAGTAAATCTATTAAGCTATACAAGCTGCGCATTGACTACTCTAAAATATATCCAAGATTCATTTCTATAGTATTGTCCCTTGAGAAGATATACTAAAATGGTTGCTGAAATGTGAGGGGTGTACTCACTTTTGTGACATACTGAACATTTTAGTCTGTATATTTTATTATGTCCTCAATAAGCACATGTGCATGAATGTGTAAGGGAATGCCAAAGTATGATGTAAGAGGCAACCTGCGATGAATCAAACATAAAAGAAGCAAAATGACAAGGTGAAAAAAGAAAAAAGGTGAAGTAATCATCAGCAAATGTCCATGTTAGGAAAACAGTTGTAACAAGCTAGTTTCTACAATGATGCATGGTGGTTAAGCAGCAGGTTCAGTGGTTGTAAGGGAAATTCATCCCAGGTCAAGGTGGAAAAAATCATGCATCAATGAGTTTGAGTAAGTAAATCCACTTCACCAGCTAATTATATTTTAACAGTGATGCTATTAATGCTGTAGAGTTACCGCAAAAATCAGTTCAAAGACAGAATTATAAAGATGGCTGCACACTTGTTTCTCTGACGTATAAGGTCTGTATGGAGAATACAGACTTCATTCAAGCCAATCTTCCAGCCTCGGTTAAGTCATGTACATTCCCTGTTGAAAAAAAAAAAAAAACGGCATATGCTGGTTAGGTAGGTGTTGATGCTGGTATGCTGGTTTAAGCTGGTTCTTTGCTGGTTTATGATGGTCCTTAGCCGGTTTATTCTTGTCCTTTGCTGGTTTATGCTGGTCCTTGACCAGCAACATGATGGTTGGCTGGTTTAATCTGGAAGTAGCTGGTTTTAGCTGGTGGTCTCCCAGCCTGACCAGCCTGGCCATGCTGGGAAAGTGGCCAAAACCCCTCTAAAAGCAGCCTGCTGACCAGCTAAATCCAGCTAAATCCATTTTTTTTCAGCAGGGTCGTAAGGAGTGCAGGTGTTGTGTAGTTGGATATAAAAGTGACTACCTAGTCTCATGAATTTTATTTATTTATTTATTTACACTATTTACACATTTATGAGCACTTTTATTTGCCTGTTACGTGTTTTATATTGTTCAGAAGCGGGTAGGTTTAGAGTAGGGGTAGGGTTTAGTGCTCCAAAATATCTATGAATGTAAACATTTTATATACAATGATTTCTATTTTTACAAATGCATGCAAACCATTAAATGCTTCTGACTTATAGGGCAAACAACTGAAAGCAATGGAATACCCTGCACATTGAAAAGTGACACTAAAGGAGTACCACATGCATTAAAAAGTGATGCTAAAGGGGTACCCTGAGCAAAGAAAAAGCAACACCAAGGGGTCCTGCACAAGCGTCAATCTGTGACGAGTTGGGAGTGAGAATGTGTTGTCAATTCAACTAGAAACTGCAGTGAATTGCATGTATAAGAACGCTTCTGAAGTTTTGCAAAAATGTAGGTAGAGGCATGTTTTTCCAATCAGCCTATATTGAATATTGATGTGAATAGCAGAGCTCATATCATTTATCATTTGCTTAGAATTTGATGTGAAATATCAGTTCATACCGAGAACTTTGACTTTAGATGGCAAATCTGAGCACCATTTCAGATATTGTTGTATGATTACTACAGTTCATTTATGGGGAGAAAAATATAAATATAAGCGATCAAGGAAACTTTT
This sequence comes from Garra rufa, assembly GCF_049309525.1. Classification (NCBI taxonomy): domain Eukaryota; kingdom Metazoa; phylum Chordata; class Actinopteri; order Cypriniformes; family Cyprinidae; genus Garra; species Garra rufa. The sequence goes on from NC_133378.1 coordinate 17,354,064, forward strand.
GGAAGGAATTCTTCTTTAGTTTTCATTGTCTTCATTGTCAAAAGATCAAATGAACTTGTCAAAAATATAATTAGCTAATGTCAAAAAGTGAATAACTTTTGTCTGTCCATTCCAGAGCTGAGGTCAGAAATGAGAGCTTATGTTGCAGTAGGGGAGCAGTGACATTTCCAAAATGATCTCATTATTGTTGTTCGCCACTGTACTTTAAATACCATCCAACCAGATATAGAAATAGCCACATCATGCCAAGATCAATCCAATGAGCCTGTGCTTATCACACCATTCTCAAAGCAGACACACCCCATAATCAGATAGCGAGTGAGTCAGTCATGCCACAGCCATCTCCTCTGCTCTTTCACAAACACACTTTTTTTCCCCTCTGGCTGATGGCTTTATATGACAGACTGAGACTCTGCAGTCTGCTGAGCTCTCCATCGCATCTCTGCTTGACAGATATTTTGGTAGAGCTTTGTCTCCCAGCATGCATCGCAAACGGAGCGACAGCCAAAGCCCTGGTTCCCAAAGAGCTCAGCAGAGAGCGAACAGTTTATAAACGCCCTTGCACCATTTTCTACTCAACTCTCTTGTTTGTTCTCACTTGGACAACGTGACAAAGATGAGGTGCAGGGTGTGATTCCCTGGTCTCAAAAAAGCTTTGAGATATTTGTTCTTCTCTCTGGACGATGCAGTGGTGATAAGTCATTTATATCGGCCAGCACGCACCTCTCCTCTTGGGTGGCCTGCCTGACCTTCATTTGCACAGTCTTGCACTGGCTGTGTTTAGTAACTGGGTCATTTTGTCTTTGCCAGGAGCAACCTTCTGAACAGACCCACTTTGCCTTACTCTCCCTTCTGAGACTCCCTCAACGTTTGTGAAGGACTCCGCATGCACCTTCTGTTATTATTATAAATCCTCATCGTCTCTGGAGGATGTTCCTTATCCCAACAGGGGGCAAATTGGAGCGCTTAGAAGGACAAATCCAAGTGTCTGGGTCTAAATGCTCCTCCTAAACTTAAAGACTGTGTACTTGGACTGCTCATAATTTACCTAGGGTTAACTATTAATTCTGTTTTTTTGTAAACTGACGTTTCATACTGTACATTCCTAAACCCTTGGTTAATGTTCTTATTTGCGCATTTGAAGTGTGAGTGTCATTAATTGGACAAATTTAGCATGTGACCTGTTAATATAACAGCTGTAGCATTGTGCATCCTCATATATTGCCTATTGTACTGTCATGTTATACCGAATGGACTTTTTGAGCTATTCACATTGTCTTTCAATGCATTAGCTGCTATAGGGAAATAATGAGAAGAATAACAACGTGCAGTAAACGGTAAAACTATTTGCACTACAAATCAGTGTGTTCACAATTAAGATAATACATTAACCCTTACAGACCTAGAACATTTTTGGGACACCTGTACATTTCTTAGTTTTTTTCAGACCTATTCTAGCAAGTCAGCATCAATTGTCATATATCATTATAAACATAAGAACTTGAACTTTATGTCTAGCTAATTTAAAATTACAATTTTCATTTTGTTTTCTCTAAAAATTAGTGAATTTCCAGAATTTTGGATTTGAAGTTTGGATTTTTTTTCTTTAGAAATTTGTATTTAGTTGTTTTACACTTCCAAATTAAATTGTGTGTGTATATATATATATATATATATATATATATATATATATATATATATATAAAACATTCCCAAGCAAGTTATAGCCATTTATTACAATATTATTATAGGCATTTTCAGTGAAAAACAGGCCTATTTAGTTTATTGACAATATAGACCTGTCCAAAAATGTTTCAGGAGTAAAGTCATAGCAGAAACAGTGTTATATAATAGCAAAACACAGTAAAAAAGTTACCTTTTCGGATAAATATATTCTTAATCTGAGTATGAACAATAAACACGAACCATGTAGAAGTAGTGAAAACAATTGCACAAATTGTCTTGTGCAACAAAAATATAAACAGTCCAAATTATTCACAAACTACATACAAAATGAGAGAGAAATATACTGAGTGCAACAGAAAAAATAGTGCAAATAATCTTTACAAACTATATAAGAATGTAACGCCAGGCCAGCAGAGGGAGCCCTTACCCATGAACTGACTGTTGCTGCTCCCTCTGCTGCCTCGTTGGTTACTTCCTGTTTGTCCCCCATAAAAGCCAGCTTCACACTCACTCACATCGCGAAGTATTGTTTTGCTGTATGCGGACTCTACCAAGCGTTTATCTTGTTTCATTGCCCTGTTTTCATTGCCTTGTTTTTGCCACGGTTTTGTTTCATAGTCATAGTTATTTTGCCATTGTTTTGTTCTGTTTCTTAGTCATAGTTTTTGCCTTGTTTCTAGGGCTGTCCCCGAATAGTCGAAGATTCGATGCATCGATATGCGGAGCCTGATTCGACCACCGATCTCACAGTCGAATCTTCGCGGGTGAAACGAGCATCATACCATTTTGCCAATATGGGGGTGCTCAATGTCTAATTGCACACATAACTACTGGTTTTGTACGGTTATATTACATTATATACAGCCTTTGATTATGATAATGCAGTAAAATCAAAAGTGAAAAGAAAGAAGCGTTCAGTAAATATTTTTAACGTGTTTGTGAATAATTCCAACCACCCCTGTGACAAATTTAATTTTCACTTTCTCTGATGCATGACGAGATGGGGACCATCTTGACGCGTTGTTGCAGTTGGAGTCGCCTCTTTTGAATGGTTTTCTGTTGGCAGTGAGCGTTCTGTGCCCTGTTTATGCGCCCCCGGCTGCTGCGCCTCGCGTTTTGCAGGAGCGCTCTGAGCGCCTGAAGTTGAAAAAAAAAAAATCAACTCTGAGCGGAAAAACACCCAACGTCATTCGCGTTCTTTTCCATTGTCCAATCGAATGAATGGAGATGCGGGTCTTCTGTTGTGATGGCGAAAGTTTACCGTTGCTTAAAAAGTCCGGAGACTGCAAGAAATGGAGGAGAAACCTTTGGTGTCTGTATTATTTAGGGTTTCTGCTAATATGACAGTTTACTTAACAGCAAAAAACTAAGTTAGAGCGCTCGCGCTATAATCCTTTGAATTGACTGACAGGACAGCTGTTTTGGTCGTTGCTTAGCAACATAAAAAAACCGCAGCACACTGCTCTTTCATTAAAAGTCACCAAAAAAGGCAGTGCTGTGCGCCTCGCGTTTTTAGAACTAAAAGACGCGTTCTGTGTTTTTATTTAAACCTAAATAAGTTTGTCTGTCAGTTGGCAGGCAGTTTTGGTCGCTTATAAAATAAAATAAAAATAGTTTTACCCTCCTGCTGACTATAGTGTCGTGCCCCTCCCAACCCATTCACACACGCACATAAGATGATTCGACTATCGGTCGACTATAGAAAGATTCGAAAATTCTGATTCGACTATGAAAATTCATAGTCGGGGACAGCCCTACTTGTTTCATTGTTTTATTTCATTTGTTACTTTTCGGACTGCCCTCTCTGGTTTTTGGACTCTGCCTGTGTTTATCTGGATTACGCTTTTGTCTTGCCCTGGATGTTATTGTTTGCTGGAGTTTTGACCCTGCCTGTTTGACTACGATCTGTTTATTAAAGCTGCATTTGGATCTTACACGCTTCCTTGAGTCCTCGCCTTACAGAAATACTTCGCCAACCAAAGATCCAGCGGCTTTTACACACACAGATCATCATGAACCCTGGAGATCGTCTGGTTCGTCTTCGCCAGAATAACCGGCCCATTGAGGAGTATGTGGCTGACTTCTGTGAGCTGAGCTATCAGGTAGACTTTAAGGACTCTTTTCTTAAGGACATCTTTTTCTATGGTTTAGACACTAACATAAAATCCTGTATGCCACTACACACCCCACACTGGACTATCGAACAGTACATAGACTTTGCACTCCAGATATGTGGCTCTGCTTTTACTGTTGGGATTGCGGATGAGGAACCCCACAATCCCACAGTACCCACACCACCAGAACATTTTCACGTCCCATACGTCACGTCTGGAATTATTCATGTGTCACAGCCTGCTCACGTCATGTCTGCTGCTTCAAAGCCTGCTCACGTCATGTCTGCTGCTTCAAGGCCTGCTCACGTCATGTCTGCTGCTTCAAAGCCTGCTTCAAAGCCTGCTCACGTCATTTCTGCTGCTTCAAGGCCTGCTCATGTCATGTCTGCTGCTTCAAGGCCTGCTCACGTCATGTCTGCTGCTTCAGGGCCTGCTCACGCCAAGCCTGCCGCTCCAGGGCCTGCTCACGCCAAGCCTGCCGCTCCAGGGCCTGCTCACGCCAAGCCTGCCGCTCCAGGGCCTGCTCACGCCAAGCCTGCCGCTCCAGGGCCTGCTCACGCCAAGCCTGCCGCTCCAGGGCCTGCTCACGCCAAGCCTGCCATCCCAAAGTCTGTTCACAAGATGGCTGCCGTCCCTAAGCCTGTTCACAAGATGGCCGTCATTCCAGAGTCTGTTCACAAGATGGCCGCCCTTCCAGAGCCACTGCACAAGATGGCCGCCACGCCAGAGCCTGTCGCCAAGGTGGCCGCCACGCCACTGCCTGCACCCAAGATGGCCGCCACGCCACTGCCTGCACCCAAGATGGCCGCCACGCCACAGCCTGCACCCAAGATGGCCGCCACGCCACAGCCAGCACCCAAAATGCCTGCCACGCCACAGCCTGCACCCAAGATGGTCACCATGCCAGTCCCACGCCAAGCCACAATCCTGATGTCAGAACCAGCCCACATCAAGTCTGCTGCTCCAGAATCAGATCACACCATGTCTGTCAAGCCACGGCCACTTTATGTCACAGCATCAGCCAAGCCAGCGTCTGCTTACCCCCCAGCCACCAAGTCAGCTTTCGTTAACATCACATCTAATCGTCACAGTCTGATATCCAGCGTGAGAGATACGCCGCTGATGTCTGCATGTGCAGCTGGTCTCCCTAAACTCACATCAGCCAAGCCAGCACCAGCTTATGCCACTTCAGTCAAGCTACAGCCTGTTCACATCATGTCTCCCGCTCCAGAATCTGCATCTATCATGGCTGCCCTTCTAGATGAGGTTCCTCAGTCAAGTCACGTCACAGCTGCTGTTCCCGCAACGACAAGTCACGCCACAGCTGCTGTTCCTGTCAAGTCAAGTCATGTTACAGCCGCAATTCCTGCCAAGTCAAGTCACGTTACAGCTGCAATTCCTGCCAAGTCAAGTCACGTTACAGCTACAGTTCCTGCCAAGTCAAGTCAAGACACACCAACACTTCCAAAGTCTAACCAAGCCACAGCTGTTCCCTCAAAGCCGAGTCAAATCACAACCGTTCCTCCGACATTAAGTCAAGTGATGCCTGATCCTTCTGTGTCAAGCCAAGATACAGCTTTTGTTCTCTACGAGTCAAGCCAAGATACAGCTGTTGTTCTCCACGAGTCAAGCCAAGATACAGCTGTTGTTCTCCACGAGTCAAGCCAAGATACAGCTGTTGTTCTCCACGAGTCAAGCCAAGATACAGCTGTTGTTCTTCACGAGTCAAGCCAAGATACAGCTGTTGTTCTTCATGAATCAAGCCAAGATACAGCTGTTCTCCATATGTCAAGCCAAGATACAGCTGTTGTTCCCCATGTGTCAAGCCAAGATACAGCTGTTGAGTCAAGCCAAGTCACAGTTGTGCCCCACGAGTCAAGCCAAGATACAGCTGCCCTCCATGAGTCAAGCCAAATTACAGCAGATCTCCATGAGCTAAGTCAAGTTGCTGCTGTTGTCCATGAGCCAAGCCAAGCCACAGTTGATTTTCATGAACCAAGCCTAATTACTGCTATTATTCCAGAGCCAAGTCACGTCTCGCCCGAGCGTCCAGAGCCAAGTCACGTCTCGCCCGAGCGTCCAGAGCCAAATCACGTCTCGCCCGACCTGCCAGAGCCACGCCATGTCTCGTCTGACCAGCCAGAGCCACGCCATGTCTCGTCTGACCAGCCAGAGCCACGCCATGTCTCGTCTGATCTGCCAGAGCCTCGCCATGTCTCGTCTGATCTGCCAGAGCCTCGCCAAGTCTCGTCTGATCTGCCAGAGCCTCGCCATGTCTTGATTACCAGTGTCAAGGACCCTCCACTAATGTCAGTACGGGCTACAGGCATCCCAAGCCACGCAGAACTGACGCTTCCAAGCCTCACACCTTCCAACCCAGTGGGCATCCCATTAACCACCGCACTGCCTGTGATGGCCATTGCCATTTTAAGTGTGTGGGCTGCACACTGCATCCCAGAGGCCTCGTCTGTCCACAAGTCTGCTCCAGAGGCCTCGTCTGCCCATGAGTCTATCCACGTGTCCGCTGCGCCAATGCCTCTTATGGGGGCGGCGTCCATAGCGGAATTCCCTGCTCTGCCTGCTCCGCCAAGGCTTCACGCTCTGCCTGCTCCGCCGAGGCTTCACGCTCTGCCTGCACCGCCGAGGCTTCACGCTCTGCCTGCTCCGCCAAGGCTTCCCGCTCTGCCTGCTCTGCCAGGGCTTCACGCTCTGCCTGCACTGCCAAGGCCTCCTGCTCTGCCTGCTCCGCCAATGCTTCACGCTCTGCCTGCTCCGCCAAGGCTTCACGCTCTGCCTGCTCCGCCAGGGCTTCACGCTCTGCCTGCACCACCGAGGTTTCACGCTCTGCCGGCTCCACCATGGCTTCCTGCTCTGCCTGCACCGCCAAGGCTTCCTGCTCTACCTGCTCCGCCATGGCTTCCTGCTCTGCCTGCACCGCCAAGGCTTCACGCTCTGCCTGCTCCGCCAGGGCTTCACGCTCTGCCTGCACCGCCAAGGCCTCCTGCTCTGCCTGCACCGCCAAGGCTCCCTGCTCTACCTGCTCCGCCATGGCTTCCTGCTCTGCCTGCACCGCCAAGGCTCCCTGCTCTACCTGCTCCTCCGTGGCTTCCTGCTCTGCCAGCTCCGTCAAAGCTTCTCTGTCTGCCATTGCTCCTTGATCCAGGCCCACCTCTGCTCCACGATCCAGGCCTGCCATTGCTTCATTGCCCAGGACCTCCAGAGCTTCACTGTCTGCCACTGTTTCACGGTCCAGGCCCACCTCCGTTTCACAATTCAGGTCTGCTATTACTCCATGGCCCAGGACCTCCAGAGTTCCAATGTCTACCATTGCTCCACGGCCCAGGTCCTCCAGTGCTTCACAGTCTGTCCCTGCCCCATGCTCCTAGCCCTGACCCTGAACCTGTTCCCCTTCATGGACCTGGCCCACCGTCCCAACCCCTATCTTGCCTCTGTTCCCCCACCCTCTTGGACTGTTGTGTTTTGGAGCGCCAGGAGTCGCTCCTAGAGGGGGGGATTCTGTAACGCCAGGCCAGCAGAGGGAGCCCTTACCCATGAACTGACTGTTGCTGCTCCCTCTGCTGCCTCGTTGGTTACTTCCTGTTTGTCCCCCATAAAAGCCAGCTTCACACTCACTCACATCGCGAAGTATTGTTTTGCTGTTTGCGGACTCTACCAAGCGTTTATCTTGTTTCATTGCCCTGTTTTCATTGCCTTGTTTTTGCCACGGTTTTGTTTCATAGTCATAGTTATTTTGCCATTGTTTTGTTCTGTTTCTTAGTCATAGTTTTTGCCTTGTTTCATTGTTTTATTTCATTTGTTACTTTTCGGACTGCCCTCTCTGGTTTTTGGACTCTGCCTGTGTTTATCTGGATTACGCTTTTGTCTTGCCCTGGATGTTATTGTTTGCTGGAGTTTTGACCCTGCCTGTTTGACTACGATCTGTTTATTAAAGCTGCATTTGGATCTTACACGCTTCCTTGAGTCCTCGCCTTACAAAGAATTAGTTACATAATATAACTAGCCTGGGTGTCCCCATACTGCCTTGCGCAGCGCGATTTTATTCACGCTTCTAGTCAGTCTGGAAACCATGGACCTAATTTTCACCTAAGATAGGGAACCAATCACAGAACGGGGAGGGAGCAGCAAGACGATGACGCCTTCTATGCGACTCACCGAAGCAGTTTGTTACTATGGATCCAGCACGGCAGCAGCCGCGGTTATCTTTCGTGTCTACACCGGACGCGAGCGGCGTGACCCGACGCGACAAATGACATTAGAACCTATTATGCTGTCTACATTGGATGCGGCGAGACACGGCAAATCCCGACTGTAATCTGCTGCCGCGTTCTATTTATGACGTGCTCACACAAAAGTTTAAATGATTTGCAATGGTCGCCTTGTCGCGTCCAGTGTAGACAGACTTTAGCTGTTGCGGTGCGGCAACTGCCGCGTCCGGTGTAGACACGGTATAGTGTTCTAAGTAGTTTAGAACGCAAGTTTATTTTGGAAAAAAAAGAGCAACTTTAGGCGTTCGCTCTACATACGTCATCCGGTATAATTGAAACGATTGGCTATGAGCTACGCACAGGCGCATTTGATAGACATTCGTATCGCCCAATAAACGGCTCTGGGCATTCGTAAACCACGCCTCAAATACGAGAAAATGAACATGTGGTTCCCAGACCACGAATCATGACGAAGTCATAACGTGGTCTGGTGATAGCCAGGCTATAATATAACAACCAAATAGATGGATCTGCTTGCTGTAGTCTGCGTTCGAATCTATTTTACTGGGACATTGCAATAGTGACGCGAAAACCTAAATTCCAGTGCTTTATCCGATATGTACTGCTGTTTCATCCTTGTTTTTGGTTTGTGTTATGTCAAAGGGCTCTGTCAAAAGAATGCTGTCATGCAAATGCGTTTGTTTTCATGCATGAAAGAAGCACTTTACTTTCACTTTGCATTTGTTCAGATTTCCAAAGAAACATGCTAATCCGTGGTTCAAAAGACCAAAACCTATGTTTGTTGGTTGAATAGATGACAGTTTGAACCATTCTGGCCACAGGGGTGGGACTAAGCATCAACAATCATTCCTGTTTGGCTCAGAGGACCCAGAGGACCGAAATGCATTGGTCTAATCTGACGAATCAGCGCTAAGGAAATGTGATGACGTAATCATGCTCACTTCGGAGCATCTGAATATCCAACTGAGACAAATGAAATATCACTGAAAAGAGTAGACTCTGTGCATTACCAGACTTTTTAAAGCACTCAAATTAGATTAGCGGTTCAATTGTTAAGAACAATAGTTATTTTTAGCCGCGGGTGGCTGTCTCTCTCTTTGAGGGTTAAAATAATATGGTAAGACACACCAATTTGCAATATCAAGCAGCAAAACAAGTTGTTTTGTAAAATTAGTTGATATAACTTGTGAGTTTAAATGACTTAAGTTGATTTAACTTAACATTTTAAGACAGCTGCTAAACTTAAGTTTTTAAGTTGAAACTGGTGAAAACTTTTTACAGTGTGGAAGCCAGACCCCTAAAATTTACAAATGGCCATGCCCACTCTTACATAAAAAATAAGGTGGATAAAGGTAAGAATGAAACGATCGCTTCTTCACTCCAATTCCCGTTTATTGAAATTGTTATAGTTAAAAAATTGTTATAACATAGTTCCCTTCCGGGAACTCTACACTGCGTCCTGAGACACTTTGGGGAACGCCATTGGCGGGCCGCACTCTGAGTCATGTCCAACGTCCAATGAGAAACGGGAGTGACGTCACAGGCGCGGTGACGTCATCGACCAGGAAGTATATAAGCACGTGCGTTTGAAGCTGGCGTCAGCTTTTGTCATTCAGCGAGAGCGCTCTGTGTTATTGTCTGTCTGATCTGCATTTTGCTGTTTTTTAGTGCCAGTTTGCACTACTTTTATTTGAGCAAAATGCCAGGGGGAAAACGTTCTTTTAAGAACGAACGTTCTAAGGCGGTTCAGCAGCCACATAGAAAGTGTGTCCCTCCCTGCCAACGTTTCTTTGTTGGTGGGGATACACACGATCTATGTGTGGTCTGCTTGGGAGCGGAGCATGCTAGGTCAGCCCTTGAGGGGGTTGGCTGCCCGCAGTGCGGGCGAATGCCGCTGCGGTTGCTCCGTTCCCGGAAAGCCCTCTTTGAGGAGGGGGCTTTCACTAGCGTTCCCCGTGGGTCTGGCCCCGCTTCCGCTGAGGCGGAGCGGCAGCTGCACTCATGGGGTTCGCAGGTAGATCTGCTGGAGGGAGTTGAGACGGGTGATCCCCTATCTCTCTCCTCACCCAGCGGATCGTATGACCCCCTCTTGGATGAGGAAGCCCGCACTGCGGTTCCTTCCCTCCAAGAGGAGGAGTCAGCGCTCCTTCTGTCTTCCTCCGAGGAGGTTGATGTTGAGAGCGTTGACACCCCACAACCGCCCCCCCATTCACCCCAGTACGAAGAGCAGCCCCAGCCGCAAGCTAGCTCCTCGCACCGGGGTGCACAGAAAAGGAGTGTTGCTACCCGCACCCCTCCGGCTAAGCCTAGAGGGCGGGTTCAGCAACACTCCAAGCCGGGGTCCTCTAAGACTAGGCCGGACCTGAGGGTCGTCCTTCAGTCAAAGAGGACCTCAGCTAAACGGCCCTGATGGTTGTGGCTCAGGGCCGATGAGGGCAGCCCCTCTCGAAGACTTAGGTGCTTCACCGCCTCTGAGGAGTACGGTGACCACCTCTCTTCGGGGCCCTCAGGAGATTCGTCAGCTAACCCTGCCGGTGTTACAAGGCGCGGCAGTCTCCCGCGAACATCTTTCTCCGGTCTTTCCGCCCGGAAACGTAGCGGAACCAGAGAGTTCGCCACCCCCACGGGGGTTTCCAGAGCGCTTACTTCAGGTGCATCCTGCCAGTTCGCTGTTACAGGCCACCGAGGTAGCTCTCCTAATAAATCCAGAAACCTGCCTCGAGAGGTTGGTTCCCTTAGTAGAATTTCTGGCAGCGTGGAAACTACTGCCAAATATTTCTATGTGGGTCCTGCGTACTGTAGAGAAAGGCTATCGCATTCAATTCGGCGCCAAGCCGCCACCTTTCAGCGGGGTATTTCCTACTCTGGTAGGCCCCGAGCAGGCTCTGGTATTGGAACAGGAAGTGAATACTCTCCTGAGGAAGGAGGCCATCGAGGTGGTCCCTCCTCAACACAGAGAATCCGGGTTCTACAGCCGGTACTTCATTGTTCCCAAGAAGGATGGGGGCCTGCGGCCCATTTTAGATCTCAGACAGCTAAACCTCTCAGTAAGAAAACTGAAGTTCAAAATGTTGACTGTCAGACAAGTCGTGTCTCAAATCAGGTCCGAGGACTGGTTTGTCACGATAGATCTGAAAGACGCATACTTTCACGTCTCCATCCTTCCTCAACACCGGAAGTTTCTCAGGTTCGCTTTCAGGGGCAAAGCTTACCAATACAGAGTTCTTCCGTTCGGCCTAGCGCTCTCTCCCCGAACTTTCACGAAGTGTGTGGATGCTGCTCTGGCTCCACTGCGACTCCAGGGCATCCGCATACTCAACTACATAGACGACTGGCTCATCCTAGCCAGTTCAGAACAGTTAGCGGCTCAACATCGAGATGTTGTTCTTGCTCACATGAAAAAGCTGGGGTTGAGACTCAACGCCAAGAAAAGTGTGCTGTCTCCATTACAGAGAACCACTTATCTAGGTGTAATCTGGGATTCGACCACGATGCAGGCACGATTGTCACCTGCTCGGATCGAGTCGATCCTCACTGCAGCAAATGCGGTCAAGCTAGGCCTGCTACTCACTGTCAAACAGTTCCAAGTACTGTTAGGTCTTATGGCAGCTGCATCCAACGTGATACCTCTTGGACTGCTGCACATGAGACCACTGCAGTGGTGGCTCAAAACCAAAGGGTTTTCCCCGAGGGGGAACCCATTCCGCAAGATCAAGGTCACGCGGCGCTGCCTACGTGCCTTAGTCATGTGGAAAAAGCCCTGGTTCCTATTACAAGGTCCAGCGCTGGGAGCTCCTTGCCGCCGCGTCACGCTAGCGACAGATGCATCCCTCACCGGGTGGGGAGTGGTCATGAGTGGCCGCTCCGCCCAAGGCCTATGGAACGACCGGCATCACTCTTGGCACATAAATTGCCTAGAAATGTTGGCAGTGTTCCTGGCTCTGAAGCATTTCCTTCCAGACCTGAGAAACCGTCACGTGCTGGTCCGCACAGACAACACGGCGGTGGTCTACTATATAAACCACCAGGGAGGTCTGCGTTCATGCCCCTTATACAAGCTGGCGTGCCAGATCATCCTGTGGTCACAAGGGAAGCTTCTCTCATTGAGAGCAGTTCACATTCCTGGACGTCTCAATGTGGGAGCAGACGTCCTGTCGAGGCAGGGGCTGAGGCCCGGGGAATGGATGCTTCACCCTCAGGTGGTGAAGCAGATATGGAGAGTCTTTGGTCAAGCCCAGGTGGACCTCTTTGCGACTCAGGAGACATCGCAATGTCCCCTTTGGTACTCTCTAGTTCCTCCAGCTCCTCTCGGACTGGATGCCATGGTACAGACGTGGCCGAGGCTTCGTCTGTACGCTTTTCCCCTGATCGCTCTGCTCCCGGGAGTTCTGGAAAGAGTGCGCCGGTACGGAGTACGGCTGCTGCTAGTAGCCCCGTACTGGCCGGCCCGAGTATGGTTCTCGGATATAATCGCCCTCCTCGACGGCTCTCCATGGGAGATTCCTGTCAGGAGCGACCTTCTTTCTCAGGCTGGGGGCGCAATATGCCACCCCCACCCAGAGAAGTGGAAGTTATGGGTGTGGCCCCTGAGGGGGCACAACTCATAGAAGCTGGTCTCTCAACCGAGGTTGTTGAGACCATCCTTCAATCCAGAGCTCCCTCTACGAGGAAACTTTATGGCCTAAAGTGGAACCTGTTTGCGTCATGGTGTCATGAACGCCGCTTAGACCCAGTCCACTGCCCGGTTGGTACAGTGCTGGAGTTCCTGCAAACTCGTTTGTCCGCTGGGTTAGCTCACTCCACCTTGAAGGTGTACGTGGCGGCTATATCGGCTTACCACGCCCTTCATGGCGGCCTTTCAGTGGGCAAGAACCCCCTGGTCTCACGTTTCCTCCGCGGTGCACTCAGGCTGAGGCCTCGTGCAAGACCGAAAGTCCCTACATGGGACTTAGCTGTGGTGTTGGAGGCGCTGTGTAAGCCTCCCTTCGAGCCTCTGGAGGAGGCCCCCGATCGGATGCTTACCCTAAAGACAGCACTGCTGCTGGCGCTAACGTCTCTCAAGAGAGTCGGGGACCTGCAGGCCCTTTCAGTGGCCCCTTCTTACATTGACTTTGCCCCAGGGTTGGCCAAAGCATTCCTTTACCCACGAGCTGGGTACGTACCCAAGGTCCCATCAGCGACACCACAGCCAATAACGCTCCAAGCGTTTTACCCTCCTCCATTCGTGGAGCACGACCAGAGGAAGTATAACTTAATGTGTCCAGTAAGAGCACTGGACACTTATGTCCACAGAGCTGCCCTGTGGCGTAAATCAGAGCAACTTTTGGTCTGTTACGGCCCCCCTAAGAGGGGGTGCCCGGCTTCCAAGCCTACTATCAGTAAGTGGATCATTGATGCCATCTCTACTGCCTACGAGTCCTCTGGTCTCCCATCCCCGATGGGAGTCAAGGCTCACTCAACTAGAGGCATTGCAGCCTCTAAAGCTCTGATGGCAGGTGTCCCGATCCAGGACATCTGCAGTGCGGCGGGTTGGTCCTCACCTCTAACGTTCGTCAGATTCTACGAACTAGACCTCAGAGTCACTCCTGGCTCAGTCGTCCTTCTGCCCTAGCATTGCTAGGCCTAGAGGTGCTTAGGCGCTTTCCTCTATGGAGGAAAAGGATTTCTACCCTCTCGACCTGGCAGTCCTCCAGGCGAGAGGTGTGATATCCTGCCTCGCGTGCCCGAGGGCCGAGGCCTGTGTTCCTCTTGTCTGGTGGTTGATCACAGACAGAGATGTTTTCTAGTGTCCTGGCGGGTCCACCAGGCACTTCTTGTGTCCCTCTTGTTCTGGCCGTAGCGCAGACAAAGGACTACCACTTCTCCTCGTGTGCCCAAGGGCCGAGGAGCCTTTCTCCCCCTGCACTGGTCTTGTGACAGGCAGCGGTTGAGAACCCTAGCCTCGTGTGCCTGAGGGCCGAGGCTCATTTATCCCTCTTGTCTGGTGGTTGATCACAGACAGAGATGTATTCCAGTGTCCTGGCACGTTCACCAGGCACTTCTTGCGTCCCTCTTGTTCTGGCCGTAGCGCAGACAAAGGACTACCACTTCTCCTCGTGTGCCTAAGGGCCGAGGAGCATTTCTCCCCCTGCGCTGGTCTTATGACAGGCAGCGGTTGAGAACCCTAGCCTCGTGTGCCCGAGGGCCGAGGTTTATTTATCCCTCTTGTCTGGTGGTTGATCACAGACAGAGATGAATTCCAGTGCCCTGGCAAGATCACCAGGCACTTCTTGTGTCCCTCTTGGTCTGGCCGTAGCGCAGACAAAGGACTACCACTTCTCCTTGTGTGCCCAAGGGCCGAGGAGCCTTTCTCCCCCTGCACTGGTCTTGTGACAGGCAGCGGTTGAGAACCCTAGCCTCGTGTGCCTGAGGGCCGAGGCTCATTTATCCCTCTTGTCTGGTGGTTGATCACAGACAGAGATGTATTCCAGTGTCCTGGCACGTTCACCAGGCACTTCTTGCGTCCCTCTTGTTCTGGCCGTAGCGCAGACAAAGGACTACCACTTCTCCTCGTGTGCCTGAGGGCCGAGGAGCATTTCTCCCCCTGCGCTGGTCTTATGACAGGCAGCGGTTGAGAACCCTAGCCTCGTGTGCCTGAGGGCCGAGGTTTATTTATCCCTCTTGTCTGGTGGTTGATCACAGACAGAGATGAATTCCAGTGCCCTGGCAAGATCACCAGGCACTTCTTGTGTCCCTCTTGGTCTGGCCGTAGCGCAGACAAAGGACTACCACTTCTCCTCGTGTGCCCAAGGGCCGAGGAGCCTTTCTCCCCCTGCACTGGTCTTATGACAGGCAGCGGTTGAGAACCCTAGCCTCGTGTGCCCGAGGGCCGAGGTTTATTTATCCCTCTTGTCTGGTGGTTGATCACAGACAGAGATGAATTCCAGTGCCCTGGCAAGATCACCAGGCACTTCTTGTGTCCCTCTTGGTCTGGCCGTAGCGCAGACAAAGGACTACCACTTCTCCTCGTGTGCCCAAGGGCCGAGGAGCCTTTCTCCCCCTGCACTGGTCTTGTGACAGGCAGCGGTTGAGAACCCTAGCCTCGTGTGCCTGAGGGCCGAGGCTCATTTATCCCTCTTGTCTGGTGGTTGATCACAGACAGAGATGCATTATCACTCGCGTCCTGGCAAGATCACCAGGCGGAGTTTCCATAGTGTCTCATCAGGTAAGTATTCCAGACACTGGATTATGCTAACCTCGTGTGCCCGAGGGCCGAGGTACATTCTCTCCCTCTTGTCTGGTGGGCTCCACAGACAGAGATGTATTATCACTCATGTCCTGGCAAGTTTCCCAGGCTGAAGTGTACCAAGACACAACTTTTCCACCCTTGGCCTAGCAGACAAAAACTGGGCAGGGCCTTGGAAATTATGGGGGCGTTGATACCTCGTTCCCCAAAGTGTCTCAGGACGCAGTGTAGAGTTCCCGGAAGGGAACGTCTCAGGTTACGTATGTAACCCTGGTTCCCTGAGGGAACGAGACACTGCGTCTCGGACCATAATTCCCGCATCCCTGCTGCGCTCGCTTCATTCCTATAAGCCGACGCCAGCTTCAAACGCACGTGCTTATATACTTCCTGGTCGATGACGTCACCGCGCCTGTGACATCACTCCCGTTTCTCATTGGACGTTGGACATGACTCAGAGTGCGGCCCGCCAATGGCGTTCCCCAAAGTGTCTCAGGACGCAGTGTCTCGTTCCCTCAGGGAACCAGGGTTACATACGTAACCTGAGACGTTTTTTCTGTCATGACAACTTTTGGAGAGTTTAGCATGGTAATATACAAGGCAGTGTTAATGTGTATGATCTTGGGGGAATAGATCTGCTACACTGCTGCTGCACAGAGAGTTGCTACTGCCAATAGAACTATAAACATGCTGCTGTGAGCATGTAACACGTAACACATGAAATTACTCCGCAGTATACAGGTGGAGCTGGGGAAGGTTGAGGGTTTCTGAAGAGCGCTGCAACTGCTACGACAAACATTGGCCAAGTATGTTCAACAACAAGCTCATTGGCTGCTGATACAAAAAGAAACCAATCATCTGCGCCATGTGAATAATGATGCAATGATATCAGTTTGAGCTAACTATTGGTCTATTGGTCTGTTTCATGACAGAACTTTGTATATACAACACACATGCTGGGTCCCAATTTGCATACTATCCATCCTAAATAGTATTTGAAATTAGAATTAGGCCATCGTTTTAGAGTTCATGTATGCAGGTCGAAAATAACTAAAGATTAATCTGTTACTATAACCATTTAGTTATTGAACAAGTCTGGGGTAAAGAAGAAAGTATTTAGTATCCAAAATGTATGAACTTCAATAGTGGCTGGAAAATTTTAATGAATGTTTTGGGAATTTTTATATTAAATTGCATGTTTTTATTGGTAATATGGTTATGTGTGGGGCTGCACGATAAAATGCAATGATATTTCAATCACGATTAGGCAAAAACTGCGATAAGTCATGCACATCTGAGTTTGTGCACGCTCTAACGGCTAATACTTCCCACAACCCATTGCGTCTTGGATTCGATTAGAACTACAAACACACATAAAAAGTGTTTAAAAAACTACAAACATTGCTGATATTTGAGATGGATAGGTAGAGAAAGAATCTGAGTGATAAACATTCAGCATTTAACCTGATGAAAAAATATTTCATTTTCTCATTTATTCAATATTTCAATATTTCGTGTGCTATATTTCATCTGTAACACTGTGAACTTTTATAAAGGCACGTTTGGTCATATACATTTTAAATGCATCATTATGCAAGCACACAAGAAGAGTTCCCCTTCGGGAACGAGACGCTGCGTCAAACGCTTTGGGAACGCCTCCAACGTGACCACGCTCTGAAACATGTGTCTAATCCATCCAATAGGAAAGTGCGCTGTGAAGTCACGGACGGGGTGACGTCATGAACCAGGAAACTATAAAGCACATGCGGTGAATGCAGCCGGCAGCTTCTGTCTTTCAGTCGCGCTCTGTGTTGAATGTGTTTGTCCCTCAGTGCTGTTTTTCAGAGCCAGTTTGCCCGACTTTTATTTGAGTACTGAGTTAGATAGGAAAAAGCAATAATGGGCGATAAAAGCAAGAGTTTTAAGCGTTGTGTTCCTCCATGCCCTAGATACATCATGGCTGAGGACACACACACGCTGTGTGTTTCTTACTTGGGGGCGAAGCATGCCCAGTCAGCCTTCGAGGAGGCTGACTGTGTGCATTGTTTGCGGCTTCCTCTCCGCACGCTTCGCTCCCGAAGAGGCTCTTTTCGAGGAAGGAGCCCTCGCTAGCGTTCCCCGCGGATCAGGTCCCGCTGCTGCCGAGGCAGAGCGGCGTCTGCATTCGTGGGGTTCGCAGTTAGATCTAGTATCGAGTTTGGAGACGGGTGAACCCCTTTCTCCATCCTCCTCTGCTAGATCGTTGCCCCTTTCTGGTGTGGAAGCCCGCTCTGCGGCTTCTTCCCTCCAGGAGGAGCGCTCGACCCTCCGTTTGTCTTCCTCTGAGGAGGAGGACATGGAGATGGTCGAGGAGGCTGGTCCTACGCCCTCCCAGCCTGTCGAGTACGAGGAGTTGGTGGAGGTGATCACACGTGCTGTCGCCAAATTAAAGATCGAGTGGCCAGACGTTGTGACTAAAGTGCACACAGACACAAAATCAAAGTTAGATGAAAGATTCTTACCATCTAAAGCCACACCTCCACGCCGGGGCCTGCCGTTCTTTCCCGATCTCCACACTGAGGTGTCGAGATCGTGGGCCAGACTATTTTCGACCCGGGTTCACTCCCCCACCGCCGCCATTTATTCTAATGTGGTTGGGGCACGTGAGCACGGTTATGGGGCGATACCGCAGGTTGAGCAGACGCTCTCTAGCTGTCTGTCCCCTAGCTCGGCATCGTCCCTAAAGGCCTCGGCACTCCCCAGCAAGGCACTCAGAACTACATCATCCTTGCTGGGGAAAGGGTACTCGGCAGCAGGTCAGGCTGGAGCTTGCCTACACACTATGGCGGTGCTCCAAGCATATCAGGCCGACCTGCTGCAGGAGCTCGATGAGGGCGAGGACGGGGCGGCGGTCGACGTGAGTGAGCTCCGTCGTACTGCTGACCTCGCTCTGCGTGCTACCAAGGAAACCGCCGAGCCATTGGGCGGTCTATGGCAGCTATGGTGGCCGCAGAGAGACATCTCTGGCTAACCCTATTGGACATGAGAGACCGAGATAGGGCCTATTAGTTAGATGCCCCGCTTGTCCCTGCCGGCCTGTTTGGCGATGCAGTTGTGGCTGTCGTCGACAGGTTCCAACAATCACGGCAACAGGCGGCGGCATTCCAGAGATTTCTTCCTTCGCCTTTTTTCCTGCCTACTCGGCAGCCATTATTGGGCATGCATGCCCTTTTTCCTGCTTCACATTCAGCAGGTCTTTGAAATTCTGGTGGTGTGGGTATATCGTTCCCAAAGCATTTGACGCAGCTCGACGTTCCCGAAGGGGAACGCCTCGGGTTTCGTATAAAACCCTAGTTCCTCGAGGGAACGAGACGCTGCGTCGCCTTCCACAATTTCGGCATCCCTGCAGCGCTCCTGGTGGCAGAAGCTGCCGGCTGCATTCACCGCATGTGCTTTATAGTTTCCTGGTTCATGACGTCACCCCGTCCGTGACGTCACAGCGCGCTTTCCTATTGGACGGATTAGACACATGTTTCAGAGCGTGGTCACGCTGGAGGCGTTCCCAAAGCGTTTGACGCAGCGTCTCGTTCCCTCGAGGAACTAGGGTTTCATACGAAACCCGAGGCGTTTTCAGCATGATAGACAAATGACTGACAGATCGTCTCGTCATTTCTCTCCACTATGGTAGGAAATTAAACTAAATGAAATGTAGATGATGTTAACTGTGACAAGATAATTGACAGGTGTAGTGCCTGGAGCCATCAGACATGAAATAACTAGTTATATTCCTTAAATGACTTCTCCCCCATGATTAACACCTATGTGCTATGAGCCAGACCTTTGGTCACTATCTAGCTCATCCCCCCACCATCAAGATAAGACTCCTACAGGAATTCAGGGAAAGATAGACTTTCCTTATTCAGACATGCAGTCCCACATACAGTTATATAGAAATGTACATGTATCAATGTGTTACCTTTTCTTATATTGTTGTTTCTGTTATGTATGTCGGCCTCAAACATTAATCCGCAATAGGTGAATCATTGTGCATGCTAAGACTCACGTTTAGAATCACTCAGTCAACCGAGAAGATTCATAGATCATGTTTGGTGTCTATGAGCAGCATTTATTATTCCCTAAATGTTAATGTTTGTGGCATCTTAATAACTCCTTGCTTTATATGTATTATTGAACTTTTGAAAGTTTTGTGGCCAAACAACCAATCAGCTTCCACATGCGAAACCCCATTGTGAGAGACAAAGACTTTCAATCTTCCCTCCAAAACTCAGATCAACCGGATTGGTCAAGGTCCAACTGTGGGCGTGAACGACCTACAGGTTTATAAACCTTGCCTCATCTCTCTCTTGCTCTTGCCTTCGGGACACAAAGACACGTCACCCGCACCTCCCCCCAGATCCATGGGGGGGGGGGGGGTCTCACCTAGCGGAGAAGATGATGAGGCCTGCAATACTGGAAAGGACTTTCTGAACTGAACACAAACGGAACAATGCACAACAACAACAAGCTTGCAAGTATCCGTCCTTTCTACAAACGTAGATAGCTGCGTTTAAGGCGTTTTATAAAAGAAACGATTTCAGGATGTTCAGAACCGTTTCATTCCTGTCCCTTTGCAAACTCACTTTCTGTCTCTCTCTCTCTCTTACTCTCTCTCTCTCTCTCTCTCTCTCTCTCTCTCTCTCTCTTACTCTCTCTCTCTCGCGCGTTCTCTGTCTATTTGTGTTTTATGTACGTTTGTCTATGTGCGATCGTTTGTAAGTAGAATAGTTTAATAAACAACCATATATTCACATATAATGATTCTCTGTGCTGAATGCTTACATTACAAAGTCACTTAAACTGTTTCGATCTCATATTGCTACCTTAAGCCCTATTCTGTT
The DNA here is from genome assembly GCF_049309525.1 of Garra rufa. Lineage (NCBI taxonomy): Eukaryota > Metazoa > Chordata > Actinopteri > Cypriniformes > Cyprinidae > Garra > Garra rufa. The sequence goes on from NC_133378.1 coordinate 17,374,210, forward strand.
CAATTGTTTTAACTCCGTTCTGGTTAGTAGAAATGCGTTGCCGTGACGACGGGCCAACGTCAGAGTAATGGATATCACTGGACAAAGAAACCAGTCGATATCATTATTACTGTTACTGATCAGAAACTGGAAATTGCGTATATTTAATGACGATTATTATACACGATTTCCTGTGAGTTAAACTATTTTCCCTGACTGAAATGTATGTTTTAAATAACTCATTTCATCCTATTCATTGGTTATAAGACCTGGTGGAGTTTGCAGTGTATATGTGATGAGAGGAACAGTCTCATGCATATACACACATATATTGATCATCTTAAATTCTTTGAGCTAACCAAAATTCTCTACATTAATTGGTGGAGAATGCGGGCAGTTTTAAACTATGTGATGTGAGCAGCTCAGGAATAATTTGTGTGTCTGCATGCTTGTGTATTCAAACTCGGCTCACGACTCGCGTCTCTTTTGTTTGTGTGTGTGTGTGTTAGAACGGTGTGGCCAAGCCCACCTTTAACACCTTCACAGATGTTTGAGCCTCTCGCACAGAGAGACTAAACCGCTGTTGAAGATGTAACTTAACTGCAGTTTATATATTGACCCTATAAAACGAAGAAATCTTTTATAGAGCGTCCTAAAGCCACCCTAAATTGAGCGAAGAAAACCTCTATTTTTGCGTGAAGAAGCTGATTGAGCGATGTTCCTCTTTCACCTTACAATGGCCATATCTTTATATTTTGAGTGTAGATAGGTTAGCCATTGATGTGCACTCCAATGCTAATCAGCTATCTTGCTCCTTTGGGTTAAAACCTCAGCTTAGCTAACTGATCAGGTTGACCCCGTTTGCTCGTCGAATAGATTTAATATAGTAAACAACTTCGCGTTATTACTGTACAAATCTTGATCGAGTGTTATTTATTTGTTTTGTGCAAAGCACACACAAGTCTTGTGTCAGCAGGCTGACTCAAGATCAAGGTGCACGCATCGTAACTAAGCAACCTTTTAATAGTGTAAGCATCCTATTAAGTTAAAGTTTGCAAAACACATGTACCTGTGTTCAGTAAAACGGACACAAGAAAGATACACCCGCGATCACGCATCGCCATGGTAACTGCGCTTAGATGCGCGTTCAAATCCACACAAGGTGGAATCTGAAATCCCGCATAAAAGGTATTTCCTTCTATTAAAAGATAGAAGTCTGTCTAAAACCTCTTCCAATACCTATGCCTGATTTCATATTATTTTTTTATTTTATTTTATTTTTTTTCTTTGAGCAACAACGCTTATAGATAGTCCCAGTCAGTCTCTCCCTTCTCTTTTCCTTTTGATGTTACATTATTAATTATTGTTATTTAAACCATAATGATAATTAACATAATGTATGTTTTTTTTTTTTTGTGTGTGTGATTTAATTTTAATTATTTCACCGCCTTAGATTCAACTCCCCCTTTAGCAATTATAATTGTATTTGCTCATTTTAAATTTTTGATTAAACAGTCTTGATTTAAATTTAAACTTTGACCAAATCGATCAAGTTGCACTCTCTCTACCCCGGGTAATTCGGCCCATCCCAGGGGGGCCTTTCTCTCTTTTGCTCTCTCAGCTCTGCCATTTCCCAGGTGTGACGACTCCATAGCGCCCCCACACGGTGGGCCCCGTCACTGACCTCAGGGCTGGCAGTCAGCTCACTTTCTCTCTTTTGCTTTAACCCTTTATACCTCTCTTTCTGATGGATTTTGTTCTTATTTTTCTCCCTATTAGAGACTGAACCTGTCTGAACATCAGTGAAATCTTTTGGTAACTACACCGATGAACTGAATAGCTCCAAAGTTAATTGCTCATCATTAAGTTTACTCATAGTTTCCTGTGTTTACCCACACAAACTATCCGACCCCTTCTTTACAGCTAGGATAATAAGCGTTTAGTTTGCGTCACCATCTGATGACATCAGTTAAGTACGCAACACATAGCAACATTTTAGCTCATTAGTTCTGTACGGACTTGCATTGGCTCGTTGTGCTTTGTCTCTCCCTCTCTATTTGTGTCAACATGTCACCATCCAGTCTCGCCATCCAGTCCAGACAAGGCAAAGAGGCCATCCTGCCCTGGGTCTAGTGACTACAGCCCCTGAGCGGAGAACAGCCGGACGACCGCGCACACAGGCGAATGGATCACGATCCAGTCAAGAGCTACGGCTGCAGAGAACCAATCAACTCATCTACAGCCCGGACCATCAGTGACCACGCCCTCAACAAGATCGTCTGACTAAAGCCGCAGCGGAGAAAACTTCACCCACGACGGAACCAGGACAGCGCGCAGAACCGCCTAGACCATCTGGATGTTCAGAGATAGCGGATGAAGAGGACAAGGACCTACACGAGGAGAGAGGAGAAAAGCTTCAAGACACGCCTGCAACACCCCCACAGCCTGAGCGCAGAGAGCAGTACAGGAGAACACTCCTAAACAGCGGAAGCTCTCTTTACAATGAACCCAGCACACCTTAAAGAACTCAAATTCTTGCAGATAACAATATGAACAAACAGGAGAGCTCAACACAAAATCTCTCCCGGGCTTAACAGCCCACTGTTCACACCTCACACGCCAGCAAGCTGGCCGGGAATCTGACAGCTGTCACCACAAAACGCTGTCTTCCTGAACACTGCAGTAGGCCACAACACACTCCTGTCTGCAAAACATTGACTTTTAAGCAAGAACATTTGCCCAGTGTGACCACGAGACAGATCTGCTTAGCTCCACCTCCAGCTAACAGGACCCCAGCCATTTGTACCAGCAGTCAAAACTGTCAAAACTGAATACAGCAGCTAAGAACACGACTGCTACGACCAGCATCTGAGCCTACGTGAGACAACGCGACAGGCACCAAGGGAAGATGGCATCAACGCCAGAAAATCTTTCCCCTCAGATATCCACATCACACTGTGAGTCACCACCCAAATGCTACAGCCTTCTTCCGTACAGCGATTGCTCGATTCAGCGGACTCTACAGACCGCCGGAAAACACCCAAGCACCAGAAGGCAATAAAGATTAGCAAAGTGATTGTCCAGCTGCCCCATGCCAAGGGGGGGCGTCTGACTGACCAAGGTGAACAAACATACAGTGGTGTATGGGAGCTGAACACGCAGCGACATCACTGTGTGGGAGTGATCTGAGATCAGTGCAGGCCAACACTGAGGACACCTGTGCTCTGAACTTAACCTGGAATAGACAATGCAAAACCTGCTACGTCCTGTTTCTCACAGCCCTACGATACTCCCTCAACTGCGAGAAAGCCTTGCTAGATAAGATTACTCCCAGATGTTTACACTCTGGCGAACGAACTACCTGCATTCACCAAAAGGGGTCACTGTTCGGCTCAAAACACAGTGTGGCTAAAACCCTAATGCTGCACACACATTCAATGGAATACGTGAAGCAGTGCCCACTCTAGAAGCCACACCCCCTTTCTGAAAAGTAATCTTTTGCAGTGTACATACCATTCAGGTATTTCAAAGACTTTAAACAATTCCGTCATGAAGAGCCTAAAGGAAAATGGCCACTCAGAAATGGTGCCAAGCTGCTCTCCACATATGACGATGATGCAGAACTAATGTCATGTACAAGGCTCTCAGCAGAGCCCAGCACCCAGATGACAACAGCTGCGCTGCACAAGCCATCCAGCGATGTGCCAAGCACACCAGAAGACAAAGGGAATCACAGAGACCTGCCACCACTGTGTGATGTTTATAACTGTCAATGCCTGCAGACCAAGGATCCCACGCACACAAACCCATGTGCTCATAGACCAAAGAGCGAGGCAAGACACGCCCAGAGCAGGTACCTAGTGGAAAACGACAAGCCTGTCCCCCACTGCAACACCTTAAGCCGGGCCACCTGACATCACAGCACGAGTGACGGCAATCGGATCAACCCTTGTGTCACAAGTCGCAAGAACTCCCTCTGAAAATTACTAACCTGCATAGACTCAAAGTAGGCTAAGCTCAGTTTCAAACAACACCACTCAGTTTGAAACAGACGAGCATCAACAACTGTTCCAGACAAGCAGTGCCATCACAATAAGAACATTTACATGCTATTCGTGGAAAAACAGTGAAAGGCCCAGAAAAAACTGAGGGATTTTGTGGCTGCCTAAGGTTTTCAACAACAAAAAACCCACCCACCCAACCCAAGCATCGCTTCTAAGCCACAAGCAAACCCCTCACGCTGCTACGCCGACTGCATCACACCCATGCACACTGGCTCCACCTACAAAATAGCTCTGCTAAAGCAGCCTCTGCCAATGCTGACACTCAACCTTGCACTGTCCGACCACACTAAGGCACTAAGCCGAAAACAACTCAGTGATGTCACACACATGCGGCATCTAGATGACACATCCTCACATTTGTTCCTGATAACCAAACACCGCCACAGCTCCCAGCTTTCCAGGAACAAAGGGGGGTCATTGCTGATGTATGCCCAAGATGCACCGTGCAGAATACACCAGAGTACCAAAGCCACTACCAACGCAAAGTGGCGCACTGCCAAGCATGCAGTGACAGAGGACATCAGAATATGCTAAGTTTGATGCCAGCTCGAAACCAGCGGATTTCAAACGACACAGCCTCTCTACGATGCAAAGCAGTCAGTCGACGAGAAACATCTGTGAACGCTTACCACCAGATGGCACCAGAAACGACACCCGTGTCAACTAAGAGACCACCCGTGTAACCACCTACACTGCTCACCAGTACTTCAGTGAAACATGCCCGAGTGCGACACCTGCATCCAAAGAGCGCAGGTAGCCAAAAGCATGCCGCAGCCAGCGAGATTCACAATAGGAACTGTGAACCAGCGTGTCTCGGACATCCAGCCCTGCCACTCACCAGGACCAACTGGAGACTCAGCAGAGTACAGAGAACGGCATCCTTCAGCCTAAAGCAGCCAACGGCCTGCAATGGCAGAGAAAGGAACAGCAGGACTGCGACAAATGGACAACTCACATCCAGCCTGGACAACCAGGAGCTGAGCAGCATCGTCTTCTCCTTGGCCCACACCCCCAAGGGCCTCAGACAGGAGGTAAATGAACTGAACCTGCAAGTCTCCGAGTACCAAAGTTAACCGACACCCACAAGGACAGCTGGACACGCCTGCTTTTCCAGAACAGAGTTTCTGATGCTAACAAAGAGCTCCTTGAATGAAACTCCACTGAGAAGTACTGAAAGATCAACTTCTGACTCCCTGCCCAACGCAACACCGCATTAGACTTCCTAAAAGGAAAAAGCATCCCATGAGACCAGCCGACACCTCAGGAGCAGCCAGACAATGTTGAATGGAGCAACGGGCCCACAGGCCCAACAGCAAAACCCCTACCAACACCACTCAGACCCGCTCAAGTCAGTGTCGACACCCCCAACATCAGACGCCTGATGACATTTGAGCAAAACAGCGGGATAACAGACACCTGCTGGAACTACCTGCCCTCTCACAAGTGAGAGTCCAACCAGCGATTCCAGACTGCAGGGACCACAGATACTAGATAACAACCACCTGACACAGACCAACCTGGGTCAGGATGACAAGTGACAGTGCCTCGACACCTGTTGCACAAAGCTCGAGGACCCATACCTTGCCACTGTCTACATTATCACACCTGATAACGTCGACCACGGCACCACAGCCACTCCTTGAAGCACCAACCTCCAGAGAGCCACCTCTCTCTTCCAGCCATGAGTGCCGGGTGCATGCCTGATTGTTCCGCACCTTTGACGTCGCTCGCTGTTGTCTGTTGGACGGACAACAACGTTCGAAAGAGGGGATATGTAGTGCCTGGAGCCATCAGACATGAAATAACTAGTTATATTCCTTAAATGACTTCTCCCCCATGATTAACACCTATGTGCTATGAGCCAGACCTTTGGTCACTATCTAGCTCATCCCCCCACCATCAAGATAAGACTCCTACAGGAATTCAGGGAAAGATAGACTTTCCTTATTCAGACATGCAGTCCCACATACAGTTATATAGAAATGTACATGTATCAATGTGTTACCTTTTCTTATATTGTTGTTTCTGTTATGTATGTCGGCCTCAAACATTAATCCGCAATAGGTGAATCATTGTGCATGCTAAGACTCACGTTTAGAATCACTCAGTCAACCGAGAAGATTCATAGATCATGTTTGGTGTCTATGAGCAGCATTTATTATTCCCTAAATGTTAATGTTTGTGGCATCTTAATAACTCCTTGCTTTATATGTATTATTGAACTTTTGAAAGTTTTGTGGCCAAACAACCAATCAGCTTCCACATGCGAAACCCCATTGTGAGAGACAAAGACTTTCAATCTTCCCTCCAAAACTCAGATCAACCGGATTGGTCAAGGTCCAACTGTGGGCGTGAACGACCTACAGGTTTATAAACCTTGCCTCATCTCTCTCTTGCTCTTGCCTTCGGGACACAAAGACACGTCACCCGCACCTCCCCCCAGATCCATGGGGGGGGGGGGTCTCACCTAGCGGAGAAGATGATGAGGCCTGCAATACTGGAAAGGACTTTCTGAACTGAACACAAACGGAACAATGCACAACAACAACAAGCTTGCAAGTATCCGTCCTTTCTACAAACGTAGATAGCTGCGTTTAAGGCGTTTTATAAAAGAAACGATTTCAGGATGTTCAGAACCGTTTCATTCCTGTCCCTTTGCAAACTCACTTTCTGTCTCTCTCTCTCTCTTACTCTCTCTCTCTCTCTCTCTCTCTCTCTCTCTCTCTTACTCTCTCTCTCTCGCGCGTTCTCTGTCTATTTGTGTTTTATGTACGTTTGTCTATGTGCGATCGTTTGTAAGTAGAATAGTTTAATAAACAACCATATATTCACATATAATGATTCTCTGTGCTGAATGCTTACATTACAAAGTCACTTAAACTGTTTCGATCTCATATTGCTACCTTAAGCCCTATTCTGTTCAATTGTTTTAACTCCGTTCTGGTTAGTAGAAATGCGTTGCCGTGACGACGGGCCAACGTCAGAGTAATGGATATCACTGGACAAAGAAACCAGTCGATATCATTATTACTGTTACTGATCAGAAACTGGAAATTGCGTATATTTAATGACGATTATTATACACGATTTCCTGTGAGTTAAACTATTTTCCCTGACTGAAATGTATGTTTTAAATAACTCATTTCATCCTATTCATTGGTTATAAGACCTGGTGGAGTTTGCAGTGTATATGTGATGAGAGGAACAGTCTCATGCATATACACACATATATTGATCATCTTAAATTCTTTGAGCTAACCAAAATTCTCTACACAGGGCAGTTTAAATGGTGACAGGAAGCACATAACTAAGCAACAGAGTGGTCCTTTATGATGAAGTGGTATGTCCCAAAGCTTGCCTACTATTCTGCTATATACTCAAAAGTACATATTTTTGGGGGGCAGTATAAGTATGTGAATTAAGAATGCTGCAACAGTTCAAAGCACTTGAATGTGAGGTGTGTGATGGCTATTTGGGATTTTGCCCCACTTCTGTTTGCAGATCCTCTCCAAGTCATTAAGGTTTCGAGGCTGGTGTTTGGCAACTCAAATCTTCAGCTCTCTCCACAGATTTTTTATGGGATTACACCGCGTTCCAAATTATTATGCAAATTGGATGTAAGTGTCATAAACACACAGTTTTTTGTTTTTCAATTAAACTCATGGATGGTATTGTGTCTCATGGCTCTTTGGATCACTGAAATGAATCTCAGACACCTGTGATAAATAGTTTGCCAAATGAGCCCAATTAAAGGAAAAGTACTTAAGAAGGATGTTCCACATTATTAAGCAGGCCACAGGTTTCAAGCAATATGGGAAAGAAAAAGGTCTCTCTGCTGCCGAAAAGCGCCAAATAGTGCAATGCTTTGGACAAGGTATGAAAACATTAGATATTTCACGAAAACGTAAGCGTGATCATTGTACTGTGAAGAGATTTGAGGCTGATTCAGAGCACAGACAGGTTCGTGCAGGTAAAGGCAGAATGAGGAAGGTTTCTGCCAGACAAATTCATCAGATTAAGAGAGCAGCTACTAAAATGCCATTGCAAAGTAGCAAACAGGTTTTTGAACCTGCTGGTGCCTCTGGAGTCCCGCGAACATCAAGGTGTAGGATCCTCCAGAGGCTTGCAGTTGTGCATAAACCTACTATTCGGCCACTCCTAACCAATGCTCACAAGCAGAAACGGTTGCAGTGGGCCCAGACATACATGAAGACTCATTTTCAAACAGTCTTGTTTACTGATGAGTGTTGTGCATCTTTGGATGGTCCAGATGGATGGAGTAGTGGATGGAACATGTCCCAACAAGGCTGCGACCACAACAAGGAGGTGGCGTTTTTGGCCGGAATCATAGGGAGAGAGCTGGTTGGCCCCTTTAGGATCCCTAAAGGTATTAAAATGACCTCGGCAAAGTATGTCGAGTTTTTGACTGACCACTTTCTTTCATGGTACTAAAAGAAGAACTGTGCCTTCCGTAGCAAAATCATCTTCATGCATGACAATGCACCATCTCATGCTGCAAATAATACCTCTGTGTCATTGGCTGCTATCTGCATAAAAGATGAGAAACTCATGGTGTGGCCACCATCCTCCCCTGACCTCAACCAGATTGAGAACCTTTGGAGCATCCTCAAGCAAAAGATCTATGAGGGTGGGAGGCAGTTCACATCAAAACAAAAGCTCTGGGAGGCTATTCTGGCATCCTGCAAACAAATTCAATCAGAAACTCTCCAAAAACTCACAAATTCAATGGATGCAAGAATTGTGATAGCGATATCAAAGAAGGGGTCCTATGGTAAGATGTAACTTGCCCAGTTAGGATGTTTTTGATTGAAATAGCTTTTGATTTCAGTAAATATGACCACCTAATGCTGCAAATTCAGCAAATGCCCATTTTCAGTTCTTTACAACCTATACAATGTTTTAACTCTGTTGTGCATAATAATGTGGAACAGTGCATTTTCAGTTTTTTATTTTTGAAATAAATACTGTTATCATTAGGAGGTTTGTTCAATAAAATTTGAATTATACCCTAATGGTTGATGACTTAAAAATTATACTGACTGTCATTTGCATTGACTAATTATGAAAACCAGAGAAAGATATCATTTGCATAATAATTTGGAACGCGGTGTAATGTCAGGAGACTGGCTAGGCCACTCCAGGACCTTAATGTGCTTCATCTTGAGCCACTCCTTTGTTGCTTTGGCCATGTGTTTTGGGTCATTGTCATTCTGGAATACCCATCCACAACCTATTTTCAATGCCCACCGTCTGTTTGATGCAGTGCAGTTGTCCTGTCCCCTTAGCAGAAAAACACCCCCAAAGCATAATGTTTCCAACTCCATGTTTTAGTTGATGCCAAAGAGCTCAATTTTGGTCTCATGTGACCACAAAATTTCACCCAGTTCTGCTCTGAATCATTCAAATGTTCATTGGCAAACTTCAGACAGGTCTGTACATGTGCTTTCTTGAGCAGGGGGACCTTGCAGGCGCTGCAGGATTTCAGTCCTTAACAGTATAGTGTG
>NC_133378.1:17384277-17402398 GCF_049309525.1 Garra rufa
GGTTGTTTCAAAGTCTCCTGGCATCAGAAGACAGGCCTCAGCGATGATGGTTTCCAGTGACCCAAATCTGTGTGTGAGATGCATCAGACAGAGCAAGACAAGCAAAAGAAAACCCTCAACCAGCTGTTAACTTAATTTATTTTTATGAGGATATCCATAATTATTTTTCCATTGAATATAATGTCACTTGAAACATATCTGGGTCAGTTTAATATGATTTAAAAAGAGACTGTACAACATTACAAACAAGCACGAAAGCTTGAAATCACCAATTCAATTTGGCTGCGATTTTATGGGTTGCATTAATGGTTAACTCAGACAATTCAAAAGCACTACAGATAGACCTTAGGCAAAACACATGCTGATTTCATCTCACCAAATGCTCATGTAAAACCTTTTTTGCTTTAACAATGAGGATTGTTGTATGCATATTTTGTGGCCTTTAAATTTAAATATGCTTGCATATGAATCTTATGGATGGCTATTTGATGTCTAATGACATAATGAAAGAAAATGTAATTATTTAAAGTATTGAAGCAGCTATAAGCATAGTTTCACTGTCAACCTTCTCACATTTTTAAAACGAGAGCACTTTTATCCTCACGAATCCTGCACCACAAAAACGAACCTGTTTAAAACACATTACAGTGCGAGCCGTAGCTTCATTTAGCGGGTTAATAAGACCTCGGATTCATCTATATTTAGTTGAGCCAGTGGAAACCATGCTAAAAACCCCTGTGGCTGTCCCATCGCTCTTCTCTCAGCACAACGCGATTGGCACTTTTTTATAGCACCGTGGCCTGAATAACGAGATGAATTTAGAAAATGAAGACTGCAGCATTGCTTGGATGTTACACGTTCTCTACATGCTTGTTGCCAACAAACACAGTATGGGTTTGTGGTTGTGTGTGTATGATTTTTTGTTTGTGACATAATTTAAAGAATGTTAATAATGTCCTTTACAACACTGGATCTCTCCTTCTGCTTAAATAAAGTGTGCAGGCACAGTGGATAACATGATCTTCGATCATGCAAATCAAATCAATAGGGAAACAGCTGCACGTAAACAGCATCAAAGTCCTTCCTGCACAATTAAGCATCTCTAAGCTGACCTGGGGTTATGTGCTAGAGTTTTTTGTCTTCATGAGAGCGCTTTTCACCCTCAAACGCAGCCTGCTGGTTGTGTGCGTGCATACTTGCACGAAAGTCATCACTGGTATTATTGCACAGGCTTATTGTGCTTAGTAAAAGCCCTAATCCTAAATATGAATCTTACTGTGCAACTTGTGCAATGGACATGAATGATACCTTCATGAACTGAGAAATCAAAATTCCCTTAATATTTTAAGCTTCAGACTCAAAACTTTCTTGTTAGCCTAAAAACTGTTTATTAAGGGTGTGCGATGTTCACAAAAATAATATCTCGATATTTTCTGGGATTTTATCGATAATGATAATTAGAAGATATTTTGCTGTGTGTGTCATTGTGCTTAAAGGACTACCATGCTGACTGATTCTGATTCTGTGTGGTCAGTTCACAGCAGTGATGGAAATTATTATTTTCTAATAAGTTACAATTTGTACTATTATTGTCAAATTAAATATTAAGCAATGAGAGAAGAAAGAAACATAATATCTGAAAGTGTTTACATCCAGTTCATATTTATTTATTTATATGAAAACTAAATAAATATAAAAAATATTATTTATTTTATTCATTCATTATTTTATTTAAATATATAAATAAATAAATAAATATAATATTTTTTAACACACACACACTAAATAATAGTTGATAATAATTAATTATATATATATACTATATATATATATATATATATATATATATATATATATAGGCCCGAAATTATTCATACCCCTGGCAAATTCTGACTTAAAGTTACTTTTATTCAACCAGCAAGTTTTTTTTTGACCGGAAATGACACAGGCTTCTCCCAAAAGATAATAAGATGATGTACAAGAGGCATCATTGTGGAAAAAATATATTTCTCAGCTTTTATTTACATTTGAACTAAAAGTGGCATGTCCAAAATTATTCACACCCTTTGCAAACTGTCACAGTCTATGGGAAAATCCAAAGTTCTATACCATTCCAAATAGTCCAAGCTGTTCAAAAGCATCCTAATTACCCTGATTCATTGGGAACAGCTGTTTTAATCAACTCAACAGGTGAAAAACAGAAGCTCTCTGCTGTAGGTTTGTGGACAGTCATGGCTAAGACAAAGAAGATCACTGAGGACCTGCAGCTGTGCATTGTGTCTGCTCACAAGTCAGGAATGGGCTATAAGACTATCTAAATGTTTTGAAGTTCCAGTGGCTACAGTGCAAAGTATTATTAAAAAATATAAGACATTCCGCACTGTGAAAAATCTCAGAGGATGTGGTCGGAAGCCAAAAGTGACACCTGTGCTGGCCAGGAGGATAGTGAGAGAGGTAAAGAAGAATCCAAGGATCACCACTAAGGCCATCCTGATGAATCTGGGCTCTGCTGGTGGCAACCTCTCAAGGCAGACAGTCTAACAGACACTGCACACCGCTGGGTTCCACAAACGCAGACCAAGGAGGACACCACTTCTCCAGATAAGGCACACAAAAGCCCGCTTGGCCTTTGCAAATGCTCATCTGGACAAAGAAGGAGACTTCTGGTCTTCTGTTTTATGGTCAGATAAAACAAAAATTGAATTGTTTGGCCACAATGATGTAGCCTTCATTTGGTGTAAAAAAAGGAGAAGCTTTCCAGCCCTGAGAACACCATCCCCACTGTCAAACATGGTGGTGGGAACCTAATGTTTTGGCGGTGTTTTTTCAGCCGGTGGACCAGGGAACCTAATCACAGTAAACGGCACCATGAAAAAGGAGCAATACATCAAAATTCTCAACAACAACATCAGGCAGTCTGCAGAGAAACTTGGCCTTAGGCACCAGTGGATAATCAGCACGACAACGACCCAAAACACACAGCAAAAGTGGTGAAGAAACGGTTAGCAGACAAAAACATTAACGTTTTGCAGTGGCCCAGACAGAGTCCTGACTTAAATCCAATTGAGAATCTGTGGAGGGAGCTAAAGATCAGGGTGATGGCAATGAGACCCTCCAACCTGAAAGAGTTGGAGCTCATCGCTAAAGATGGGCAAAAATACCAGCAATTATAGGAAGCGTTTGATTGCTGTAATAGCCAAAAAAGGCTTTTCTATTGATTATTGAGAAGGGTATGAATATTTTTTGACATGTCCCTTTTTTTTAAATGTAAATAAAAGATGAGTAATAATTTTTTTTCCACAATGATTCCTCTTGTACATCGTCGTATTATCTTCTGGGAGATGTCTATATCATTTCCAATCAAAAAATGTTTATTATAGATTGTTTGATATGTACTGAGTATTTATGCATCCATCTATGACACATGTACACTGTCAAACATACACAACTGTTAGCCAATCAAAGCAGTGGTTGTTTACTTCCAAGTCTACAATCCGCAATGCCTATTCAAACAGAGCATTCTGATGAGGCGAGTCAAAACAGGACAGAAAATAGCCTGTTCTAAATTATGATTTTTTTTTATGTATAAATATTGATAACATTATAAGTGGACCTCAGAGAACAGTACAAAATAATTTTAAAAAGGCAGTTCATGACCCTTTTAAAAGAATATACAAGGTTAGGCCGCAGAATTTGACAGAATTTGTGACAAAATTAATTTCCACTTGTTTGTCCTTTAAAAAGGAAAGAAAGAAAGAAAGAAAGAAAGAAAGAAAGAAAGAAAGAAAGAAAGAAAGAAAGAAAGAAAGAAAGAAAGAAAAAGTAAAAAAAGAAATCTGGGTAACTAAGGTATTTACAATAAAAGTGAGCATTTTTACAGCAAGATTTTACAGGTTTGGAATGACATGAGTGTGAGTAATTAATGGCAGAATTTTCATTTTGGAGTGAACTATCCCTTTAAAAATTCTTACTGTAAGTAATATGCATGTGATGGTTTTAGTGTCAAAAGGTCACTTCCTACCTTTTTTATATAAAAAGTTATATCTAATGTTTCAACCTTGTCACCAGAAACTGCTTTCCTGCTCCAGTAATACACAATTCACCAGAAGAATAAGTGCTTTCATAAAATTATAAGCTTCACATCTCTGCTTTTAAATCCTCTAGAATTGGCCCAAATTACTTTTAGGTACCTCTCCATAACCTCAATTTTGCTACTTTATTATTTATTTTATTTTAGTTTTATTTATGCTGTAATCAACACATAATATCGACTGAGCTTAACTGACAAAACCTGAAATATTACATTGTGTGGCTCATTGAGGAAAGATGTGATACTTTCATCAGTCATCAGGACCATAAACTGGACAAAAAGACTTTTGGTGGAGGAAGCCGACATATCTACAGATCAGAGACATGAGACTGAGCTCTTCTGACTTAAGGTGTGACACTGTTTGGTGTATTTTTGTGGACAATATACTGTCATTTAAATAGGAATCAGCGAAAAAGGTTTAAGATTCCTCCCAAAATTCACCAAAATGTTCATGTAACAACACCATACCATCCATTAAGTAACATGCTAAAATCCACCTGCGTGAATGTGTTTGGGCTTTAAGTATATGAGCGCATCCATGAGCAAGTGTCACATCTGCCTGGCAAATGCGTCAAGAATGACGCGTGAACGCAGAGTTTGAAAACAAGTCCAAGGACAAACTGTGCTTACACAAAAGACTCTCTAAAGGAGTAGGAGGACAGAGCAATGTAACTGGAGAACAGTTGAAGAAGCGAATTCAATTACCTAACCATTACAAGAGCACTAATGAAGTCTCCTCTGATCTGCACAGAGATGGCTAGATTACATACAAAATGTAGTCCATTACTGATTACAGATTACATAATGAGAACTGTAGTTAGTAACGCAATCTACAGTTGCAACTGAAATTATTCAACCCCCCAGAGACTGCAGTACTTTACAAATACAAGCTTTTCTGAAGATCCAGGACTTTACTAAAAAATTGGGTAACGATTTATTAATGATTACTACATCAGCAACTAATGAACATTCTATTTGATTCATAGATTAAGTAATCTGTGCATTAAGTAAGCATGAATTAATGCATATTTGTGCGCACGTATTGTAAAGTGTTACCAAAAATTGCATCTACAACAGTTTACTGGCAGGTTAAAGTGATAATGTCAATATATAATGTAATGTTTTTGAGTTATAGAATAGAAATGTCACAATTATTCAACCCCTATTCAACATTGCTGTTTTAAGTCACTTATTTTTATGGTAGGGAACCAAATTGTCTTAAAACACAGTTAAAGGATAACTGTTGCCAAAATGCAACCTGGGCTGTTTTTTTTTTATGTAAACGAGACAAACTTATATCTAAAAGCATAATTACGACAAACGAGCTGTTTTTGAGATTGACCGTGATTTAGTTTTGTGGTCAGTGGCCGGTGAGTGGGAGTACTAGGGGCATACATTTGAGCGCATCAAAATCGACATTTTTACAACACTAAGAAGGCTCAACACACCATGACACTTTGCTCGAAGTATTGCCTGGGTCTCTACACATGAACTCCAGCATTTAGAACATTGTTCGTGTACACAGAGTTTACTAAAAAGAAAGGTTTTGAACAACTCACTTACACTGTTTGAGTTTCCGCTCGCAGCCATCTTGCCAGTCAAATTTATGCCCCTAGTATTCCCATTCACTGGCCATTGACCACAAAACTAAATCATGGTCAATCTCAAAAACGGCTCGTTTGTCGTAATTATGCTTTTAGATTTAAGTTTGTCTCGTTTACAGTAAAAAAACAGCCCAGGTTGCATTTTGGCAACAGTTATCCTTTAAGCCTTTAGAAATATGGGGTGTTACACATACATACATTTAGCCTATGCATGTGCTGAAGTTGAGTAGCAAATATGTCAATGGATTTGTAAGTTGATAAAAAAGGTAACAATTTAAATAAATCATAAAAAATGTCAAATAAGTAAGGGATAATCAACGGTTTGCCGTGCGTTAAAGGATTTTAAATGCACGACGTGGAGGCTAATAACCGCCCGACACGAAGCGGAGGGTGGTTGCCTCCGCGAAGTGCATTTTAAATCCTTTAACGCATGGCAAGCCGTTGATTATCCCGCTTATTCTATGGTTGTAGACAAATTAAAACTAGGATTGATATTTGCAGCGCAAAATTTGACTGAATGGATAAAAAAGACGGTTATTTTCGTCAGTTATGACACGCAGCTCTAGCATTCTGCCCGCTTCAAATCAGACTCAGAGATTAAATAGTCCGGTAAGATCACATTTATTTGAATGAAATATAGCATTTGTTTCAGTAGATTATCGATCGACCAAGAGAGAGTGTGAAGGCAAGAGAGATGACAGTGTGTGCGTAACGTTAACGTTACCTGCCTGCATGCTGTGCGTCTCTCTCTACAAACAACAATTCATTCAAAAACAGCATCTTTACCGCCCCGTTGCTGAGGAATATAATGTAGCGATCTAGTATCTAGGCTATTTTAATAAGGATCGCAGGCAAACGCTGACAAGAAGATTATGTATGTGCGCAGCACAATGCGATCTCCGACTCCTCTCTCTCTCTCTCTCTCTCTCTCTCTCTGTGTGCTTTTGCGTGCATCAATTAAAGCAGCGCATTAATATAGAACGGTGATTAAACTGACTTGGAACTACCTGTGCATTAAACGGTTTTACTGCACACCTGCCAGCCAATCAGAATCCAGTATCCAGACATTCCATGGAATAAATAGGGAGAATCAATCAATTTTAAATGATTTACTGCAATTGTGTGAAAAATATGTAAACATGTAATCCATAAAATGTAACTATAATCTGATTATGAGCATTATAAAATGTAATGTACCCTAACTGACCCTTCACAAACAGCTTGATTGACAGGCAATATTGATCTTTAAACTTGAATAATTGTGTGTATTGACATCTTTCCGCGGTTGAAATAAAATCAGTCTGATGTTCATTCATGTTTATTTCGAGCTTTAAGTAAAGAAGAAAATACGATCGGTTCAAGTGTCTATTGATCTAATAAGACACGATACATTAAAGAGCCACAAAATGGTATATTGTTCGAATTTCTTACAAAATAACATTTTAAAGCTATTGTACATCAGCGTGTTTTCAGTTTCCTCTTTGTTGCGTGATGCATTTTTCCATAAGTGAGAACATGATGTGTAGTGAGAGTGGCATTGTTTGTCGGACATAGCAACAGTAACTAAGGAGGGCAGGTTTTTGCAAGGGTCAATTACAAGTACTTTTTTGGAATTTGATTATAAAATTCAGATTATATGTAATCAGTTACTACCCAGTTCTGGATCTGCAGCTACTCACTATAGTCTATAGACATGGACAATGACTATAGACTCCACCCTCTCACCTCAAACAAGGGTGGATGGCAAAAAACATATGGGTGTGTGAAAAGGTTATTTCACATGATGTTCTTGTCAGGTACAGTATGATAAACATCACAAGACCGAGAATGAGGTTGAGGTGAACAACAAAGTTAAACGGTGGAGCAAATATTTAAGTATTGTAATGAGTTGGTATGAGCCAAGAACTGAAGCCGATGTAACCACACATAACTGACAAGACGGCGGTTTGACATGAGAACATTTTTTTTAGATTAGGTTCCTTCTTTCAGTTTTATATGGGAGCAAAATATATGGGTCGAAGATGTTAAGATGTCCACATCAAAAGAAATTTACAAAAGTGAGTTTATATCAATAGAAAGCACATTAAATGTAAGTAAAGTGTCTGCCTTTAAGGTTTCAAATACGTTTTTGGAGAATAAAATGTCAAAATTTGGTTGAAATAATATTACATTGTCATTCAGTGTAACACAATATTTATGTAAAAAAAACATGTTTATTCAGACTTGTACATATTAAAATATATAAAATAATAAGGGAGCATATTAAATTATTGTGTTTTAAATTATTAAAAAATTCTTACTGACAAATGGTCAAAACCTAGGATAGTGGAAAACTTTTAAAAATGTAAAAATACAACTAATTAGTATTTGGGGCGAAAGTAATTTGTCTTTTAATATGTCATAAATTGATTTTTGTTGTAAATATGACTGACAAGATTGTTACACTTAATGACATTTTAGTGGGTGTTTTCTGTAAATTAGGGAAATGTATGACTTTTTTTTTTTTTGCTCAGAAAACAAAAGCAAAAATGCAATTAAATTAAACAGAAAACTTTTTTTGTTTTGTTTTTATGCTTAAACCCTTTTCCCTCTTTGACCCAAACTGTTTAATGAAACTGTCAAAAACCTTTAGATTATAGAACTCTTTAAATTATAGAAAAATGGTGTTTGGTAGTGATGTTCTTTAAAAATACACACATATTTCTCATACTTTTGAATGTATTTACCTCAAAATGATAAGACCTATCTATCCACCATGTAGCTATGTTAGAGAGGGACACAGGAACATTTTTACTGATCATAAATGTAGGGGTGTAGTTAAAATCAGTCTCAGCCAATGGGCTAAAACATGCGCTGTTTTGATAGTGACATGAAAATGTGGGACATATTTACATAAAGTTTCATGATTTACAAATAAAATATAACGTAAATATTTATTTTGACCTTCACAATCAAAAGACAATGGAATAAAATGAACAAAATATTTCAATATCATAAGTTATATTTCAATATTTCATAAGTTGGAACGTAAAGGTTAGGGTTGGGGACAGCCACCTCCCAATTGATTGTTTTCATATATATTAAGTTTACTGATATTTTAAATATTATTGTGGGTTTTAATATAATACAAATATTTTTCAATGTGTTTTTTGGTTGTAGGACAGGAGTTTGCACCAATTCTGTAAAACAGTGAGGTTGACTGAGGTAGACCTTGAAAACACTGCATATTCACATCAAAATAATTTTCCATTACTTGTTGCTTTTAGTAAGCAGAACAGAAACTACTTTAGATGTGCCTGTAAGGGTTTTGATGACATCCTTGAACTTTAAATGTAAATATCAATATGGTTTTGCTGTAGAAAACAAAACCCTCGCCAAATAGCCAGACTACAGAGAGTAAGCAGAAGAAGAGCTTCTTTTCTTCTAAATGTCCAGGGTAATGCGTTCTACTGTTGAATCATTTTGTGTGTTAAAAGGAACAATCCCTAAGTGCTCATAGAAGTGTGTGGATTCTGGGAAACCATCCAGAAAGCGAGAGGAAAACACAGAATCAAACAAACAAAGAATCTTTTTGCCTCCCTCATATTCACACATTTGAACCCGTGGGACACTCATCTACAACTCATAGATAGATAGATGGATGGACGATAGATAGACAGACAGACAGATAGACAGACAGACAGGCGATAGATAGATAGATAGATAGATAGATAGATAGATAGATAGATAGATAGATAGATAGATAGATAGATAGATAGATAGATAGATAGATAGATAGATAGATAGATAGATAGATGGATAAACGGACGGACAGATGGATGATAGACAGACAGACAGACAGACAGACAGACAGGCAATAGATAGATAGATGGATGGATGGATGAATGGATGAATGGATGGATAGACGGATGGACAGACGATAGACAGACAGACAGGCAATAGATAGATAGATAGATAGATAGATAGATAGATAGATAGATAGATAGATAGATAGATAGATAGATAGATAGATAGATAGATAGATGGATAAACGGACGGACAGATGGATGATAGACAGACAGACAGACAGACAGACAGGCAATAGATAGATAGATGGATGGATGGATGAATGGATGAATGGATGGATAGACGGATGGACAGACGATAGACAGACAGACAGGCAATAGATAGATAGATAGATAGATAGATAGATAGATAGATAGATAGATAGATAGATAGATAGATAGATAGATGGATAAACGGACGGACAGATGGATGATAGACAGACAGACAGACAGACAGGCAATAGATAGATGGATGGATGGATGAATGGATGAATGGATGGATAGACGGATGGACAGACGATAGACAGACAGACAGGCAATAGATAGATAGATAGATAGATAGATAGATTTATACAGTATTAAATGTGTTGGCATCACTGATTTAGTTGTGATATACTTGGCTTAAATAAATATATTATATATATATATATATACTATAGGTAATTCTCCTGGTTTCAGAACTATGGACAGCGCCGATATATATTCTTGGCTTTTTGTCTCATGTAACGCACAAGTTAGGCTACTAGCGCGCTTTGGGGGAGAAAAAATATCAGTATCACATTCTCTTGCCTTGCTGCGTAAAAACTGGTAGCATTTCAAGGTATAAAGCATGAACGATAAAATAAAACGGACACATTTCTCAATCTGCAACTAATCCATTAGTGCGTCTCTAACATCCATCACACGTCTGAACAAACAGTTATTATCCAAACTCCACCATTCTCCCAAATAAACTAATGCAACATAGCGGCTCTGCAACATCGAGAGGGTCTGCATAAATATGAAGACCCTGCTGCGCTCCAAATGTCAATCAGAGTGACGTTAGTGCGTGTCCTTTCATCTTTATGAAGGTGGGGGCTCGTGCTCTCATTGACATTCTGAATGCAAGCCTGCGCCTTTGCCACACGTGTGCATTCCAAGCACGTTACAAACAACCAAAGCACCACATAAAGGCATTTAGTGATAACATTTGAACAAGAATTGCATGTTAGCAGGGTGCGAATTCTGATGGTTGATCTGACTTAACACACCTAAGGAGGTCAAAACTGGGTTGTTTCAGTGATAAACACGAATCACTGCAACAACAGGCTGGTCAAGGTTTGGATATTACATGCACAAAACCATCATCATCGCTTCATTACAGATTCATTACAGTCAGACAACTGTTGCGCGAGATGAATTTAAGATTACGCCCAGAAACTGCTTTATATAGCTGACCTCATTGAAAGTCATTGGATTGTGCGTAATTTACAGGTTGCATGCTTTGCGTAAAACTGATTTCCCAGACATTAATCCCACCATGATGAGCTATTAATTCATAAGCTCCCTCATGTGAGTAATGAAATGAATGCAACAAATGTCAGTAAGGGTTTTCGTTTTCGGTTGCCTAACGGTTGCACTTGTCGCCGGTGCGCGTTCGCACACCCCTCCCCTAAACGGTGGGCATCGGTGACGCGCGTCTGGGGTTCATGTTTAGGTCTGTCAGGTTTCCGATTGGGCGCCGTGTGGATGTGTGATGAGCATCCGCGTGCCGTGGGCGGGAACAGTCATGTTTATAAACCACAGTACGCGCGCCGTGGGCGGGAAGACTGGATCTAGAACGTAGCGATTCGAGAGCGAGAGGACGCGCGGCAGCGGCGGGCGGCTGTGGCTGACTGGAGCTTGTGGAGGAGGCGCGGCTTCCACTGCCCCTCTCCACCGAAACAGCTGTATGGACGACCACCTTAGCCTCCTCCACTCGCCTCCGCCTTCCTCGAGCAAGCACCGGGGCAACAACCTCGTGAACCACGGCTACACTGAGAACGAACAGGACATCATGACAATTGTTGCTTGCGACAACATGCTGGAGGAGTCGGCGGCGCTGCCCGGGCACCACTCGCTGGAGCGCTACGAGCCAGACCACGAGTGCTGCGAGAGAGTTGTCATCAATATTTCGGGCTTGCGCTTCGAGACACAGCTCAAAACCTTGTCACAGTTCCCTGAGACTTTACTTGGAGACCCCAAGAAGAGAATGCGCTACTTTGACCCCCTCAGAAACGAGTATTTCTTTGACAGGAATCGGCCGAGCTTCGATGCCATTTTGTATTACTACCAGTCCGGGGGGCGGATACGGAGACCCGTGAACGTCCCTATTGACATTTTCTCCGAGGAGATACGCTTCTACGAGCTTGGGGAGGAGGCCATGGAGAAATTTCGAGAGGATGAGGGCTTTATCAAGGATGAGGTGCGTCCTTTGCCCACTAATGAATTTCAGCGACAGGTGTGGTTGCTGTTTGAGTACCCGGAGAGCTCGGGTCCGGCCAGGGGCATCGCGATCGTCTCGGTGCTGGTCATTTTGATATCCATCGTCATCTTTTGTCTGGAGACGTTACCCGAGTTCCGGGACGACCGGGACCAGACGACGGTCTCCCCGCTTATTAACGGAACTCTCTCTGACCTGTCTAGTCCCTTCTCTGACCCGTTCTTTGTGGTTGAGACTTTGTGCATCATCTGGTTTTCTTTCGAGTTGCTGGTCAGGTTTTTCGCGTGCCCGAGCAAAGCCACGTTCTCCAAGAACATCATGAACATTATTGACATTGTGGCCATCATACCCTACTTTATCACTTTGGGGACCGAACTCGCGGAAAGACAAGGCAACGGCCAGCAGGCGATGTCCTTGGCCATTCTCCGGGTTATCAGACTGGTCCGCGTCTTTCGGATTTTCAAACTCTCGCGGCACTCAAAAGGGCTCCAGATTCTGGGGCAAACGCTTAAAGCTAGCATGCGAGAGCTGGGCTTGCTGATTTTCTTTCTGTTCATCGGGGTCATCTTATTCTCGAGCGCCGTCTACTTCGCCGAGGCGGACGATCCCGACTCGGGCTTCAACAGCATCCCTGATGCGTTCTGGTGGGCGGTGGTAACCATGACGACCGTGGGATACGGCGACATGCACCCGGTCACCATAGGGGGCAAAATCGTCGGCTCCCTGTGTGCGATCGCGGGCGTGTTAACTATCGCTCTGCCAGTGCCAGTCATCGTGTCCAACTTCAACTACTTCTACCACAGAGAGACTGAGGGAGAGGAGCAGGCGCAGTACCTCCACATCGGCAGCTGTCAGCCCTTGTCCTCCACGGAGGAGCTGAAGAAGACGCGGAGCACGTCGTCGCTCAGCAAGTCGGAGTACATGGTCATCGAAGAGGGCATCAACAGCGCCTTCAAGCAGCCTAACTTCCCCGCTCAGAACAACCAGAACTGCGTGAACATTAAAAAGATGTTCACAGACGTGTAGCTTCTAGACACGTGGTGATGGCAACGCTGTAGGTTAATGAGTGTGTCGCTCTCCATTTCCACGACGCGGAGGAAATGGCTACATGTTTAACGCTCCAGTCCCATGCAGTGTTTATCACATGTTTGATTGAACCATTTTACTGTGAGGAGAGAGCCGCTATCGGCTTTTCGATCCGTTTGCTGTCTTTAGGGTACGTTCATTCATATAGGCACTGTGTGACATCTGTATGGCAAGCCGCTTTCACATCTATTCCTTAAAACTAACGAGCATCTGTTTTTTTTTTTTTTTTTTTTTTTTTTTTTTTTTTATTGCTTACTTTTCTGCCAGGATATTATCCTTTAATGTTTGCAATAAATAATGAAAAATAATGGTAAAAAAAATCCTTTATATTAATACAGTACATCATGCACTATTTTTACAGTTTATTCAGGTAGTGTTGTAGGATTTACTTTGAAACAATTCAAAATTCTCTCAAAAATTCCTGAGAAATTTCACAAATGTGACCCTGGACCACAAAACCGTTCTTAAATAGCACGGGCACAATTGTAGCAGTAGCCAAAAATACACTGTATGGGTCAAATTTATAGATTTTTCTTTCATGCCAAAATCATTAGGATATTAAATAAAGATCATGTTCCATTAAGATATTTATAAATTTCCTACATAAATATATGGAAACTTTATTTTTGTTTATTGATATGCATTGCTAAGAATTTGATTTGGAAAACTTTAAAGGTGATTTTCTCAATATTTAGTTTTTTGCACCCTTACATTGCAGATTTTCAAATAGTTGTATCTCGGCCAAAAATCTTTTTAATTTGTTTATTTATTTTTATGTGCAATAGTGCAATAACGATAATTTCAAAAAACCTTTTGTCATTGAATAATTTTGGGTAATATATCAACTGTTCACTTCCGACTCTATGTACTAGTGACATTTTTTGTCTTTAACTTTTACAGTAGCCATACAGACTAGTCTTATGACTAGTCTGTATATATGAAAAGTTAAAAAGGCAATTATCTAATAAATGTTACTTAACAGGATTTATTTAAGAAATGTTACTTACTGTTGAAATATACATTTGTACCTCGTAATTAAGTTCTAATAGCTAACAAAGATGTACGAGTAAAAAAAATGGAATAAATGCCAGAAACAATTAGCAAAAATGCCAGCAGCAATTATATATTTTTAGAAGTGAACGTTAATATCTTTACCACAAATCCACATAAAATTCAATGACAAAAAAAAAAAAAGAGAAAATTAGTATTTTCTTGAAAACTTTTTGTTATTTTATTTTATTATTTACTTATTTAGTCTTTTTTATTTGCAATAATCCAGTAGTGATTATTTTGTTTATTGAATGTCATTGAATTTATGTGGGTAATATATCAACTGTTCACTTTCGACTATATGTATTAGTGACATTTTATATCTTTAACTTTTACAGTAGCCGTTCAAACTAGTCTTCACATATGAAACGGTAAAAAAAAGCAGTTTTATCTAATCATATGCTGTAAGAAATGTTACTTACTGTTAAAATATATATTTGTACCTCCTAATTAAGTACTACTACAAATATGTACTATTAAAGAACTGGAATAAATGCCAGCAAAAATTATATATTTTTAGAAGTGAACTGTTAATATCTGAACCACAAATCCACATACAATTCAATGACAAAAAAAAAAGCTTCCACACTCTGAAAAATGCTGGATTAAAAACAATTTAGCACTGAGTGAAATATGGGTTGTTTTGACTAAACAATTGGGTTAAATGTTTAACCTAAACTTTCAGGTAGTTTAACTTAACTGAACTAGTGCTTAAAATGTAATATATATCTTGCTTAAAATGAACCCAAAATAGGTTATAGAATAATTTGAATCAATATGTTCAATAAATTAACATTTCTTTATAAGTTGAATAAATAATAATTAAGTAACAAACATTTTTTAATTGCTTATTAATAAATATTCAACTTTTGATTATTGCTGATGCCTCTAGTAATTATGCATCTGCTTTTTTATTATTATTATTATTTTACATTTACAACCTTTTTTGGGTTCATTTTAAGCCAGCCATACAGTTTTTATATTTGAAGAACATAAAAAAGAAACTTCTTCGCATATAAAGAACCTTTTCTGCATTTGAAAGGTTCAATGGATGTTCAAGGTTCTTAATGGAACCATCAATGCCAAGAAAGAACCTTTATTTTTAAGAGTGCAATTGAACATACGTAAACATACTTAAACAGCTGCTGAGTCAAAACATATTTTACCCCAGCATTTTTTTTAGAGCGCAAGTTACTTTTTACTTCTGGAATGGTGACTGGTAGCAAAAGTAAATAATAAGTAGTTTACTAGTGAAATTGAAAAGACACCAGTCACTACTGAACGATTTACTCATAATATAAATAAATACATAGTTTAGGGGAAAATGTTAAAACGGCCTGCCATATAATAAATATTTCGTCGAAGACAAGTTAATAGCTCTTCTATTCAAATGCACTCATTGCTTCGTAGTCTACTTTGACATGACATTGCTGGAAACTTAGTCCAGTTTAGGGAGGGAAGCGCTTATTATAATGAGAGAAGGGTAGCCTATTTAAAGGTATCGTGTATTTTCTTACATTACCGCCAAGTGTCGCTCAGATAACATATCACTTGTTGGAATAAGTGTCTTAAATGACTAATTCTGTGTGCTTCTGTAGTGTATTGTCGTCTCGTCAAGAGCCGTTCCATATCAACCGGTGAAAGGTGCATAAGATGCTATATGTGAACTTTCTCTCCGTTTGTGCTACTGTTCGACCTAAGAATCCAGATCTAAAATCGTTCTGATTCAAGCACATATTCAAAGACCCTTCTAATGTGTACCGATCACTGAAGACAAAAGGGAGGAGAAAGATCAGAGACTGAAAGCGCTTTCGACTGGATACTTCTAATCACGTTGGAGTGATGCAGTCTCCATAGCGACGATAGGTTCCTCGGTAACCCGCTATTGTTGCCATGGTATTTTCTTTTCTTTTTTTTTTTCGTCAGTAATCCGCCAGAATGTTTTGAAGTCTGGCTGAAGATTCGCTGTCCTGTTGGATTTTGTAAACTGGTGAAAATGGATTTTCTCATCCAACCTAAGGGCCATAACACACGCTCAAACAGATAAATCCTTCTGGAGTATCTCCAAAACACCCCAAACTATTAAGCCACACTCTGGGATAAAGTGCAATACACGTTAAAGTTTCGTCACTGAACAAAACCCTGTCCAACAGGCACAGACTGAAGTGAAAAATTAATGGGTGTGATACACTAATCATTCACAAGGGGCTGCTGTATCTACGCCAAACGCTCGGAGTAGCCGCCATCTCTATTCGCCCATAGGATGGACGTCCCGCCTTGTCTTGAGAAACAGGTGAATCCCACTGTACACAACAGTCATATTCATCCACAGTCATTTTTAGGTCATAATTGATGTTAAAATAGTACGTTTGGTTAATACATTTTGTTGTTAGACTGTATGTATGAGTTTAGTCTTGAATGGGCTCTTTTTTAGCATTTTAAAGACTTTTTAAGATGTGAAATGCAACGCTGGTGATGCCATTTGTTAGGTATGGCATTAAACACGTGATAATTGGGTTTTACCTGCTGTTTTATCCAAATTTGTGCTGTAAGAGAGAAAGCTGCCCCACCTAAACTCACCTTGAGTTGACATTGGTTTGAGGAGTGTCAGTGATGTCACGACTATCGCAGTGCTGCCATCTTGTGGCTCACAACAATACAGTGGCCTTAATTGCATTGTGACAGTCCGTTTTGAGCAGCTATTTAATATTTAATATATGTAAATATGTATAATTTACTATTTTAGTATCTTTACTTTTACATTCGTTTTTTTAATTCGTTTTTGTATTAGATATTTTCCATTTTAATTTTTGTTCAATTTTAGTAATTCATTTTTTTGGTTTGTTTAGTTGTTCTTGTGTATTTTAGTGCTAAAATATTTTAACAAATATTGTTTTTTTTTTATTATTCGTTTTTATATGATATATTTTCCATTTAAATTTTAGGTCAGTTTTAGTAATTCTTTTTGTTTTTGGTATTTGTTGATGTTGTTGTTGTGTATTTTAGTGAACTTTTAGTAATTTTTCTGTGCTTTTGTCATTTCTGTGAGTTTTTATTATTATATTTATTATTATAATTATAATTTGTATTGTATATATAATTGTAAATATATATTAAATAGTAAAAAATATAAAAATAGTATAGTAATAATATTAATAACAATTATATTACCCTGATTCTTGTATGTATAACTTTTAGTTATTTTAGTACATTAATAATAAATAATAAAAAATACGAAATATTGCTAAAATATTTTAACAAATATATAAAAAATATTAAATAGTACAGTAATAATATTAATAACAATTATATAATAAAAATACAAAATATAGCTTAAATATATTTAACAAATATTAGTTTTTTAATTAGTTTTTTGTTTTTTATATTTTGCATTTTAATTTTGGGTAAATTTGAGGGTTTTTTTTACATTTTATTTTAGTGAAATATTAGTAATGTTTCTGTGCTTTTGTCAGTTCTGAAGTTTTTATTATTAACTTTTTTTTATATAATAGTAATTATATAGCAAATTTAAATATTAATTATAACTATTATACTATTATAATAATGATAGTAATAATATTAATAACAATTACATTAACCTGCTTCCTAGGCATTACGAAATACGAAAAATACAAAATATTGCTAAAATATTTTAACAAATATTTGTTTTTTTATTCGTTTTTATATTTTATATTTTCCATTTTAATTTTAGGTCAATTTTAGTAATTTGATGTTGTTGTTTTGTTGTTGTGTGTAGTTTAATGAAATTGTAGTAATTTTTCTGTGCTTTTGTCAGTTCTGTGAGTTTTTAAATTTGAGTTTTTAAATTAAATTTGTATTGTATATATAATTGTAAATATATATTAAATAGTAAAAAAATATTAAATAGTCCAGTAATAATATTAATAACAATTATATTAACCTGCTTCCCCTTATATTACTTTTAGTTGTTTTAGTACCAATAATACATAATAAAAATACGAAATAATGCTCAAATATTTTAACA
>NC_133378.1:17402898-17507508 GCF_049309525.1 Garra rufa
GCAATTCTTAAAGACGCATACATATCCACTTTTTTTTCCCCGTAAGAACGGGCAGGGCCATTTGTAAATTTTATGGGTCATGCTTCTGGTTTTATCCACATCTAGCTAGTTTCAGCTGTAAAACAGCTTATTTTGTTGTTTGATATTGCAAATTGGTTTGTCCTACCATGTTATTTTAATGTGTTATCTTAATTATGAACACACTGGTTTGTAGTGCAAACAGTTTTAAGGTTTACTGTTTTAAGGCTTACTTCCATGTTGAAGAAAAAGGTGAAAAAGAACACATAAATGAAGTACGTCTACAAATGCAAACAATCCAAAGCAAAAATATTCAAAGCTGAAATGCACTCCATAATATACATAACTACACTGAATAAAAGTATTGCTGACCCCAAACATACTGCATAATCTCTTCAGAAACTCTTCAGATCTTGATTCCTCTCTATCGAACATAAACAAGAAACGTTTGTTTGTTGTCCTCCAGGCCCTGAACACCATTAATAAGATGCCAAGGGGTTGAAATAGTTCCTCATCCCAGAAATTGTTGGATCTGGGCTGAAGACTTGTGTAGATGCTGTTTGGATTATGTTCTCAGATACCCAGCGGTGTTGTCTAGAAACTGTACTGGATCAATACCAGGCCTCACTTGCCTAAAGGCCACAGTCACTTCCGTGTACTCCCTCATTCATTTGGCTGGACTCGTGATTGTTAGGAGTTAGTGCTGAAGCAGGCTGAAGGATGCGCTTGTTGAGATAAGGATTAGCTGGCCTATAAGCTAACAGCACTGATCCTTATTGATTTCTCTCAGTACAACAGCCAACCGGCACAGCCTCCAACCCAACTGCTTAATCTCCTACACTGTAAATCGGTCCAGGAGAGAAGGAGGGCAGGAGATTGTGGAGAAATCAAGCCGGAGGTATCGTCACAGCTTACTGGAAGTTCTGAGTGCGAAAATTCTTTTAACCCAGTAGTGATTAAAAAAGCGATTGTGAATGGAAACGCTCACTGTGTGCTATGGTCTGATGCTTTTTATGATCGCTTTTGGAGAGCATGGTGAAATGAGCTTGGAGACCTTGATATTTACAGGCTGAAAATACTAAATACAGAGGAAAAAAGGTAGTAGTTCATAATAGTAGTCAACTGAATTGGTCATTTCTTTTTCTGTGCCCTGTTGTTAAAATAACGAGTGGTCATAATTTCTTTTTCTACGTAGAAAGAAAAAAAAAGACAATTACCAAAGATAATTGAACATGTACTTTAATATGTAATTTATATTAAAGTGTGACATACGAAGACCAATTGGCCAAAGCAAATTCTCTGGACAATTTGTCTTGGGACCATTAATATGTTTCCCTGTGATAATGATGATCTTAATGTCTTGCAGCATTAAGAACCAGTGCAGGTGTCTTCCTGTAAAGCAATTAAAAATCATTTGTGGGAAACCCACGACACGCAGGTGCGCCCCCTCTGTGTGTGCATGTGTGCTTTCAATCCTCTGTGAATTTTCTCCATGACATTTACATAAGCTAATCATTGAAGGATCTATGGAGGCCGGGGTACTTGTCAGTCCTCTATAGCCAAAACACATCAATGTGTGAGGCAACATCAATGCCTCCCATGATGGATTTGGTGGCAGGTGTTGAGGAGAGGTAATAATCAGATCATTGAAAGCTCTCAATCAGAGCTGTGAAAGCTCAATGGTGAAAGGTTTGACTATAGAATGGCATTTTGTACATTTGTCTTGTGCAACTTTTTAAAGTGATATATTAATTATATTATAGTGTTCTTTGAGAATACATTGTGTACGTTGTCTGAACTAAATTCTAAAACCTTAAATTTAAGGGATAAATTCAGTTAAGACTTGTCGTCAGGCCATTAAGTGGATTTCCTGGATTATATGAGCTGTAATTGAAGTTGATTGAATGGAGTATAGAGACCTGGCAGAGGGGCTTAGCACTATAGGAGTGAGCCATGATCAGTGGGACTGAATTATTTTTAAGTGGGTCACATTTATTTAAGCCAGAGACTCACTGAAGTACTGTTGAAATGATTATGTAAGTTTGACGGCACGCAATTCAACCAATCAACATGATATTATTAATTATTTTAGCAAAATAAGAGGGATCATATAGAATGCGTGCTATTTTTTATTTAGTACTGACCTGAATATGATATTTCACATAAAAGGCATTTACATAGTCTAAAAGAGAAAATATTAGCTGAATTTATAAAAAATGACCCGTTCAAAAGTTTACATACACTTGATTCTTAATACTGTGTTTGTTTGTTTTTTCTTTTTTAGTGATAGTTGTTCATGAGTCCTTTGTTTGTCCTAAACAGTTAAACTGCCTGCTGTTATTTAGAAAAATCCTTCAGGTAGCACAAATTCTTTGTGTTTTTAGCATTTTTGTAGCCTGGAAAAAATCCAGACCCTAATCTATTAAGATTAAGGGTCTGGCATCGAGTAATGAAAAGGGCCTAACTCGAGGGGCGGCACCAAGCGTGCATTTGAAACGCTCACTGCACGCAATTGGATAACGCCACGACCAATCACAGCAATACACTGTGTGAGCCCCATACGCTTAGCTACCAGCAGAGCTAATTGATAGATTAAACTCTTGCCGTTTCAAACAACTGGTGTTTATCTGTAGCCATTTTAAATGTTTACTAAATGATTCCGGACGTCGCAGCGCTGTCGTCATCATCTTAGCTCGCCCCTGGCCCGCCTATATCAGATACACCAATTTGATTGGTTCCCAGAACTGCTTACGTAATGCAGTAACGTGCATCATTGCTCGATGCCAGAGTGTCTTGCAGAGACAATTCAAATTGTGCTCTCGCGAGACCTCTGGATTTCCAGGGTAGCATTTTTGTGTATTTGAACCCTTTCCAAAAATTACTGTATGATTTTGAGATCCATTTTTTCACACTAAGGACAATTGAGGGACTCATACGCAACTATTACAGAAGGTTCAAATGCTCACTGGTGCTCCAGAAGGAAACACAATGCATTAAGAGGGTGCCAGGGGTGTAAACTTTTGAACAGACAGAAAATGTGTACATTTTTCTTACTTTGCCTAAATATCATATATTTTTTTTATTTAGCACTGCCCTTCAGAGACTACAGAAGATACTTACATGTTTCCCAGAAGACAAAACAAGTTAAATTTACACAGATCTTCAAATTCAAGTTACTGTCTGTAATAGTTACATATTACAGTCCTACAGTTGTCCTTAGTGTGAAAAAATGGATCTCAAAATCATACACTCATTGTTGGAAAGCGTTCAAATACACAAAAATGCTGAAAAATCAAAGAATTTTTGGTACCTGAAGGATTTTTTTCTGAAGAACAGCAGACAGTTTAACTGTTCAGGACAAATAAGGGAAACATGAACAACTATCACTAAAAAACACACAGTATAGTGTGTAAACTTTTAAACAGGGTCAATTTTATAAATTGTATAAATTATTTTCTATTGTGGACTATATGTAAACATCTTTATGTATATCTTGTTCAGGTCAGTACTAAATAAAAAATAACATGCATTTTGTATGATCCCTCTTATTTTGGTAAAATAATTAACATTTTGCAGATTCTCCAAGGTGTATGTAAACTTCAACTGCAGATGTAAATGTAGGGTCAGCAGGACGTGCCATGTGAGGTCAATGCATCTTTGAGAAAACAAAAAAGGCAATAGAAACAGTTTTGTGTCTTTAAACGAATAGTACACCCAACAATGGAAATTCTCTCATTATTTACTCACCTTCATGTCATTCCAAACCTGTGTGACTCCCTTAGAAAAGGAGAAATGTTGAAGACTATTTTCCTTGCTGCTTCCAAACAATAACAATGAATGGAAACCAAAGCTTTTAAGCTTCAAAAAGGACACAAAACATAAAAGTGGCATAAAAGTGGTCCATGTGACTCGAGTGAGTGCTTTATTCCAAGTCCTCTGCAGTCATACAGCATCTCTGTTTTTATGGGGCTTTTGTGTTCTGTGTTGAAGCTTGAAAGCTTCAGTCCCCATTAAAAAAAAAGAACCAGCACAGTCCATCTTCAGTATTTTTTTGCATTAGACAGAAGAAAAAAGGGTCACATGTGTTTGGAACGAAAATGTGTGTCAATTTAAAATGTTAAATAGACATTTTCTGGCAATCGGTTCCTTTAAGTAGCAGACTTTCAGATACTCTTTGTACCTGCACTGCAAAAAACAAAGCACATCTATGTTTTCCAGAATGTGTCACATTCGTTTCCTGATTGAAAAATGAGGTACATAAACACAGGCACACTCTTGAAACATATTTGCCCCAAGGGCCGCCACAAAGGCAACATTACCTAAGCACATACCCATCCCTTCTCACAATGACCCTTTGTCTGACAGCATAAGTACACTGACCCCAAACCTAAAGATGGATGTGCTTTTTCACCATGTTCATTGCAATACTGAGATTATTAGCTCTGTTGTCTGTGTCTTTCCCCCTTTTTTGACCATTATAGCACATCTTATTGCTCCCAGTGTCCTCTTCGGTGGGAATTATGGGGGCTATATGTTTACCTATGGCCCTGACCTGCTCTCTTTATTAGACAGGGTCTAATATTAGACACCAGCCCTATGTGCTGAAACTGGCCTGGGGAGCTTCTTAGCTTACCTGACATCAACTTCAGTAAATAGTCCTGCATTAAGAAAACATGAAGCCTAGAGCGCTTCTAGCTATTTGGCTTTTACCTTAAAATAAATCTATTTCTACTTTCTGAAGAGAAATAATTCATGTATAGTGTTGGATGGAAATGGCAAAGCCTCTCTCTCTCTCTCTCTCTCTCTCTCTTTCACTCCATTTTTTGACTTTCAATAGCTCACTTCAGTAGCAAATCATTTATTTAGCTTTTCTATGAGATCTTGAAAATCACATTTTCTTTGTATATTTTAAGATATTGTACGAGTTACTATGAAAGAGTGTACTATAAAAGCATCGAACGTTTACATATAGTCCACAAGAAAAAAATAATAGTTGAATTTATAAAAAATGACCCTGTTCAAAAGTTTACATACACTTGACTCTTAATACTTTGTTGTTGTCTGAATGATCCACAGCTGTGTTTTTTTTTGTTTAGTGATAGATGTTCATGAATCTCTTGTTTGTCCTGAACAGTTAAACTGCCCGCTGCTCTTCAGAAAAATCTTTCAGGTGCAGATTCTTTGGTTTTTCAGCATTTTTTGTGTATTTGAACCCTTTCCAACAATAACTGTATGATTTTGAGAACCATCTTTTCATACTAAGGGCAACTGAGCGACTCATATGCAACTATTACAGAAGGTTCAAATGCTCACTGATGCTCCAGAAGGAAAAACGATGCATTAAGAGCCTGGAGTGAAAACTTTTCAACAGAATGAAGATGTGTACATTTTTCTTATTTGGCCTTAATATCATATATATTTTTTTCATTTAGTACTGCCCTTCAGAAGCATTATACTAGGTGTATTAAAACTTTTGACTTCAATTGTATATTAAAATGAAAATTATATATACAAATATAATATAATTAAAACATTTTTTTTGTATAATTGGGAGACGACATACAATAGAACATTTTAAATATAACAATACAATTTTGTTAAGTAAAAAAAGTCTATTTAAGGGCAAATAACATGCATAATGTTTAATATTTTTTTTAGAATACATTTAATTTGTCTGGACTAAATTTATAAGATGTGTAAAGAGATATAATTCCAAACATCTTGTCAGTTTGATTTGAAAATTTTGCAATGGCATATTTCAGTATAGACTGTAAAACCTGTCATAAAGATGCTATTTTTGAAGGATGGAGCAGTTAACAACCATATTTGACCTGATTTGACCCCAGTGTTTTTCATTTCAAATGCCAAGGGTGGTTCTAAAACACACAGCAAGAAAAAAAAGCCTGTTAATTCTAAACATCAGAGATCATGGAAAGTAATCGATTATATTATTTATTACTATTTATTTTAAAAAAGGATTCAAAAATGACTTTATTTACGATAAATAAGCATTAGTATATCAAATAGCAATTTGCCTAGGTTTAACTGACTTGGCATTGTAAAAAGCTCCATATGTTAATTTGATTTTTTTTTTCTGGCTGAAAAACCCAGAATGCTGAGTGAGGGATCTAAGAAAGCAGTCGCAGAGCTAATGTAATATGAGTGCATAGAGAAGCAGCTTAGGCATCATCTAGCTGACAGATTTCACCAGTTTTACAACAACACCTGGCATATTAACTGCCTCAGGGAAACAGTCAGCAATGACTCCTGACACTGTAGAGGATCTGTATAGTCGAGGCAGACACGCGTTTGTATTAAAATATACGAACCTCCGCCAAAGCCATTTTGTTCGTGTTTCATTGCATTCAATTTCTAAAGGCAACCAAATAAATTACTTTGAAAATAATTAACGAGATTCACCAAAGTACACACAAATTCAATTGTATCCCTCGCCTCCACTTTCGTTCTCCCTTACTGCTTTGGAGTTTGACCCAATTTCTTTGCTTTTGATGTTTTTTTCTGGAGAAGGGTGAGTGTGTGAGATAAAGCAGACTTTAATATAGCTATCGCTAACATGCATGTAGTTTATGAAGTCGATTTTTTAAAACTAGACACAAAACAATTGGTTTTTGCAAACAACAACATATAATTTTTTATTTTTTTTTTACCTCTGAACCACCGTAATGTCCAACTGTCCTGAGCGCGTTCACAACAGCCGGCGCGTGACAAAGAGCAAGCAACCATAACTTCAGTCGATCAGGCTCAAACGTTGAGAGTCGCTGAAAATTCAACACTCCCGGATGAGTTTGCACAGACGTACAAACGTAATCTTTTAGTTTTTAATCGGTTGCAACATTTAGGATAAGCACAAGTAATTACCATTTTGAGTAGCCGTCGAAGCCACAAGCAACAGATCGCTTCCGCAAATGCGTCTATTATGCCAATTATAAATACTGTTTAGTTTCTTTTCGATTGTTTTGTGTCTTAAGACCTCAATGTATCGTCACAAGCTGCAGGGTTTTATTTGGTTTTGTCTGTGAATGTTTTTTTTTGACTCTCAAAGTCAAGGATTCCATTGACTGCCATTATATGACTGACAGACTGCAACGGTTTGAGTTAAAAATCTAAGTTTGTGTTCTACTGAAGAAACAAAGTCACCTACATCTTGGATGCCCTGGGGTAATTTTAATTTTTGGGTGAACTATCCTTTTAATAACAGAATTTCCATTTTTGGGTGAACTATTCCTTTAATTATTCCAAACTGGATGATAGTGTATAATATTCTATATCTGAAGACAAGATGAGCGGCACGGCAGTATTGTTTGCTTCTATAAATGATCCAATATTTGCCGGATTCCCCGATGTATGCATGATTAACCTGGCCGGTACATTCATTTACATTGGAAATACACATCTATTCTCACATCTCAACTATCAGTTTATCTCAGCACTGTTTGACATTCTGTCAGGGATATCATCCGCATCTCATTCACACAGGGACCCGTTTGCATAAGTAAGCTTGATGCAGCAAGTTGATTAAAACGAACCCCTTCGGCCCACCCTCCTCCCTGTCCCCTAACCTTCTGCCACCATCTCTCTCTGTCTCGTTCTTTTCATTTCCCTAAGTGGTATGATGAGGTGGCGGCTGCTGTCAGGATCAGCACTCCCATGTAAATGATGAACAACTTAAACCCTCGACCCCCACAAACACCCTCCCTCCATTCATAGCCACCCTCTTTCTCTCTCTTTCAGACACACACACACACACACACACACACACACACACACACACACACACACACACACACACACACGAGAATGCCTGCAGTCACCTAGTTAAATATTTGATGCGGTTGTCGAGGCAGGTTATGCGGCACAGCACTGCCTCACACCACAGATGTAATATTCATAACGCAGACTCCGCTAATGACAATCAGGGCCTTTGAAGTGATGGCGAGCCCCAGTACAGAGTGTGAGAAAATGCTTCTTATGAAAAAAAAAAAGAGACAGAGAGAGAAAGAGGAGGAGGAGGAAGGTGGCGACAAGGGAAAAACATCCCTGGAGCATTACAGCGTGAGCTGAGAGTGTAATTTTTGAATATTAAATGCAAAAGCTGAGCTTTAATGCAAGAACTCCTCTGTGTGATCTCATTACAAATGAACACACATAATATACACAGACTTTTCAATGCACAGAGGCGGCATAAATGTACTTGCACAGCACTCACAATTGTGGGAAACCATTTATCACATGATTGACGATTGATTGCTTCTTGTGCACAGATGACATGCACGAAGAAAGACATGCCCTGATTGCACTGCTAGGTAGAGATATTAATATCTAAGATATTATGGACAATTACATTTTTTTGTCGATTAATGTATTCAAAAATACATAAAAAAAAAATGTGTACAATTCACCTTGAATCCTCCTTTTCTGTGATGAACAGGTTTTTCATTTCTGAACAAAAAAAAATTAGATTTGTTGAATTCCTTTGATTAGTTCAAGTTGAATATAAATGAAAGAAGCCTAATGAATTAATAACTTGTGATATTTGTGGAAAATACTTTAACATTTAGAAATGTTACTTATTTTCATATATTAATTATTAAGATTGTTTGTATTCACAGGTAGTGTTATTAGATGTTTTTACCACACTTTTAAAAATGTAAAAAAAAAAAAAACTATTTTTTTAAAGATTATTAAAATGGTTCTTTTAAGAGCTGTTCACTGAATCTGGGTTTTGAGGGAACCCAAAATGATTCTTCTACAGCATCTTTTATATGGAACCTTTATTTTTAAAGGGACCTTTGTTCATCTTTGGAACGCAAATTAAGATTTTTCTGATGAAATCTGAGAGCTTTCTGATCCTGCATAGACAGCAATGCAACTGACACATTCAAGGCCCAGAAAGTTAGTAAGGACATCATTAAATTAGTCCATGTGATATCAGCGGTTCAACCTTGATTTTATGAAGCTATGAGAATACGTTTTGTGTGCAATGAAAATAAAAACAACTTATATTCAACAATTTCTTCTCTTCCGTGTCATTCAACATGCAAAAGTACCGCATGTGTTGTGGTACTCTCATGATCGGAAGAAATTGTTGAATAAAGTACTTTTTTTTAGGACAGTTTTTAAAAACTTGACATTGTATATGACACATATGTCAAAAGTTTACATACACCAGAAGGATACACAATGCATTAAGAGCTTTTTAAATTTGAAGATAAATTGGAGGTAAATTGAACTTATTTTGTCTTCTGGGAAACATGTATCTTATGTAGCTTCATTCTGTTCAAAAGTTTTCACTCCCCGGCTCTTATTGCATCATTTTTTTCTTCTGAAGCATCAGTGAATGTTTGAACTTTCTGTAATAGTTGCATATGAGTCCCTCAGTGTAAAAAGATGGATCTCAAAATCACACAGTTATTGTTGGAAAGAGTTCAAATACACAAAAGTTCAGAAAAACCAAAGAACTTTTGGGACCTAAAGGAATTTTCTGAAGAACAATGGGCAGTTTAACCGATCAGGACAAACAAGGGAATCATGAACAACTATCACTAAAAAAACAAGCATAAAATCAAACACATGGTAACTTGAATGGGGTAATTTAAAATATATATATCTATATTATTTTCTCTTGTGGACTATATGTAAATGTCTTTTATGTGAAATATCTTATTCAGGTCAGTACTAAATAAATAAAAAAAAATAACATTTTACAGAAGGTGTATGTACGCTATTTATTAGACTGTTTTACCCAGCTGTGGCACATACTTGCTGTGTTGGACCAACACAAACATCTGACAATGGATAGTATTTCAAAACTCTTTACTAACCCACTGTTCTTTAACAAAGAAAGCTATAGGATCTCCCCATAATACATCATTGAAGCAGAGATGGAGGAGAGTTTGTGCTTTTGTGGTGGTCTCCGATGGCTAACTGTACAACCTCCTTTTATCTTTATGTCTTTCTCTGAAGTTGAAAAAGCCAAGAAATCTACTGGGTTTCTGCTGCCTATCTTTCTCTCTCTCTTTCTGCATTGAGCTCTTATCTGTGTCTCAGATAAGTTTTATTCAGAATAAGTGAATGAAATCTAACCTCTGAATCTTGGTGGAAATAAATAGTGCAGAATATGGCTGAGAATACCTGCTTATCATCAAAGATCACTTTGTTGGATCTCTGAATGTATAACCACACTCACACTGGGAGCGGCAGCAGGCCATTATATGAGAGCACTGCACCATGTGCACATTCCTCATATTAGAGCACAGTTTATTGATGTTTTCTCTCTGCAGTACGGACCTTGACATATTTGGATCAGTTTTGCATTTTAATACCTTCGTACCTATTATGGTAGTTGATAAAGTCGTTTTGCCGATAACTCAGTTTCTGCAGTGCAGCTGTAACGAAATCATTTGTAGTTAAAGAGGCGTATTGAATGTGGAATGCTTTTAAAATAGACAGGGCAATTTAGAGTTTCTCAAGGTGATTATTGTAGATCCTTGAGCAAGTAACGCGATAAATCAGAATTAATTGCTTTTTGAAAACATCAATACATGGCCAAGATTTCATTTTGTGTTAAGTATAATGTAGTTTGTGGCTTACTGGTGTGCCATATCTGATAAAACCCATGAAACAGCATGGGAGATATGTACATATTGCTGCTCTGTTTGCTCTGTTGATCTTTTGTGTGCTTTTTGGTTGGGTTTGTGTGTATGAGTGGGAGAGAACCTTTTGTTCAGAGTGTTCTTCTCTCTGGGTCCCTCTAGGAGAGGAGAGAGGTTTGTGCAGTGCAGGAGACAAAGGAGACAAAGAGGCTGACTGCAGTGCTTCCTCTGCAGAACTGCACATTATAGTGAAAGCTGGGGAATGCCAACAGAAACATATGTAAGGGACAATGTATAGCCAACTGTTTGTTGTTGCAAAATAAACATTAAAGCCAAGGTCAGACTTTGTGCATGAGAAATTTCTAAAACAGTCATAATATGACATTTAAAAAAAAAATCTACTTCCTTTTACTGCAATGCTTCAATCCTGCAGATTTAAAGTTTGTGTTCTTTTTCATTTAACTGAAAGGCCACACCTTAATTGGTCATATGTCTTGACATGTTAATTTGCAGGGCAGATTTCACCAAACTTGATCTTTGCTTGTGAAAACTTGAAAGTGAAATTCACATTTTGCGCCTCCTGCATTTGCATATCAGTGGATATGTAAATGGAACTAAAAATATATTGTGACTGGTCCTTAACAGTTAGATCAGGTTCTTGTCTTAACCTAAAGGCTGGAATACACTACACAACTTTTTAAAATACTGGGCATCATACACTTACCGACTTTGCTACCTGATCTCATGATGAAAATATACCTGTCGGAACTTTTTCGCATGACACGAAATACGAAAAAGTACATATCACTGCAGTTTCCAACAGAAATGAACACTAGAGATGGTGAAACAGTGAGCACTTGTAATAGTTTTCGTACAGCTCCATATGTTTCGCTTTCTGGACGTGACACGCTTGGTTGGTAGCTCAGCTGGCATGGATTTGGACTTAGGATGCGGAATCCTTGGGTACGAATCCTGTGAAAAACATGACTCACAGTTGAAAACGGCATGCTTACGATAGTGTTTTTAAGTCACATTCACTTTTGTTCATAATAGCAGGTTGGTTTAAGTGTAGTGCAGATGGTACATTATTTTAAAACGTCACGGAGCATTAGAGTTGTAGAAAAGATAAAAGATTCAAAAGTCTTTTTGATTGTTACACTGTAACAACATGCCCCACTATTATTAAACGATGCTATTCTATGACATTAGCAATGTCATTTACACTATTTACTTTCAGGAATTTTAATGAGAAACCACAAGAAACAGGCAAATATAGACCAACTGACAGTCAATGTTTAATGTTCAGAAATTCTTATTCATGGGCGTAAATCCCGGGGTGGACGGAGGGGACACGTCCCCCCCCATCCGAAAAAAATAATATATTAAAAAAATCGCACTCTCTATTGTGAAAAAAATATATGTATGTATACCTAAAATACTTGTGTAAGTAGAAAAAAAACAAAAACAAACGCAAAACATGCATTTAGAAACAGTTGAGTCCCCCCTCCCCTTCCTCACAGTGGTTTGGCCCACTGCCTGCTCTACACACCCGAGTCACACTCAATTAATGTAAGTAGGGTATTTTATTCACTTTAAGATAAAGCGATTCTCTTTAATGTAGCTGATGCAGACTCATTCATGAATTAGTTGCGGCGAAAATGCTGATTACCGATGTAATTTTCCATGAATTTGCTATATTAGCGATTAAAATATTACTTATCTAATTAACCTTAGCTTGTTTACCATAGCTTGTTGCATAATGCACTGCAACTAACAAGCCAAAGCCGTTTCCCATGCATTGTTTTATTTGTGACGACTTGGCATAATGTTAACTTGACATTAACGGCCACAATTAGCATATTGTTTATGTAACAGAGGCCAGCTATAGGTGCTGTGCAGGTAAGCCTCACTCCCCTGATCTCAAGAGATGCACTAGCGATGGAAGTTTGTGGTTGCAGCCTTTAGCCTCCTTGTTAGTGCATCCGCCTCCCGTGCCGGAGACCCGTGTTCGAGACCCGTTCGTCGCGGTTGCCTGTAGGAGTATTTTTTTTTTTTTTTTGTATAATTAATTTCTATTCTGTTCTTAAAGGATTAGTTCACTTTCATAACAACAATGCACAGATAATGTACTCACCCCCTTGTCATCCAAGATGTTCATGTCTTTCTTTCCTCAGTTGTAAAGAAATTACGTTTTTTTGACGAGAGTTTTTTTTTTCAGGGTTTCTCTCTTTATAATGGATATGGATGGCGCCCCGAAGTTTGAACTTCCGAAATGCAGTTTAAATGCACTTTAAATGCAGCTTCAAAAGGCTCTAAACTATCCCAGCCAAGGAGGAAGGGTCTTATCTAGCGAAACGATCTGTTATTTTCTAAACAAATTGACAATTTATATACTTTTTAACCTCAAATGCTCGTCTTGTCTCATCTCTGCGCAGCGCATGCAAAGTCTGTGTGATTCAGGTAAATACAGTTAGGGTACGTCTAAAAACTCCCATCTCGTTTTCTTCCCTAACTTCAAAATCACCTTAGATCGCTGCAAAAGTACCGACATAGTGTTTACAAAGTGAACATACAAAGAAACTCAAACTCCCTTTACAAAAAAAGGTAAAAACAGCATTATAGGACGATTTTGACATTGAAGACATAAACGAGATGGGAGTTTTTAGACGTACCCTAACTGTATTTACCTCAATCACACTGAGTTTGCATGTGCTGCGCAAAGATGAGACAAGATGAGCATTTGAGGTTAAAAAGTATATAAACTGTCAATTTGTTTCGAAAATAACCGATGGTTTTGCTAGATAAGACCCTTCCTCCTCGGCTTTACGCCCATGTTCTTATTTCAAGAAATGTAAAGCATATTGGCTTGTGTTCTGTGAGAGCTGTGTCTAAAAGGAGGGGAGTGTATCTCTTTGTTTTTCTTATTGTCTGAATGTGTTTTTTCATCTATTTGCCCACGTTATTTTGAACTATACTGCATAGCTGTGTCTTGTGATCAGGGCCCAAGCATAGTTGCAATGTGCTCATTTTCAAACTCCAAAATTAGATTATTTTTAATTCTTACAAAAATCCTATTATTTTAAAGTTAATACATTTATTTTTGTGAAAAAAAAAATGTAGTTAATCATTACAACTTCACGTTACAACGTGCCCCTCAAATTTTACAATTTATACCACATATGGGGCATGTTGTCACATTTCACTTCCATTCCTTTGGGGTATATAAAGAAATGCTTAATTCTGCCCTGGCTTTTTTTGGAAGTATTTTCATTAGTGAATCCAAAACAGACTAGAAAGAATGTAAGTTAAAGGGTTAGTTCACCGAAAATGAAAATTAGCCCATTATTTACTCATCCTCCAGGCATCCTAGGTGTATATGACTTCCTTCTTTCAGACGAATCCAATCAGAGTTATATTAAAACTTATCCTGGCCTTTCCAAGCTTTAGAATTGCATGGGCAGGTGTTTCTCTTCATCAATTCAAAACAAGTCCAATAAAGTGCATCCATCCATAATAAAAAGTGCCCCACACAACTCAGAGGGTGTGACTAAAGGCCTCCTGTTTTTGGATGAACTAACCCTTTACGTGACACACTATTGTCTTCTTGTTTATTGAACTCTCGCATAAACGTTATCACACTCACAATTATGCTGTTTTGGGAGTATCAGCACGGCTGTGATTACCTGCTTGTTATCAGCCATTGTGAACCACCGGAATTCTGATATCCTCAGTTCTTTAATCTGCGGTAACCTCTCATGGAATCTTTGACCGCAGCTCTGTTGTCTGTTAAACAGAGTTTTCCTTGATTTGAAGCAGAAGCAGGGCTAATTGGGATGTGGGCAACAGCCTGTGACATCTCTACTCATTAGCAGCAGCACTGAAGGCAATACCCAACTAGGTCAGAGAGTTCCTTCACTGCAGTGCACAGGCAGTGAATAGCTCATCAGCTTTGAGACTACACACACCTCTCCTCCAGCATCGCTCTCTCCAGTGATTACAGCCCCAGTAACCCTCAAGTACATTATATGCCTTGTGGGCACACCCTCGATCAACCTCTGCAAAAGTAGCCCCTCTCTGGAGGAATCCAAGGGCTCATTTGTGGACCATTTAAAGCCAAGCCAGAAGTATTCTTCAACTACAGAAATGTACAGCGCAAGGAAATTTAGCTTTAATGATGAACATTTCCATCGGCGCTATTGCAAAATGGCAGGAGACATGGTTAAATTGTTATTTTATACAAGGGTTTTGGTGCAATTTTAATGAACTTCAGGGAAGCATCATTTGAGATTTGTCGAAAACCCAAGTAGCTGGGGGGAATCTGTCAACGGTTTGACATTGATTATCTCACCAGGGCAATGGTTTATTTATAAAAATATATGAGATACTTTAAAAGCTTCGTGCTGGTGGTAATAAGGCTTTTTAAAATATGCAAAATAATCACATATTTATTATGTGTACGTTTCTCCTGTTCCATCTGTATGATGGAAGACGCAGCTGTGGGAATAACAGATGCAGACACGCACAAAAAAGAAAACTTGCCGCTGACATGACCAACTGCTCTGCCTACCTTGGGGATGTTATACTGAAGGTGAGTGACATGAACAACCACTTTAACAGTACTTTTACACTGCTGTTTTCACAGGCCTTGGTAGCTTATGATTAGCCAGAGGCTAATAAGTATTGATGGGAAAGACTCCCCCCAGTACTAGCATCTGTTCTCCAAACAGAGCGTTTGGGCTCTCATTAATAATTAGCTGTTTTGCTTACAGGGATGTTGAGTGATTCGTTTTAAAGTGAACGTTCACCATAAAATTGAAATTCTGTTATTGTTTACTCATGTTATTCCAGTCGTGGTTTTTCTTCTGCAACAGTAGGAAGACATTTCACCTTTTGTTCTCCACAGATGAAAGAACAAAAGTCATATGGGTTTGGAACGCCATGATGGTGAGTACATTATGACTCATTATTCCGTTTAAAAGTTCCCAGTGTTTGAGCTTTTGCTAGGCCAGTCGTAAATGTGTATATCCAACTTTCCTTCATATGTTCTCTGATAAACACATTTATTTTCTGAGAGTAGTAATCAGAGGTGAGCCAATGCAGAGGACGCCTTCAATGTGAGCCAGTTGGGATGTAACCAGGCAGCCATCTGT
Organism: Garra rufa; assembly: GCF_049309525.1. NCBI lineage: Eukaryota > Metazoa > Chordata > Actinopteri > Cypriniformes > Cyprinidae > Garra > Garra rufa. The sequence continues at coordinate 17,418,680 of NC_133378.1, forward strand.
GTCTGTCACAGCTTTATCAGAGCAGAAGGACACTCAACTCCCTTGCCTTTTCTCTTTTGCTTTCTCACAGGTCTGATGAAACTGAACCTGGGCTCGTTCATTCTAACAGTTTAACACTTTGTCCGGTAACTGCATAAAAACTTGGATAGCGATAGACGGAGAGAAGGAAAGAAAGGGGAATTTGGTTTGAAGCCATGATGTATGAGTTGTCTGTCTCCTCATCCCAATGCTTTACTGTAAGTGGTATTTTTCCTATTAGTTAGGTTACGTAATGTACATATGCTTTAAAATTTGAAGCTTGTAAGATTTTTTTGTCTTTTATGCTCACCAAGGCTGCATTTATTTGATCTAAAATAGAGTAAAATAGTAATATAATAAATAACTTACAGTTGTGGTCAAAAGTTTACACACACCTGGCAGAATCTGCAAAATGTTAATTATTTTACCAAAATCAGAGTGATCATATTTATTTTTTATTTAGTACTGACCTGAATAAGATACTTCACATAAAAGATTTTCACATATAGTCCACAAGAGAAAATAATAGCTGAATTTATAAAAATGACCCTGTTTAAAAGTTAACATACGCTTGATTCTTATTACTGTGTTGTTACCTGAATGATCCACAGCTGTTTTTTTTAGTAATAGTTTTTCATGAGTATCTTTTTTGTCCTGAACAGTTAAACTGCCCACTGTTCTTCAAAAAAAAAAATCCTTCAGGTCAATCCTTTGGTTTTTCAGCGTTCATGTGCATTTGAACCCTTTCCAGCAATGACTGTATGATTTTGAGATACATTTTTTTTCACACTGAGGACAACTGAGGGACTCATATGCAACTATTACAGAAGGTTCAAATGCTCACTGATGCTCCAGAAGAAAACACATTGCATTAAGGGGGTGAAAACTTTTTGAATTTGAAGATCAGGATAAATGTAACTTATTTTGTCTTCTGGGAAACATGTAAGTATCTTCTGTAGCTTCTGAAGGGCAGTGCTAAATGAAAAAAAAAGATATTTAGGCAAAATAAGACAAATGTACACGTCGTCATTCTGTTCAAAAGTTTACACCCCTGGCTCTTAAACATCTTTTATGTGAAATATCTTATTCAGGTCTGTACTAAACTGACCCCTCTTACTTTGGTAAAATAATTAATATTTTGCAGATTCTGCAAGGTGTATGTAAACTTTTGACCTCAACTGTATTCCTGTGATGGTAAAGCCTAATTTTTCTATAGTGACACATGACATTCCTTCAAAAATCATTCCACTGTATATTTGGTGCTCAAATAAAAGTTCAAATTATGTAAATATTGTGCTGCTTAAAGGGATAGTTCAGCCAAAAATGAAAATTCTTTCATTAATTAATCACCCTCACGTCGTTCCAAACCCGTAAGACCTTAATTCATCTTCAGAACACAAATGAAGATATTTTTGTTGAAATCCGAGAGCTTCATAGACACCAACTACCAAGCTTGTGATTTTCTCTTCTTGTAAATAACGCACAGCAAATCCGGGTCATTAGTTTTGTTTTCTTTGCACACAAGAAGTATTCTTGTAATTACGGTTGAACCACTGATGCCCTTCCTTTCTGGGCCTTGAACGTGGTAGTTGCTGTCTATGCAGGGTCAGAAAGCTCTCAGATTTCATCTAAAATATCTTAATTTGTGTTCCGAAGATGAATGAAGGACATGAGGGGGAGTAATGACAGAATTTTAATTTTTAATACTTTTGTGGAAACTATGACACTTTTTTAAGGATTTTTTGATAAATAGAAAGTTTACTGCAAATTAAAAAAAAAAAAAAAAAAATTTTTGTACCAATTTAGGTACAAAAAGTCTTAACTGTCAGGTTTGATCAGTTTAATGCATTGTTTAAATAAAAGTATTTAAAAAATCATGACCCCAAACTTTTGAATGGCAGTGTATATTTAAAAATAATAATGCAAAAATTAATATATTCTCTCTTTGTTTAGTTTTTTCTTCCTCTTGTCATGGTAGGCATTTTATTTGGAAATGTTATTGAACAAGACGAGAGCAAGAAAATGGACGAGGAGTGTCACTGCAGAAATGCATGAGAACAAAAGAATAAGGGAAAGAGAAAATAAAAGAGCTGCTCTTGGCGAGTATGTGAGCGAGCGCTGTGTGACAGTGTGCAATCCCACATGATGAGTGCTCCACTTATCACTGCTAATGAGCAGGTTGTGTGAGTGAAGTTGGCTCTCTAGTTGCCAGAATCCGGAGACATGTCTTCCACAAGTGATTATTAATTTACAAGTCAACATGTTAACTCAACGGTAGCAGTTTCTTGATGAATTGGGGCTGAAGTGTTGAATGCCTGGATGAATTCTTGAGAACTCTTTAAACAGCTTTGAACTCCTCATGACCTCACCTAAGAACAGTTGAAGTTTTGTTGTTCAGGATCTCCGAAGGCATACGGGAACAGATACAGACAAAAAAAGGTAGAGAATATATCAGCCATCGGAAAACTCAAACACAACAACAAAGTCAAATGCAATGCTATAGGGCACTAAAAAAATCATACATCTTGGCAGATGAAAAAAACAAAACAAAACTGAGAACCGCCTTGACAGGGTGCACCCAAAATAAAATATAGACAAAACCACACTTTTTGACAGAATGCAAAAAGTACACATCTCAGAAAAGTTTGACTAAATTAAATAAACATGGAGTTTTGACAAAAACTCCTATTAGAGTAATGTAAAGTTTTTATTTTTCCTCGTAAGAGCAGCCATTTGTAAGTTTTATGGGTCTGGTTTATGGTCTCATCCATGTCCAGCTATTTTTAGCTGTACAAAAAATCTAGTTTTGCTGCTTGCTATTGCAAATTGGTGTGTCTTGCAATATTATTTTAATGTATTGCCTTAATTATGAACACATTGCACGTTGTTGTTCTTCATGTTATTTCTCTATAGCGGATAAATAACTGGAAGTCTCACTCACAGGCTTACTTCCGCGTTGAAGAATAAGGTGGATTATTTTTATTGCCAAATTAATTGTTAATACTGTATAATTAAATATAATAGCAATATAATTATATAATGTGTAATTTAAAAAAAAAAAAAAAAATATATATATATATATATATATATATTAAAATATTATTTATTTTAACTGTTTAAAAAAATATTTTAAAGGACATTTAAGAAATTTTTCTCACTTTGTGCCATAAGTGTCATGTCCGATCAAATTCCACAAACAAAATAATGTATTATATAATATAAAATATCAGTATCTTTGATGATAAAGTTTATTTATTATTATTTAGTAGTAGTAGTAATAGGAGTATTGTAATTCACCCATTTCTTATTTGCATAGTTAAGATTTTGTCATCACTATCCTACTCATGAACTTGTAGGACTAATCTGATTGTATAAATTGTATTTTGTATCACTGGCTGTCAATTCAATTGCAATTTTGATTGGTTTATAGAAAAAAGAAACACAGGCAATACCAGTCAAAAGTTTTTGAACAGTAAGATTTTTAATGTTTTTTGAAGAAGTCTCTTTTGCTCACCAAGCCTTTGTTTATTTAATCCAAAGTACAGAAAAAACAGTAACATTTTGAAATATTTTTACTATTTAAAATAACTTTTTTGTGCTTTAGGGATGCTTTAAATTGATCAAAAGTTATGATATAGTCATTTATAATGTTACAAAAGATTTCAATTTCAGATAAATGCTGTTCTTCTGAACTTTCTATTCAAAATACATATTTGAGCAACAAATTAGAATTTTAGAATGATTTCTGAAGGATCATGTGACTGAAGTAATGATGCTAAAAACTCAGCTTTGAAATCACAGGAATAAATTACATTTTAAAATATATTTAAATAAAAAAACAGGTATTTTAAATAGTAACAATATTTCAAAATATTACTGTTTTTGCTGTACTTTGGATCAAATAAATGCAGGCTTGGTGAGCAGAAAAGACTTCTTTAAAAAAAACATTTAAAATCTTACTGTTCAAAAACTTTTGACTGATAGTGTAGAAGAATTTGATCATTTTTGATCTTCGTGCATGCTACAGAAAAGCTTCAAAGAGAAACCTCTAGATTAACACATCATACACATGCAATAATAATTGTTTTTTTAAAAAGTAGAACTTTTGAATATATAATCTCTCAAGGTACCAAATGAGCCAGTATGCCTTTGGTACACAAACAAACACAAAAGTGCATAATGCTACTTTTTTACATTTTTTTATTATATGTGTTTTTTACTAGTCAACTCTGCTATTTATATCCTGCTAATGGTTTGGCTCTTCAAGAAACATGACGTGTCCTAAAATGCAGAACACCAAATTGAGCGAATAGTAATGTCTTTTGATAAACTTGGAACCAACATGGAACACAACAAAATTAACATGCATATTTGATGATAGTCTCAGGGAATAATGAAAACGAGTATCAATGGTCCAATCAACAGTCATGTTTTCTACCCGGTGAGGAACCGTGTGTTGTGATGAACACATTTACTAGGTCATGGCGCTGACTCAAAGCCCTTAGGTTCTCTCAGCGCCAGACGAATCCTGTCTGGCCTCTCTCCCACACTGAGAGCACATATGCTCAACATGTGATGATAACACTGACCTTCTGTAGAAAGTGGTGAGGTTACACTTCTCATACTCCATAGAAGTAAGCATGAACTACAAATAAGTCTGTTTATTAGATTAGGCAGAAGTTTTTAGTCTGGGGGGTTTTTGGACGAGAGGTAGCATGTTTACTATTCTCAGATTTGTATACCATAGAGGTCTATAGTGCCTGGAAAAAGTTAAATCTGCAATCTACTGTGATATAAAAAGTAAATTCTTTAAGCAAAATACACCACTTGTTTTGAATGGTTGTCAATGGAGAAGATGCTATTAGGAAACAGATGGTGTAGTTCCAACATCTGCCAGCAGGAGTTAACAGGGCCATGCTAACCAGCCAGACCTTGACCTCTACAGGTTAAGAGACCTAATCTGTCATTGGCTTTCTCTGTACCCCTCTTCCATACCTCATTCATGTCCTACATGATCTGTTTTTCTTTTCTGGCTTGTGATGACATCATTACCTCGCTCTGGCCGTCCTCTCTTATTCACTCACCCCTGGGGCGGCCAGGCTTGGCAGCAGTCTTCCTTCTCTTTCTGTGACTTTCCTTTCAATTCATTGCACCTTATAATGTTTATTTTGGTTGGGAAACAGCTCTTTACAAGTGATGCTGCGGGCGGTAGGTAACCCCTCTTCAGTGCTTTTTTTTTTTTTTTTTTTTACAGTCATTCTGTCCTCTAGTCTAATGTCTTTGTCCTTCGACCCAGCCCCTTAAACATTTCCTGTGGAAGATGTAAGAGGCTCTTGAAGTCTTCTTTATGTATGCACAAACATACATGCCTATTTAAAGAAATATTTGCTTGCTTGAAAAATGTGACCCTGGACCACAATACAAGTCATAAGCGTCAGTTTTTTTAAATTAAGATTTATACATCATCTGAATAATGATAAAGCTGACAGATAAGCTTTCCATTGATGTATGGTTTGTTAGGATAGGACAGTATTAGGCCGAGACCCAACTATTTGAAAATCTGGAATCTGAGGGTGCAAAAAAAATCTAAATATTGAGAGAATCGCCTTTAAAGTTGTCCAAATGAAGTGCTCAGTTTTGATATATTTACTGTAGGAAATTTACAAAATATCTTAATAGAACATGATCTTTACTAAATGATTACCTAATGATTTTTGAAATAAAAGAAAAATCAAAAATTTTTACCTATACAATGTATTGTTGGCTATTGCTACAAATATACCCATGCTACTTACGACTGGTTTTGTGGTCCACAGTCACAAATATCATGAAAGTGTCATATACACTACATGTCTTCTGAAGCCATGCAATAGCTTTGCATGAAGAAGAGACTAAATTCAAGTCACTATTCACTATTTATGAAACTGAATGCAGTGCTCAAATATGATTGATTAATATGCTTGTGTTTGGTCCACAAGAGATGACATTTGATGTTATTGACTGTTCTTTTGTATGGTGCTATTTAATTTTTGAGTGCTTCAGATGTGAATTGTCACATTTGCTCTGCCATTTTTATAGGACTTCGTATGTATTTATTTAACGAAACAGGCACCAAAATTGGTGACTCCAAAGATGCAATTAAAAAAAATAAAATAAAACTTTCACGGGATGCCAAACACACATTCATAGTATTTTACAGTAAATGTGCCTTTTACACTGACATTCTGTATTTGTGAATAATAATTTATAATTTGACTTTTTTTTTCAAACCTTTTTTTTTTTTTGCCAGGTTACAAAATTATAGAAATTTAAAATGACAAAATTGTCCAAATTTTCTTCAAATAATTTCTTTCACATTCAGTGTTACAGTATCTTTAAAGGAAAATTTCACTTCCAGAATGAAAATGACCTGATAATTTACCCATGTCATCTAAGATCCCATGTCTTTCTTTCTTCAGTCGAATAGAAATCAAGGTTTTTGAGAAGAACATTCCAGGATTTTTCCATATAGTGGATGGCCCATATTGAAAGGAAAAGGAAAGGAAAGGACGTGACATGTGGCCAAGTACAGTGACCCATACTCAGAATTTGTGCTCTGCATTTAACCCATCCAAGTGCACACACACAGTAATGAACACACACCCAGAGCAGTGGGCAGCCAATGCTGCGGCACCCCGGGAGAAGTTGGGGGTTCGGTGCCTTGCTCAAGGGTCTCACCTCAGTCGTGGTATTGATCCCTGCTGGACCTGAGACTCAAACCCTCAACCTTTGGGTTACAAGTCCGACTCTCTAACCATTAGGCCACAGCTGCTCAATTGCAGTTACAATGCAGCTCCAAAGGGCACTACATGATCCCAACTGAGGAATAAGGGTCTTTTCTAGCAAAACAATCTGTCATTTTCTAAGAAAAATACAAATGTATACACTTTTTAATCACAAATGTTCATCTTGCACTAGCTTGACCTCACGCATTATGTAATCATGCACGTTACATTTTTGAGTACCCTCATAATGCGTAAAGACACGCGTCGAGCTAGTGCAAGACAAGCATTTGTGGTTAAAATGTACATACATTTTTCTTTTTTTTTTAATTTGACCTATGACCCTTATTTCTCGGCTGTGATTGTGTAGAGCCCTTTAAAAGCTGCATTGAATCAATTTGAAACTTCAACCCGTTGATCCCCATTGAAGTCCATTATATGGAAAAAATCCTAGAATGTTTTCCTTAAAAACCTTAAAAAGTCACAGATACTCACCCCCTTGTCATCCAAGATGTTCATGTCTTTCTTTCTACAGTCATAAAGAAATGATGTTTTTTTGTGGAAAACATTTCAGCATTTCTCTCCATATAGTGGACTTTTATGGTGCCCCGAGTTTGAACTTTCAAAAGGCAGTTTAAATGCGGCTTCAAACGTTCCCAAATGCCGTTATAAATGATCCAAGCCGAGGAAGAATGGTCTTATCTAGCGAAACGATTGTTTTTTTTTTTTTTGTTATAATTTATATACTTTTTCATACTTTTTGTAGGATGTAGGACAATTTTGAAGTTGAGGGAGAAAATGGGATGGGAGTTTTTCGACATACCCTAACTGTCTTGAACCAGAGAAGTTTAGGCAGAGCAAGACAAGACAAGTGTTTGAGGTTAAAAAGTATATGAATTGTAATTTAAAACAAAAAAACATGTTATTGTTTCTCTAGATAAGACCCTTCTTCCTCGGCTGAGATCGTTTACAACCAAATTTGGGATCGTCTGAAGCCGCATTTAAACTGTATTTTGGAAGTTTATACTCAGGGCACCGTAGAAGTCCACTATATGGAGAAAAACGTACTCGGTTACTTTCGTAACCTCGGTTCCCTGAGATACGGAAACGAGTACTGCGTCGTAAGACGCTTATGGGAAAAGCTCCTTTTCTCCTGAGACTGAAGCATTTCAATAACGCAGTGTAACTGCACGGCCATTGGTTCGTGCAGTGTATAAAAACGAACCAATGGCTCGGCAGCGGAGCTGCACGAGCCTATGGCGATGACTCGCGCCCGATCGCGCCAAAAGGGGCGGAGTAATCGGCTATATAAGCGTGCATTTCGCTATAGGATCTCAGGTTCTCCGACTGAAGCAACGACTGAGTCGTGCAGCTACCTAGCACGGCTAGCAACGCAGTACTTGTTCCCGTATCTCAGGGAACCGAGGTTACGAAAGTAACCGAGTACGTTCCCTGTCGATACTTCACTCGTACTGCGTCGTAAGACGCTTATGGGGAACCAGTACAATCCCACCGTTGCTAAGGTAGAGGAATGACTTACATGGCCCTAGCACAGAATGGGCTAGTACGAGCCAACTTGCTCAATCAGGATGACCTAATGAACATCTCGTTCCAAGGGAACAGTACACTTGGGAGCTCCCAGAGGCCAAGTGCACACTTAATAATACTGGTGACAGAATTCCTTATGCAGAAAGGACCCTAGTCTGCAAGACAGGGACGTCTAGATTATAAAATCGGCCACCGAAACATACAAACAGCTGTTCTGACTGCCTAAAAGAAGCCGAACGCTCCAAATAACACCTCAATGCTCTAACGGGGCAGAGGGGATTAAAGTCTTGGTATTGCTCCGAAGGGGGAGGTGCCAAGAGGGAAATAACCTGGTCTCTGAACGGTGTCGAGAGACTCTTAGGTACGTAGCCGTATCTCGGTTTCAGGATGACTTTAGAGTCATTTGGCCCAAATTCCAAGCATACAGGATTCACGGATAGAGCCTGTAGGTCACCCATACGCTTGACTGATGCCAATGCCAGCAGCAGGGCAGTTTTTAGCGTCAGAGGGCGAAGGTCAATGGATTGCAGTGGCTCAAATGGAGGGCTCTTCAGAGCCCTCAGCACTGTGGGTAGGTCCCAAGTAGGAACCGTGATGGGGCGAGGAGGGTTAAGCCTTTTCGACCCCTTCAGAAAACGAACGATCAGATCGTTCTTTCCCACAGACTGACCGTCCATAAGGTCATGAAATGCCGCTATGGCCGCCACATAGACCCTGAGCGTGGAGGGGGAACGTCCCTTGTCCAACAGCTCCTGAAGAAAGGACAAAATCACTGATATGTCACACAAGCTTGGGTCTGCACCGCGGGTGGAACACCAGGCGGAAAAGACAGACCACTTAAGTCCGTAGAGTCGCTTCGTAGAGGGCGCTCTGGCCTCGGAAATAGTATTCAAAACGGTCTCGGGGAGACTTGTAGGCTCCTGTCGAGAGACCATACGTGCAGCGCCCACAGTTCCGGTTGGGGGTGCCAAAGCGTTCTGTTCGCCTGCGTTAAGAGATCTCGTCTCAACGGAATGGGCCACGGTGCTGCTGACAGCAGCCGGTGGAGATCTGGGAACCAATGTTGGTTTTGCCAGAATGGGGCCACTAACAAAACTTTGAGTTTCTGTTCCCTGACCCGCCTGACTATGTGTGGTATCAGGGCAGTCGGGGGAAACGCATACAAGGGGAGATTGGGCCAGTCGTGGGCCAATGCATCCTGTTCCTTTGAAAAATAAATTGGGCAGTGAGAATTGTCTTTTGAGGTGAAAAGGTCTACCTGAGCCCTGCCAAAGACTGCCCATATTTCCTGAATCGTCTGGGGATGAAGCAACCATTCGTCTGAGGAGACGTTGCTCCGAGACAGCATGTCTGCTCCCTAATTCAGCCTGCCAGGCACATGTGTTGCTCTCAATGAGCGGAAGTTGAGTTGAGCCCATCGTAGGAGACGTTCCACTAATGTGAAAAGGCTTCTCGACGAAAGACCTCCCTGGTGATTTATGTATAAGACACCACTGTCATGTTGTCCGAGCAGACTAAGACGTGGTGTCCCTTTAAGACTGGCAGAAGTGTGTGGAGGCCTAAACACACTGCTAGCATTTCTAGGCAGTTGATGTGAAGGCGTTTTTCTGCTTTCAACCATTGGCCGAATGCCGGCTGGCCGTCGCACAGAGCTCCCCAACCTTGGACGCATCTGTCGAGACCATCTTCCTTCTGCACGCCATGTCCAGGGGAACGCCCTGTTCCATCCATTGAAGGTTCTTCCAAGGAGTCAGAGCTGTGATACAGGCCTGATCTACCTTGATGTGCAGGCGCCCTAGATGCCAGGCCTGAGGAGGAACTTTTGGTTTCAACCAGTACTGCAGAGGGCGCATTTGAAGTAGGCCTAGCTGGAGTACCGGAGATGCTGAAGCCATAAGGCCCAGCATCTTCTGAAAAGCTTTGAGAGGGCGAAGGGCTCCGATTTTGAAGGAGGCTGCAAGCTTCTGGATAGCCTGGGCTCATTGCGGCGCAACCGTTGCCTTCATTTGAATGGAGTCGAAAACTGCTCCCAGGAACAAAATACGTTGGCTGGGGAACAGAGCGCTCTTGGCAAAATTGACCCTGAGTCCTAGACACTCCAAGTGGCTGAGGATCACGGATCTGTGATGTACACCGCGTTCCAAATTATTATGCAAATCATATATTTGTCTGGTTTTCATAATTAGTCAATGCAAATGACAGTCAATTTTTTAGTCATCAACCATTAGGGTATAATTCGAATTTTATTGAACAAACCTCCTAATGATAACAGTATTTATTTCAAAAATAAAAAACTGAAAATGCACTGTTCCACATTATTATGCACAACAGAGTTAAAACATTGTATAGGTTGTAAAGAACTGAAAATGGGCATTTGCTGAATTTGCAGCATTAGGTGGTCATATTTACTGAAATCAAAGGCTATTTCAATCAAAAACATCCTAACTGGGCAAGGTACATCTTACTATAGGACCCCTTCTTTGATATCGCTATCACAATTCTTGCATCCATTGAATTTGTGAGTTTTTGGAGAGTTTCTGATTGAGTTTGTTTGCAGGATGCCAGAATAGCCTCACAGAGCTGCTGTTTTGATGTGAACTGCCTCCCACCCTCATAGATCTTTTGCTTGAGGATGCTCCAAAGGTTCTCAATCTGGTTGAGGTCAGGGGAGGATGGTGGCCACACCATGAGTTTCTCATCTTTTATGCAGATAGCAGCCAATGACACAGAGGTATTATTTGCAGCATGAGATGGTGCATTGTCATGCATGAAGATGATTTTGCTACGGAAGGCACAGTTCTTTTTTGTACCATGACAGAAAGTGGTCAGTCAAAAACTCGACATACTTTGCCGAGGTCATTTTAATACCTTTAGGGATCCTAAAGGGGCCAACCAGCTCTCTCCCTATGATTCCGGCCAAAAACGCCACCTCCTTGTTGTGGTCGCAGCCTTGTTGGGACATGTTCCATCCACTACTCCATCTATCTGGACCATCCAAAGATGCACAACACTCATCAGTAAACAAGACTGTTTGAAAATGAGTCTTCATGTATGTCTGGGCCCACTGCAACCGTTTCTGCTTGTGAGCATTAGTTAGGAGTGGCCGAATAGTAGGTTTATGCACAACTGTAAGCCTCTGGAGGATCCTTCACCTTGACGTTCGCGGGACTCCAGAGGCACCAGCAGCTTCAAAAACCTGTTTGCTACTTTGTAATGGCATTTTAGTAGCTGCTCTCTTAATCTGATGAATTTGTCTGGCAGAAACCTTCCTCATTCTGCCTTTACCTGCACGAACCTGTCTGTGCTCTGAATCAGCCTCAAATCTCTTCACAGTACAATGATCACGCTTACGTTTTCGTGAAATATCTCTCTTTTCATACCTTGTCCAAAGCATTGCACTATTTGACGCTTTTCGGCAGCAGAGAGACCTTTTTCTTTCCCATATTGCTTGAAACTTGTGGCCTGCTTAATAATGTGGAACATCCTTCTTAAGTACTTTTCCTTTAATTGGGCTCATTTGGCAAACTATTTATCACAGGTGTCTGAGATTCATTTCAGTGATCCAAAGAGCCATGAGACACAATACCATACCAACTTTTTCATTAACTTGGAGAATTAAGTGTTAGTTCAGTCATTTTATATAAAGGATTACACTGTAAGAAAAAAATCAGTAAAAAAACAAACAAACAAACAAACAGATAATGTCCTGGCAGAAAATTACCAAAACATTTTCCGTAAAATTTACATACATTTCCTTCAACCCTAAAACACAATACAATGCAATGCGTCAATATTCCAAATACGGATTAAATCGATACAGAAAATTCCTCCATTTTAACAGTATTAAAGGGGTCATCCAGTGCCACATGCACTTTTACAAGCTGTTTGAACTGAAATGTGTGTTGGGAGTGTGTGTACACAACCACCCTAGAATGACAAAGATCCACCCAGTAGTTTTCTTTTAATTTAGTAAAATAATTTGCCTCTTCTCATATCGAGCCGTTCTCAGATGCCTGTCGTTGTGGCGTAATGACGAGAGAGGCCACTCCTGCCATAGTTGATAGACAGCAGTGTTTTAGCATAGACCTGCCCCGAGTGTAAACCAAGCGGCAACCTCCCGCTCTCTCTACTGAAACCAACACGGAAGTGACTTAAACTGCAATTCATCGACTGGCCGCTAGAGACTGGCTGCAAAAGGGAGTCAGTCCCATTGACTCCCCATGTTAAAATGCCCAACTTTACAGCAGAAAAAAGTATGTTTACAGCCTGGTTCAAAAAATGGTTTTGGTCTATATAGCTAGTTTTGCCCTTCATGTCAACTGTGAGGGGGGTGAATTTTTTTATAACTCATCCGTTTAAGTTATATTAAGCCTTAAAGTTCAGCATAATTAAGGGCGTAGCCACTTGAGTGACAGGGGGATTGCCGCTGCTGTCACCACTGTCGCACTAGGCGGGCGTGGTTTCAGCAACTAGCTCCACCCACGTCCCGCCTTTTTGCCCATTTATGATTATCCGGGAGTGACGCGCGGTGACGCGATTCCAAGATGGTGACGGCCGACTCCCGCTAGCGCTTTAGAATCCTACGAGTGACGTCACGGATCCTACGTCCATATTTTTTTTACAGTCTATGGTGTAAACTGACAGCACTGAGGGAATGTGACCGCCGATCTATCTAAATGGGTTCATGTTTACGTGAATCATTTCTCACCATACTGCTTTATAAACGAGGGTCAGTATAAAGCTTAGCTTTGTAATGCTAGATGGTTTAAAATGATGTCTGTTAATGATTAAGATGTAACCTTAACGCAATACCTGCAAACATGTTTACAGCGCAACTGCACATGAGTAAAGACTATAACAATCACATTTATGTATGTCAATATAAGGACGGGGTATTATGTTAACCGATCACGTTTTTGCTCTTGTTCAATCAGCTATACCTCAGTAAACACATCACGTTCCTCTCTTTACCACAGTAAACACAGTAAACACATCGCATTAGTCTCCACAGTAAACACACCGCGTTAGTCTCTTTACCACAGTAAACACATCGCATTAGTCTCCACAGTAAACAGACCGCGTTCGTCTCTTTACCACAGTAAACACAGTAAACACATCGCGTTCTCTCCACAGTAAACACACCGCGTTCGTCTCTTCACCACAGTAAACACAGTAAACAGACCGCGTTTGTCTCTTTACCACAGTAAACACATCGCATTAGTCTCCACAGTAAACACACCGCGTTCGTCTCTTTACCACAGTAAACATAGTAAACACACCGCGTTCGTCTCTTTACCACAGTAAACAGACCGCGTTTGTCTCTTTACCACAGTAAACACACCGCGTTCATTCGTCTCTTTACCACAGTAAACACACCGCGTTCGTCTCTTTACCACAGTAAACAGACCGCGTTTGTCTCTTTACCACAGTAAACACACCGCGTTCGTCTCTTCACCACAGTAAACACAGTAAACAGACCGCGTTTGTGTCTTTACCACAGTAAACACATCGCATTAGTCTCCACAGTAAACACACCGCGTTCGTCTCTTTACCACAGTAAACATAGTAAACACACCGCGTTCGTCTCTTTACCACAGTAAACAGACCGCGTTTGTCTCTTTACCACAGTAAACACACCGCGTTCGTTCGTCTCTTTACCACAGTAAACACACCGCGTTTGTCTCTTTACCACAGTAAACACATCGCATTAGTCTCCACAGTAAACACACCGCGTTCGTCTCTTTACCACAGTAAACATAGTAAACACACCGCGTTCGTCTCTTTACCACAGTAAACAGACCGCGTTTGTCTCTTTACCACAGTAAACACACCGCGTTCGTTCGTCTCTTTACCACAGTAAACACACCGCGTTCGTCTCTTTACCACAGTAAACACATCGCGTTCGTATCTCTCTCAGTACTCTAATCTGCCAGTAACAGTTACATACAAAGATAAATCAAAGTGACATTGAGTTTACTAACCATTCAGACACGTCCAGTATAACTTAAGCCGTAATTGCCGAACTTCTTTGCGGGTGTCATCTTTTTCGGTTCCAACTCCGGTTTTTAAATTAAATTTTCAATGGATAGGGTTGTACAGTGTCTTCAAAGCCCCCAAAGTGCCATTTCCCCCCAAACTATACAACTATACCCCCAACTGTTGTCTAGGCAACACCCCTATGTAATGACACACCCCACAGAACTGAGGGGCGGGGTGAGCAGAGGTTCATATCATTTAAAGGGCCAGGTACTGATATCGCTTGCTGAGAACAGAGGCATTTTTTACCAGGTAAAATGAGTGTTTTTTTACACTACCATAGAGAATTTTTAATCAAAGTATATTACAAACTTTTCATTTCTACCCTAAAGCATCATATTAACTTGTGGAAAATGGGCATAGGATGACCCCTTTAACAGTATATTGGGTCTTATTTTTACAGACTTTTAAAAAGTGTAGTTTTTATAGTGAAGCAGCTGATACAAGGTATTGCAATATACCATATGATACCGAAAGCATGTGTGCACCATAGATATATGAGGTATCATCTCACTGGTTGGCAACACATTAACCCTCATATAGCAACCTATGTCAGTATCAGTAGCCTACAAACACTATCGCACATTCAGATATCTAGCTGTCTGGAAACCTTGCCCTGAATCCCAACAATTTCAGCACAACTGAATGTTTAGCTACATATATCGCATTCTCGATGTGTTCACTCATGCTTATAAATGTCAACGTCTACCTATAGTCTGCTCTTACCTGATCCTTTGTAGATACAGAACGTAGGTTAAGCCTCTTTGCTTGATTGCCACCTCCTGAAAACGATACCTAAAATCTGCCTGTGCTTCTATTACACACTTCAGTGGCTTTTCTTCCATCACCTACACTTGAAGACACATGTTTTCATGTGATAAGCGAAACAAACATTCCCTACAGTAATTTTGCCAAAATTACATACCCAGCATAATATCTGTATTACCTTCTGCTAAACATAGACCTGTGTCTATCTCACTATACTTGTCTTATACTAACCACGGGCCACCAATATGCCCCTGACCTCTGATCGGTGCAATATATCTCCCATGTGTCGACTGGAGGGGACAGTAAATGGGACCGTTCAGGCAAGCATCAACCCTCAGGGCTTCAGGGCCTGCACTGGTTGCCATTATAGACTATGAGATCCAACATTTGCCCTGGAAGTGTATGCATTTATACTGACAGCACAGACATAAAAAGACAATTGAATGCAAGATCTGCATCGCCAATATAGGTTCCACATTTCTACGCCTAACTGAAGTAGGTGGTTTTATTATTGTGGGTGGAGGTTTTCTATGTAATCCAAACCTTTCCTATTATCTTTATCAGGCATCGGATTCTGAAATGTGGCTGGAAGAGTAGATTCAATGTTGGTGAGTTTGACAAATGAAAACAGATGTGTTCCTAAAAAACATCTGGCATGGTGTGGATCAGTCTTTGCTTTGGTTAGTGTGGGATAGATAGAGCTTTGAAGTCTATAGGAGGAACAGGCCTAAACCAATACACTTCAAAAGAAGGTGTTGATCTCAGCTTCAGTATTGTTGTATTATCCCTAAATGAAATGCAATTCTATATCTTAGGCACGCTTAAGAAATGCAAATATTTCTCTCTCTCCCCCTCTCTCTCTCTCTCTCTCTCTCTCTCTCTCTCCTTCCCTCTTTGTTGGAATGTTGGAAGACAGTGTAACACATCTTTATTGACACAGTTTTGATTATGTTTAAAGCTTGAAAATGTCTGCTTTTCTAAACAATGAACTGTTTTAGAGGGAAATCATTTTCATCAATTGTAACAATAATTATACAGAGACACAATGTTGTTGGATCACTTTCAGAACAGGATCGTTCACCCAAAAATGATCATTTAGTCATACTCATTCTCATGTCGTTCTAAACCCGTAAGACTTTCGTTCAACTTCAGAACCCAAATTTAATTAATTTAAGATATTTTTGATGAAATTCAAGAGCTTTCTGGGGGTGAGTATTTAATGACTGAATTTTTATTTTTGGATGAACTATCCTTTTAACAGCTAAATAAAATAAATGGCCACATTGTGTCTAAAATGTAAAATATGGAAACTATTCTAAACAATTAATAGCTTTCCTTTTTAAATACTAAATCATTAAGATCTAAAAATAAAATTATATACACTACCAGTCAAAAGATTTTTTATGTTTTTTAAAGAAGTCTCTTCTGCTCACCAAACATGCATTTATTTGATCCAAAGTACAGCAAAAACAGTAAAAATGTCAAATCTTTTTACTATTTAAAAAACTGTTTTCTATTTGACTATATTTTAAAATGTAATTTATTCCTGTGATCAAATCTACATTTTCAGCGTCATTACTCCAGTCTTAATGTCACAAGATCCTTCAGAAATCATTCCAATATGCTGATTTGCTGGTCAAGAAACATTTATTATTATCAATATTTAAAACAGTTGAGTACATTTGAAGTTAGTATAACTTTTTTTATATAAATTATAAAAATTAATACTTTTATTTAGCAAGGGTGCTTTAAATTAATCAGTATTACAAAATATTTCTATTTCAGATAATTGCTGTTTTTCTGAACTCTCTATTCATCAAAGAAATCTAAAAAAAAATTACATACAAAACATAATAATAATTGTAAATGTTTTTTGAGCAGCAAATCAGAATATTAGAATGATTACTGAAGGATCATTACATTTTAAAATATATTCAGATAGAAAACTATGGGAAAAAATTAATGTCTAACAAATTCATGTCTTAAAAAGTCAAAATTATGACATACTTAAGTGATAAATATCTCATAATTATGACTTAAGTATATCATCATTTCGGCTTTTCACTAAATTGAAAGTATGACTGTAAAAGTCATAATTATGAGATAAAAAGTGGAAATTATGATTTAGTAACTCAAAATCATGACGTAGTAAATCGAAATTATGACTTTAAAAGTTAAAATTTTGAGAAAAAGGTTGAAATTATGAGTTACTTAAGTCATAATTATGAGATAAAAAGTCAAAATTACGAGATAAAAAGTCTAGATAAATTCTGACTGAAAAAGTCGAAATTATGACTTTAAAAAGTAGAAATTATGACTTAAAAAGTAGAAATTATGACTTTAAAAAATAGAAATTATGACTTTAAAAAGTAGAAATTATTAGAAAAATAGTCAAAATTATGACTTTACAAGTTGAAATTAAATGGTATGTGCTTTATTAATAAGGTGTGTATTGAACTTGGTCCTTTAAACTGTTTTAAGATAAATTAATTTGTTTTAGAATGTCCCGTTTATAATTAGACCACTATCCTGTGACAATGTGTTTATAAAGTCATTAAATCAATTTTGACTTGTAAAGTCATAATTTTGACTTTATCTCATGATTTCAACTTTTTAAGTCATAATTTCGACTTTTTATCTTGTAATTATGACTTAAGTAAGTAATAATTTCGACTTTTTAAGTCATATTTTTTATCTTGTAATTATGACTCAAGTAAGTAATAATTTCGACTTTGTATCTCATAATTATGACTTTTAAAGTCATAATTTCGACTTTTTATCTCATAATTAAGTCATGATTTCAACTTTTTAAGACTTAAGACTTTTTTGGCGGAAATGGGCTTCCATAGGAAAACAGTTATTTTAAATAGTAAAAATGTTTAAAAAATGTTACTGTTTTTGCTGTTCTTTGGATCAAATACATGCAGGCTTGGTGAGCTGAAGAGACTTCTTTAAAATCTTACTGTTTTTTTTTTTTTAATTACTGTTCATAAACATTTGACTTGTACCCCCGGTTTCACAGACAAGGCTTAAGTCTAGTCCTAGACTAAAATGTAAGTCTGAGCTGTTTCAACTAAAAGAAAATTGCACTGACTGATCTTAAAATATATCAGTGCCTTTGTTTTGTCTAAAGATGCACACCAAAAATGTTTTCTTTTGAAGCACATTTATAAAAATTACTTAAATGTGGCCTAATCCTGGCTTAATTTAAGCCCTGTCTGTGAAACCGGGCCATAGTGTTTAGCTGCAGTGTGTCTAAAATGTAAATGATTTGATATAACCCTGAATGAATGAATTGTATTGTTCAAATAATAAATGAATGGTTTGATTCCTTCACTTTCCTCTACGGTATAAAATTCAAGTTCATTCCTGAGCTTGAAATTTTGTGGAGACAAGCAGCTGGTCCAAAGAACAGCCAAAACGCTGACTGAAGACTTCTATTACCTTCCCAGCTCAGCTGTCACTGATTGAAAAGGAAATGGAGCTTCATGTCAGAGAGTGCTAGGGATTTGCTGAAGAGGGCATCTCAGGCTTTAGATGCTGTGAAGGTTAATGCAGAAATGCTAATAGTAGAACTAAACTATTTGTGTCTATCTTTATGCAAACTGTCATTAGAGAGGCCAGCTGCACATCTTTCGGGTTCATTTGAGAGACAACTTGACAGTCAGGTTCAGGAGGTATTTTTTATCTGAACTGCTATTTTCATCATGTACTGTAATTGCTTTTCTTGTTCGGATTTGCCACTGACTCAAGTGGATAATAATAATACTTATTATATTTAAAAAATTAATATTGTTTATAAAATATTTATATGTAATATACAATATTACAGTGATTATATAATTGTATCTAATTATAATTATATATGTATAATTATTATGCATCACAGCATGTGACAGAGATAGTGTGCATGCATTCATGCCCAAATGGGTGCTTTATCTTGATTTTTTATTTTTTATCTGTCTTTCTGCACAACAGATTTCAGTCTCTTTACATTTGCGCACTGAGCTTAGGTGTCTTTTGTATACGAATTACACTTTCAACCTTATGGCCTATGAAAATTACCTGCATTATTCAAAGGTACAGAATTAAAAAAAAATATTGCCAAGCACCAAGGGTAGACAATGACAAGTAAAGCCAAATTACTCCAATGAATTTGCAGTGAAGAGTGGTAGAATGATTAGGTGTTGTAAGAAAACTGTTTAAAAGATAGATATAGGAGGTTATGTGCTAATTTTGGCTCCTGGAACCACATTAAATATATATTCCATTTCCATTTCTGATGAAGTTTTTAATCACAATAGTCTCTGGGTAAGCACTGAATAAAAAGAAATTAAAAACTTATCAATTATCACCTCTACAAGGCTCATTAAAAAAAATTGTATGGCTGTTTCCTGGATTGATTTGGTTTAACTGATTGAGGTTATTGCCAAAGCAATAATTACTAATATTATTACATAAGCTCAATATTTTCTACTGTATTAGAGAGTTTAAAATCTGAAATACTTGAACTACGTACTTAAAGTGATAAATGAATCAGCATGAGAACATCATTAAAAACATGAGATGAAGCATATGAACTGTTTAAGGTTAATTATTTTATAGGTTAGTTGATGATAGATATAAATCACCATTTAGAAACTATACCATCATTCACATTATTTATAATGTGATATAAGGGTTGGTGGCAAATAGGAGTGCCAGAGGAGATGAAAAGGAGACATCTTTTACAAATGTTTTATACATTTGTTTCAAATGTAGGCCTGGTTTCACAGACAGGGCTTAGACTAAAACAGGATTAGACCATAGTTCAATTAGGACTTTAAGTATTTTTTATAAATGTACCTTAGAAAAAACAATACTGGTGTGCATCTTGAGACAAAACTAAAGTGCTGATATTTTTTAAGATCAGTCAGTGCAAGTTTCTTTCAGCTGGAATAGCTCAGACTTACATTTTATGCTACTATATTAAAATATTATATATATAAAAATTTACATATATACAAGTCAAACGTTTTTGAAGAGTAAGATTTTTACTGTTTTTTTAAAGAAGTCTCTTCTGCTGACCAAGCCTGCATTTATTTGATTCAAATAAACAGCAAAAACTGTAAAATGTTAAAATGTTTTTACTATTTCAAATAACTGTTTTTTATTTAAATATTTTTAAAATGTAATTTATTCCTGTGATTTCAAGCTAAATTTTTAGAATTATTACTCCAGTAACAAGATCCTTCAGAAATCATGCTAATATTTTGATTTGCTGTTTAAAAAAGTATTATAATTATTATGCTGAAAACAGCTGAGTAGATTTTTTTCTTTTTTTTTTTTTATTATTATTAATAGAAGGTTTAGAAGAACAGCATTTATCTGAAATAGAAATATTTTGTAACATAATGCCTTTATCATCACTTTTGATCAATTTAAAGCATATTTGGTAAATAAAAGTATTAATTTCTCTAATTTCTTAAAAAATTAATAAAAAATTATACTGACTTAAAGCTTTTGAATGGTTTAGTGTATAATGTTACAAAAGCTTTTTATTTCAGATAAATGCTGATCTTTGAAACTTTCTATTCATTAAAGAATCCTGAAAAAATGCACTCAACTGTTTTAAATACTAATAATAATAATAAATGTTTCTTGAACAGCAAATCAGCATATTAGAATGATTTCTGGAGGATCGTGTGACACTGAAAACTAGAGTAATGATGCTGAAAATGTACAGTCGTGGCCAAAAGTTTTGAGAATTACATAAATATTGGAAATTGGAAAAGTTGCTGCTTAAGTTTTTATAATAGCAATTTGCATATACTCCAGAATGTTATGAAGAGTGATCAGATGAATTGCATAGTCCTTCTTTGCCATGAAAATGAACTTAATCCCGACAAAAAAAAACAAAAAAACTTTCCACTGCATTTCATTTCTGTCATTAAAGGACCTGCTGAGATCATTTCAGTAATCGTCTTGTTAACTCAGGTGAGAATGTTGACGAGCACAAGGCTGGAGATCATTATGTCAGGCTGATTGGGTTAGAATGGCAGACTTGACATGTTAAAAGGAGGGTGATGCTTGAAATCATTGTTCTTCCATTGTTAACCATGGTGACCTGTCTTCAGTGGCGGTTCTAGGCAAATTTGACTAGGGGGGCCAAGAAGGGGCCAGTGTTTAACCAGAGGGGCACATTAAAAAATGACAACAAGTGATATTTAAAGATTATAAACTTTATTTTACTTTAAAATCATACAAACTCATATTGACCGTTCACTGTTAACCGACAGTAAGAATTTTAACCGATTTTTACTATAAGTTAAACGGTTTAATTTTTTTTACGTTTGCTGCATGGTGAAAGAAAAAAAATGTTTACTCACGGGCGCGTGTCGACACGTGCAGTGCGGCTGTTTAGACATATTTTGATGAGTAAGCACCTGCTTTACCTTCTCTTAGTTTGTGTAACTGATGTATAGCCTATGTACTGCACGATAGCAATGGCGATGTTGCGTTATCAGAGAGTGAATCCGTGAATAAATGAATTCAAATTCTGAATTAATTATAGTCTTAAAAGTGCGCGCTCCCCTTACAATCACTGGAAAGCTGTCACTCATACATTACTGTAGTTCATCGCAATCTCTCAAAGTTAATAAAAGGTAATAAAATCACATTTACACAATACAATTAATCTCTTATTTACATCATGTCTACACTTTCTTTGTTTTAATGAGAGAGTTCTCAGAGGTGTAGAATTTCAGCAGAACTGAACCGGCACTTGATCATGAACTAACAATGAACAGCTGTATATTTTTATTAACTAACGTTAACAAAGATTTTACAAAGCCATTTACAAACTTGATTTAATTATCAGTGTGAAAAACAAAAGTAACACGGTTATGTGCAAGAACAACAAGTCACTCACGAAATGAAATTGTTTTGCTTACCTTCGACTCTTGCAACAGGAGAAATAAATCGTAGCTCCTCTATCCAAGAGTAGTTCTAATTGTTGCTGCAGTGTTTGTGTGCGCCGCTCTAATTTACCCATGTAAGTAGAACGATGCGTCGCATTAGTTCCGCTTTTGGCGCTCGTGTGTAAAACCATAATTAATTAATTTTTTTATTTGGTCAGTACGGGGGCCACAGGGGTGGCCAAGGATATGTCTACAGGGGCACGGGCCTCCCTTGGCCTCCGTGTAGAACCGCCACTGCCTGTCTTCATACGTGCAGCCATCATTGCGTTGCATAAAAATGTCAAGGATATTGTGGCTACTAAGATTGCACCTAAATCAACAATTTATAGGATCATCAAGAACTTCAAGGAAAGAGGTTCAATTCTTGTTAAGAAGTCTTCAGGGCGTCCAAGAAAGTCCAGCAAGCGCCAGGATCGTCTCCTAAAGAGGATTCAGCTGCGGGATCAGAGTGCCATCAGGAATGGCAGCAGGCAGGTGTGAGCGCATCTGCACGCACAGTGAGGCGAACACTTTTAGAAGATAGCCTGGTGTCAAGAAGGGCAGCAAAGAAGCCACTTCTCTCAAAAAAAAAAAAAAACATCAGGGACAGATTGATCTTCTGCAAAAAGTATGGTGAATGGACTGCTGAGGACTGGGGCAAAGTCATATTCTCCGATGAAGCCTCTTTCTGATTGTTTGGGGCATCTGGAAAAAGGCTTGTCCGGAGAAGAAAAGGTGAGCGCTACCATCAGTCCTGTGTCATGCCAACAGTAAAGCATCCTGAGACCATTCATGTGTGGGGTTGCTTCTCATCCAAGGGAGTGGGCTCACAATTTTGCCCAAAAACACAGCCATGAATAAAGAATGTTAACAAAACACCCTCCAACAGCAACTTCTTCCAACAACAATTTGGTGAAGAACAATACATTTTCCAGCACAATGGAGCACCGTGCCATAAGGCAAAAGTGATAACTAAGTGGCTCGGGGACCAAAACGTTGAAATTTTGGGTCCATGGCCTGGAAACTCCCCAGATCTTAATCCCATTGAGAACTTGTGGTCAATCCTCAAGAGGCGGGTGGACAAACAAAAACCCACTAATTCTGACAAACTCCAAGAAGTGATTATGAAAGAATGGGTTGCTATCAGCCAGGATTTGACCCAGAAGTTGATTGAGAGCATGCCCAGACGAATTGCAGAGGTCCTGAAAAAGAAGGGCCAACACTGCAAATACTGACTCTTTGCATAAATGTCATGTAATTGTCGATAAAAGCCTTTGAAACGTATGAAGTGCTGGTAATTATATTTCAGTACATCACAGAAACAACTGAAACAAAGATCTAAAAGCAGTTTAGCAGCAAACTTTGTGAAAACTAATATTTGTGTCATTCTCAAAACTTTTGGCTACGACTGTATCACAGGAATAAATTACATTTTAAAATATATTCAAATAGAAAACAGTTATTATTCCTTTAATAATGTGTTCCATACTACACCTGGTAGTATGACAAAAAGAAAAAAGACACTATTTACAAAAATTAACATTAACATAAAATATATGGATACATATTATTCCTTTTCTAAATTATATATTATTCCTTTCCTAAATTTTAATACTTAAAATAAAAATAAAACGAAAAATACTGGGTCTGTACAGATAAAAAGCCTGGTCTAGAGAAAAGATTATGTTGAGGGATGCCTTTAACGTGATCTGCAGACGTCAGACGTGCATTATATAACTTGTGGGAATGTGTCTAGGCAGATGAAAAAAAGTACGACGCAACATTTTCACGCTGCAGTGCGTTCTACAAACCCTGACCGCTACATAAGGACATCCGAGTTCCCAACTTTGTCCCACGGTGTGATAAGCAGACAGCGGAGGCGTGGTCTCTGACGTCACTCGGGCTGAACCGTACTACAGCACTAGTCTGGCTGGATGTCTGACTCAGCCACGCAGGTTATTTGGGAATATATTTTAAAGGCATGTTTTTAACTAAACAGACTATATAATGCTCGCGCATCCCTCTTCCGTTGGACTACGTGCATCCTGTATTTTGAGCGGTCTGGGGAAGTGCGACAGAAGGTAAGTTATAGTAAGCAATATCACGCGAGTCGAGTTTCTGCACGCTGTACACAAGTTGGCACTGTCCCAGTCACGCGTTGGAAGTCAGACATGTAACTGTCTACATGTCATTTTTCATTGTGTACCTCAGCGACTGAATAACACACATGTGATTGGGATTGTGATGCTATGCATGCAGTACAATGCTTTTGCATATTAGCTACAATCCAATAATGCAGCAATTTAATTGAAATGCAAAAGTTGCTTTTTAATGCAAGGACTGTAATGAGAGTTTAACTAACTGTAAAACGAATGCTTTTAGGTTTTAAGGTCTTTATCAGGAGGATGAACAAGACTCTTGCTCTGGGATTTGATAAATAGACTGGCAATGCCCATGTTAATGTCTTTCTGACCACACCTGCAAATGAACCAAGAGGTTACTTCAATAAATGATTAATTTCTATATGTGGACTAGTGCCAACGCTGCAGAAAAGCCCATCATCCCGATTTCAGGTCACTGTGTCCCCAAATTTGTGCTACCACTGTCCAGCGTCTGTTCGTCCCTCGCTTCATGGGGCTGTTTTTGCTTTCTCTGACCCTGTTTTGTATCTTGCAACTGACTGCTAGAATTTGTTTCAAATAAATTTGTACGTTTTACGTATGGACCAAATCTAGAACTGCGCAATAACGGCCTCTGCCCAACATATGGTACTGTTGGAGTTTTAACCCTTGCAAGAAACCCAGCCGAATGTCAATGAGCTCTCAGGATATAACCCAAGGACTTTCCAAGTGAGTTAGCACTCAGGATTTAAACCAAGAACTTTAATCCAGGTCAGTTTTAAACAAGCACAGAAAAGTCTCGGAGCTCATGTAAAGAACAAATCATGAGCTCTGACAGTTTCCAGTACCGTGCACTGTTCGAGTACAAACAGGAGAGGGGTGACGATATCTCCCTGCAGCCTGGAGATCTTCTCACGGTCAGTAAGATGGCACTGCTGACGTCCGATTACCAGGAGGGTGATGAAAAGTGCCCGAAGGGCTGGCTGCATGGCACCAATGAACGCACTAAGGAGAAGGGCAACTTCCCCGGCACCTTTGTGGAGTATGTTGGGGTCGTGAGGACGGGCCTTACTTCAGGGAAGCCCTGGCCGAGACCTGTACCACCAACACCTGTAGGGCCCCAGCCTCCAGGAGCCTCTGCTTCAGAAGGTGAGTGTTACCATTCTGTGTATTTTACATGCTTATATATATTGAAAATATATTTATATTGGCACATTTTTATAATATGTTACCCTGGACCACAAAATCATTCATAAGTCAAAAATTGAGATTTCTACATCATCATATATTGATGTATGGTTTGTTAGGATAGGACAATATTTGGCCGAGAGACAACTGTTTGAAAATCTGGAATCTGAGGGTGCAAAAAAATCTAAATATTGAGAAAATCACCTCCGAATGAAGTTCTTAGCAATGCATATTACTAATCAAAAATAAGTTTTGATATATTTACGGTAGGAAATTTACAAAATATCTTCATGGAACATGATCTTAATATCCTAATGATTTTTGGCATAAAATAAAAATTACATTTTTTAATTTTTTTAAAATTTTGACTCATACATTGTATTTTTGGCTATTGCTACTTAAGACTAGTTTTGTGGTCCAGGGTCATATATATATATATATATATATATATATATATATATATATATATAAAATATAATAAAACATGATATATGTGCTGTATGTATCATCATAGAATGAAAAATATTACCACATCTCTATGGCATCCATAATCTCATACCCTCAATCTTCAGAGCAAATGGCTAATTATCTCCTCCCCACATTTGGATTAGGCAGCGCAACCCTGTAATAAAATGCTTCACTTGAAATTTGAGGACATTGTGTGCAAATCACAGACTTCGGCTCCCACTAGTAACATTACTTCCAGTGCTTAAAATAGGGATCTGTCAAGGATTTGTGAATGTCTTTGAGAAAGAGATAAGGAATAAGCACTTTCATAAGTGGCAATTTTAAAGCCGAAACTATATTTATAATGTTGTGTTAAGCTCTTTATGGGGCCCACGTTGCCCCTGAGTTTCTGACTGTGTGGTACAGTCTGCTTGTGGGGGTGTTCGTATGCTAACTAGGTCAGACAGCCAACTCTGGTTGTTCCAAGAGTGCTCTTCTCTCTTACTGTCTACTAGGGAGCCTGTCTCTTTTATGGTGAAGGGTGAAGGTTTAGGTTGTATGTATTTATACTATTTATGTGTTTTATTCACTGTAGATCCTCTTTTAGTGCCTTATTGAGTTCTTTTGTTTCAGCCAAGGCGCAGAGATGGTGATAAACAGCATAGCGAAGCCATTCCTTAGTGTCAGGAGAGGCAAAAACATGCAGTTCTGTTGAATAATTGATCACTGGTGCATTGGATGGCTGACAGTCAGCCTATCATTAGACTCACCCAGTGCCAAGGGATCCTTGTGGAACACTGACGAAACACTTACCCTGATTATAGAGAGTTTTATGAGGCTAGCAAATTGTCAAGTTTACAGAATTGATCAAATGGGTCCTTTTTTTTTTTAAATCAGGCATTACAGAATGTAAGGTTTTGGAACAGTGCATATGGAACTGTGCCGTAGACTTGTTAGAACTTGTTACACTGATATATTTGTGTATTATTTAAGAGAAATTGTCATATCTTTAGAGCTTGGAAGTGTGGTTGACCTACTTGAAGAGTCTAGTTATATAAAATTTTAAGCATGACAAATTATTTAGGACTCCTGCAATGAATATGGGCAACTAGACATTATCTGGGGCCCTATAAAATCCATTTTATTTTTCCCCTAATTCCCTTATTATTTTTTTCCAAATTCTGTTTTTTCCGTCTTATTTTTTCTGAATTCTAGACTTTGTTTTAATGGTTAAATTAAATCTTATTAATTAAAAAAACATGTCTAATTAATTGAAATCATGACATTTACAAAATTTAACAGCAACAGCAATTAATTAAAAGTTTAACAAAAATGTGTTTTATTTTAAAAAAGAATTCTGTTCACATTAATTTCCTATATTCCTATTTAATGGTTTTATTAAATAATAATAATATTAAATAATATTAAATTCCATGTATGGTTTAAGGCAAATTTTCATGTCTTTTGAGCTTGGAAGTGTGGTTGACCTACTTGCAGAGTCTAGTTATACCAAATTTTAAGCATGAAGAATTTTGGATTCCTGCAGTGAATAGGCAACTAGACATTACCAGTTATCAAACATTATCTCCATGGCCTCAGTTTTGAATATTAATATTAAATAATAATTATATATATTAATATTATAATATAATTAAGCTGTTCAATAAGCTTTGAACTTCTTTTACAGATGTATTATTTGTATATTTGTATAATTTTTTTTATGTCTTGGAAGTGTGGCTGACCTAGTCTAGTTTTTATAAAAATTGTAAGCATGAAAAAATTATTTAGGACTCCTGCAATGCATATAGGCAACTGGACGTTATCAATCTCAATGGCCTCTGTTTTGAATATTAATATTAAATAATATTTAAATGTAAATGCATTTAACATTTAGAATTATTTAAAAAATAGTCATTTATTTATTTATTTATTCATTCAGCCAAGCCAGTCTGTTTAAAATTTACATAATATATTGGCCAAACATCTTTTTACTATACAAATTTTCAGGTTAGTGTTCACCCAGATGGAACCTTTGCATTCAGCAAAATGCAAAGTCTAAATATTGTTTGTGTGTGTGTTCTTGATCTGCCATGTTCACATTATTGGATTGTTCTTAACCAATCTGAAAGCATTTTACTTGTTTTAAGATACATAAAGTGACTAAGGCTCTGCGTTGGCCTATGCTGGCCTAGATATGTCTTAGACAAATGAAATCCTAAACTCAGCCAAGAAGCCCCACGTAAGATTGCATTCTTACTTTGTGAGTATGGGAGAAGCAATATCCCTGAGTTGATAAATATCTAGTTCAGTCATGACACTCTAGATCAAGGGTCACCAAACTTGATCCTGGAGGGCCGGTGTCCTGCAGAGTTTAGCTCCAACTTGCCTCAACACAGCTGCCTGGAAGTTTCAAGTATACCTATTAAGACCTTGATTAGCTGGTTCAGGTGTGTTTGATTAGGGTTGGAGCTAAACTCTGTAGGGACACCGGCCCTCCAGGACCGAGTGTGGTGACCCCTGCTCTAGATGATGCAGGCAAATAGGTCCTTAATGCCATTTAACAGCTATCACAGCATCACTTTATGCCTCAAGCTGATTGGTCTTGGTTTCATCGTCAGCCAGTGAGCTTTCTTGCTTAATATTTCATTTGTTTGGTTCTGTGTTTGCTGTAATAAAGTCTTGCATAAACCCTCTACCTCCCCCAGTTCCACCTGTATAGATCTACTATATATTTTGCTATTTGTACAGACACAGTACATGCTCACAGCAGCTTGTCTGTGAATACATTAGCAGTAGCAAGTCTCTTTAATGCATCCTTGCTAAATAAAAGTACTATCTTTTTTAGTTGTGTTCCTAAACATTAGGTTTTAATTTAATGTGTTTTTGTTGGATCGATTGTATTCCAATAATTGATAGTTGGAAAGTTGGCAATAATAATTGTTCCCATCTGTCTCTAGGACATTGGCATTTAGAGTGAATTTTTGATCCATTTAACCTTCAATGTAGTATGGTGTTGCTGCTTTTTTGACCTGTTATTGTCTCTAGATAGTTGCTGCAGTGGATAATTTCCAAGATTCAACATATGCTGCTTTGTGTATTAGCATAGTTTTATAAGGTCAGCAGCCATCTCTTTCATTTTTGGCTCTTCTCTCAAACCCTTCTTCTCTGTCAGGCTCTGCAGATGCATCATTAGCATTTTGTGTTTGAGCAAATTTGCTGCAGTGTTCCAAAAAGTGGCCCATTTTACTTAATAACAGCTCTGTGTCATGTCTCCTGGACATACAATTGGCTGTCAAATGTTGGGCTGGCAGATTTTCTATGCGGAGATGATGCATTCCACAGCTGGTTTCTCTCTTTGTCTTTTTCCCACTATGAATAAACTGACATGTTCCAAGGCAACAGCGAGGCAAAGATCAACTTATTAGCTGCCCAGCAGCACTGTTAAAGTGTCAGGCAAAGCCTGCAGTCTTCGCATTCACCATTGTCCTTGTTATTGACTTGAGATCCATCTCCTTTGATCGCTGATGCCTGATTACTTGACTCTCATTTCTCAAAGGCCTTGTGTAGTTGTATGGTTGATGAGGAAAAGCCACTTTTGGTGTTACGCTCTAATCAAGCACACACTGATGTGTTAATAGATGAGTCGGAGAGCTGCTAAGTGGGATGATGGTTTTCGAAAGGACTCAGGAAGAGGCATGAGCAATTCTTTCTGGGATCAATTTTCCAGACGTGCAGGTCAGGCATCATGGCTGTATTTGCAGCTAGGCTTAATGAGGAACTGAGCAATGCCAAAAAAAAAAAAAGTTCTTTCTACATTCGAAATAACCCCAGCACTGCGGTATACGAGGACTGGGAATTGTGGCTGTCATAATTTACATTTAAATGTTAGTGTGGGCTAATCTAGTCTTTTTTTTATACTAGCGCTGTCACAGAAACAGGTGTTATTCCTCATGATTTTAGTGTTGTTGTAGTAGTGGTGTTTTTTTTCAAAAAAGAATTGCTTGTTGGGTTGGAAAGATTTTTTTTTGTGTTTTTCAAAGGTCTGTTATGCTCGCCTGTGTTTTTTTTGAAGTACAGTAACAATAATACCATTGTTAAAAAAAATTGAATTTGAATATGTTTTAACATGTAATTTATTCCTGTGAATTTTCAGCATCTATTACTCCGGTTTTTAGTCTTACACAATCCTTCAGAAATCATTCTAACATACTGATTTGGTGCATTTCTTTTTATTATAGAAAGTTCTACAGTAAAAGTAAATATAGCTGCAAGCAGCGATTATATGAAAAAATACAATATTTAGCAAGCATGTAACCACCCCAATCAACAATTTAAAAAAAGCATTTTTGGCAAATTCAGGTTTACCACAGAAATATTATGTTTTTTTTTTTTTTACGATTATATATATTTATTATTATATATAGTGCCAGCTGTGGTCTGATCCCCTTAAAACTTTGCATGCTTGTTTAGAATCACCTCTCGCATGGGTTTAGTAGGTTTCGTGAAGTTTTGAGTTTTCCTTTAGGCTTTATAGGATTTTAGGTCAATTTGGAAAGGCCCCTTTTCTAAATGACCCCGTTATAGCTTCCCAAAGGGTAAATTTCAATTTTTTTTTGATAATTATTGGCCTAGAGAGCCCAGAGAATTGTACTGCAATGTTTTTTTTTTCCCAGATTAAGCGAAAAACCTAGGACTAGTTTGCAAAAGTAGGTTTTTTACATCTTCACAATCATTTAACGAATGATTTGATTGACAGCAGTGGTTCTAGAGGCAAAGTTGTCTGGAATGAGGAGTTCTATCGTATGATATGAATGTCTGGTGTTTGTGTGAAAAACCGTGCAACATACAATCGTTTACGCCCTTGAAAAATGTGATATAGCCCCCAAGTGACAGATTTCTTTCAATTTCTCTCAGACCCTTGGGGCCGTGAGTCGAACAGGCCCACCGAGTTCTATTCCGATCGGCCTCCGTTAACCTTGTCCAACAGGTGCTCAAATTTTGTTGGCCAATGGAGGCCATTTTTTTTGAGATACGCAAATTTCCTTGTAAATGCTTGTGGCTCTTTGGACCAAGACCGTGCACAACTATTTTCACGTTGATAGGACAAATGGTTGTGCGGTTATGGCCATTTAATGTTTTTTCCCTCTTATAGCGCCACCAAGTGGCCAAGCTCCGTGATTTTTTTTTTCTCCCTGTGACCTCAAATTGAGCTCTTACATAAGTGTTCAGAGTTTGGCGGAGATATCTCATTCCGTTCAGGAGTTTATAGGCATTTACTAAAAGTGGCCCTGCCCCTTTCAAACGTTTTGGCGCCCCTTTAAGATGGTCATTTTTTTGTTGATTTAATTATTGATATTCACTCTCCAGAGAAGCTTTCTGCACTGGTTTGGTTCCGACTGGGTAAAAAACCTGGGACTAGATCGTAAAAAAATCTGAGGCATGCATTTTGTCGGCAGCATTTAATGCATCCTTTCAGGTATTAGGATATTTTTGATGAAATCCGAGAGCTTTCTGACCCTGCAAAGACGGCAACAAATTTCCTCATGAAAATCTGGTGAATTCCTTTTGAAATCTGTGGATTCTGCCCACATAGATTTGCTAGAAATAATGCCCACACCTTATTTCTTACCCTTATAATAATACCATTGCAAGTAAAACAATGTTCCACGTTAACTGACCAAAAAAAAAAAACGTCAAAATTTAAATAACTTTGCCTTTTTCACCCAACAAATTGTCATTCACTTCAGTGGCTACTATTGTTCATGAATAGCAATCTTTTTATTACCTGCTGTCCTCACGGCTACAAGCCATCAATTCACAGCTCATCTAATCTCTAGAAAATGACATTCGAAACACTGGCTTCTCTCTGGCTAAGACAATGAAATTCTACTATACATGGGGGAATAAGCATAAAATCCCTGTTAATATCCTATTTCCTAACACCACCATTGCTGTCAGTGTTTTGGAGTTAACAACTTTTCACTATGTAGGATATAAAATCTTCTGCAGTGAGAAAACACACACACACACACACACACACACACACACACACACACGTTGGGTTTCCATGTTTTATGGGGACATTCCATAGGCGTAATGGTTTTTATACTGTACAAACCGTACTTTCTATCGCCCTACACCTACCCTACACCTAAACCTAGCCCTCACAGGAGATTGTGCACACTTTTACTTCATCAAAAAAACTCATTGTGCATGATTTATAAGCCTGTTTCCTCATGGGGACCTGAGAAATGTCCCCACAAGGTCAAAATCTACTGGTATTCCTATCCTTGTGGGGACATTTGGTCCCCACAACGTGATGAATACCAGGTACACACACACACACACACACACAGACACACAGACAAAACAGGAGCCTAAGATATTATCTGTAGGAAAAAAAAACCTTCAGTTTTAATGTGCTTTGGCCAGGTTCACCTCGGTTGTGCAGGGCCAATTGGTTAAATTCTGCTATAAAACTACAAAGTCCTAATCAGAGTTTAAAAAGGTTACGTTTTTGACATTGCTCCACTGCTTTGCAGCTAATGTGGAACTGAGCGGAGCAAAGAAATATGGGAGCCAGCAAGTGTTCTGCCAAAGCCTTGGCCGAGTCTGAACCTCCCTGTCACATGGGAGCATGAAGCACTACACAAGGGCAAATCAAGCAAAGTTGCGGGAACCAAAAGCCATAAATGAAGCTTGTAACACTGTGTCTTAAACATAGGGTTTTTTAGCAGTACGATCAGTGCCAGCATTTTCACCTTGCCTTCTTCCATGGCATACCCAACCATTGCACAGCTCTGTTTGATATATTACACAATAGGGCTGACAATTAATTATACTGTTGTTAAAACAGGCATGCAATGAGTGTCGCTTGGGTATAGAATTAATTCTTCCTGCTCTTTGGATAAAGGATCCTCAGTTCAAGTAGCAAACTTAGTCCAAGGCCTAATAGTCAAATAAGAAATAAAAGCCTTTTAACTTAAAATGAATTTTAATTACACAAAACAGTGTGTTGGGGCTTAGACTTCATCAACCTTCATTAAGGCCTTTCAAGGCATTGGTTTGTGGAAAGTTTATTTATCTAATAACCATGATACAATAAAGGTCTTTTAATATAGATTTCAATCTGAAGGCTTTGGGCTATGAGTTTATTATTCAACTGAATGCAGTCAGTTTTATACATTTCTGTAGTTAATGTATTTAGTTTCTTTTTACAGAGAGAAAAATTGTTGGGTTTCCCTGGTAACTTGTCTTTTTGAATTTAAGTCTGCAAATGTATGATACAAAAACAACGCATTAAAAACCTTAAGGGCATTCATTTTTTTTTTTTTTTTTAAAGAAAAAACAGAAAGGTTGCATTAAATGTGGCAGCAATTACTTTTACACTGGTACAAAAAAAGCTGTTCTTTTGAACTTTCTATATGTGAACCTGAACCACAAAACCAGTTATAAATGAATAAATATGCTTTCCATTTATGTATGATATCTTCATGGAACATGATCTTCAGAATTCATTCTAACATACTGATTTCTGAAGGATTTTGTAAGACTAAAAACTCTTTTTTCATTAAAAATATCTTAATTTGTGTTCTGAAGATGAATGAATGACATTTTTGTGTTTAGTAGTCTAATAAAAGCTGTTTATTTTACACCACATGGTTGAGATCACATGACCAGTCAATACTGCTAAGTTCATCCGGCTAACCATTTTTTTTTCTTCTGGAGTAGATTAATCAAATTTCAAAGGAACATACAGAAGTCCCACTAGCTTTCGTTTTTGCATTGCCAAAACTCGAAACAGGCATGTAATCATTTTACATTTACATGACATGTTTCATTTTACACATCATTTGCAATGCAGGTAGGCATCCCTGTTCTTGCAGCTGTTCAGCATTAGAGCGCTTTGTCCCTTGTGCATTTCTGAACAGACGTTTGAAGGATTTCACTTTAAGCATGACAACGAGGGTTGGTGCAGACCCTCTCAGTCATATCTCTCTGAAAATCCATCAGCATCATCCCACTCAGTGCTATGCCAAGAGGACGAAAGCCAAGTCTTTGTTTGCCGTTTTATCCTGCTGTTGTGTATTCTCTGTCTCGCTTGTTTTCCATGAAGCCCAGGGATGATGATGATAAACACTGCCTTCACTTGGGAGAACGATGCACCATAAATCTGTTTCTATCCTTATTTCTATGCCGTGGTTCAGGATTGGACTGTGGTTTTCTGAAATCTAGAGAAAAGCACAAACCAGCTAAAACTGCTTCTCAATATTACACTTTCTCCTGCTATTTATGATCACCCATAAAGACTTGTGCCTTTTATGTCCTTATTTTATGTCCCCTTCATCTGTGCATTTTAAATGCGACCGAAAGGCTCTCGATAAATTTGTCGTGGTGTAATTTAACCAACATAATACGCAAGGATATAAAATGCACAAGGGTGAAATGAATGGTGTGCTGCCTTTTCTAAACAGGTGTGGGTCTTTGTTTCAACATGAACATTATTTAATTTTATTTATTTTTATTTATTTATTTTGCAAGTAACATACTATACAGTATTGTTCAGAAGTTTGGGTTTTGTGGGATATTATTACTATTTTGATTTATTTATTTTTCAAAGAAGTTTTTTATGCTTACCAAGGCTGCATTTATTTGATCAAAAATTTTGTAAAAACTAAAAACTAACTAAACTAAAAGTAGTTTATATATTTTATATGAGATGTAATATATTTCTATGATGCCTTCAGAAATCATTCTGCTGCTATAATAATTTCCTTGATGAATAGAAAGTAAAAAAAGAAAAGAAAAGAAAAGAAATAGAAATCTTTTGTAACATTATATTGAATAACCAAGTTTGGTCAATTTAATGCATTAATTAATTTTTTTTTTTTTTTTTTGGAAAATAATCTTACTGACCCCAAACATTTGAATAATAATCTGTATTTAACAAATTTTCCATTGTAGTATAGTTGATATTTTTCTTTTGTTAGTCATTAAAGCTCATTCCTACAGTAAGATTTTTAATGTTTTTTTAAAGAATTGTCTTCTGATCACCTACATTTATTTGATCCAAAATGCAGCAAAAGCAGTAATATTGTGAAATTGTGAATTGTTAATGTTTTTTTTTTCATTATGCATTCCAGTTAATCTCAATCAAACTGCAGTTGGATTATTTTGATATAAGTGAAAATAAATAAAATAAAGCTAAATAACACAACAAAAACATTATAACACAATAAAAAAAACAGGATTTTGAACTTTTTAAAAAAAAGTTATCTGCTTTTGCAAATAAACTCTTCATTTGTACAGTACTATTTAAAATTGTTGAAATTATAGAAATTAATACTTTTATTTAGGAGGGATGCTCTAAATTGATCAAAAGTGATGATAAAGACATTTATAATGTTACAAAAGATTTCAGATCAATTCTGTTCTTCCAAACTGTCTATTCATCAAAAAAAGAGACTTCTTTAAAAAAACATTAAAAATCTTACTGTTCGAAAACTTTTGACTGGTAGCGTATATTGAAATGTATATTAAAAATTAGCACTTTGATTTAATTTTCCTGTTTCTGCAGTCCAGAGTTGAATTCATGCCTCAGGTGATCGGCTCGAAAGGCAGGAAAACACTTAAATATAGAGCTTAACAAACACACCACGTTTTTATTAGCATCAGCAAATAACTTTAAACCACTTGAGTGGAGTGGTGGTGTGGAATGTGCATTTCTATTAGCATTAGATGTGCGGCAGATTGGCTTGGGTTTAAACTCCCAACACATGCCTGGATGGCAAAATTTGCTGGAAGAAATGTAGGATTCAGGACAATTCAGTGGACACTCCAGGCTCTGTTAAGAACTGTTCCTTTTATCGGATCCCCATTAGATTGTTGCAATGAGCCAGGGGCTGATAGTTAATCTTGGCCATTCTCGAAAATGCCGCAGACGTTTCTGGAGAGAGTGAAAGGTGTTTTCAGAGAGAGAGAGAGAGAGAGAGATCATAAGCCTGAGCTGCAGTTAGAATTTAAGGTTTATCTTGGTTGAAATTCTAAAGTGTTCTTGGCCTCTACAACTTTTACTGCTTCAACATTCCTTGCATTGAATGCTCTTATTGTGTTAGCATTTTAAGACTCGGGAGTCATGGTGTAGTGGGTGAAGTGCAATTTCATGTTTGTGTATGTGTAAGAGACCCAGTATGCCAACTGTCAGTTGGGGTTTGGAGAATAGAGCCCCTGTTTGGCTTTACAGCAAGGGGCTAGTGCTATACAGTATAACCGTGGTTGATGTGATATGCCTTCACATGTGTTCAGAGAGTGTCATACATAAATTTGAAAATATGTCAGTATACATGTGTGACTGATATGTTTTTTTTCATTCATTCCATGAATCAAATCAAGGCAGTTTTCAATATACAGCCCAATTCACCAGCACTATAAATTTAGACGTTGGTCGATATAACAGTGTTAGCTGTGGTGAAATGGATTTGATTCAGAGAAATGGATTTCAAATATTGTGGCAATATTGTGGAGAAGTGATCTTCATCCAGCCAGGAAGAACAAATAACATCACTGAAGGTCAAGAGGTGAGTTCTGCCTTTCACCATTTTCATAAAACTCCAAGTTCATGGTGAAATTCACAACAAAATAGCTTTTTTCACTTCACATTCTTGTGGTTTTGTCTGTTGTGTAGATGTTTGTGTGCTAGAATGAAACCGCATTTAAAAATATAGTAAAAACGATAATATCATGAAATATTACTGCATTTTAAAATGTCACATGATCCTTTAGAAAATATTCTAATATGCTGATTTGGCACTCAAGAAACAATACTGTTACTTTTTGGAAACAGCGCTGCTATATTTTTTATATTGAAAACAGTGTTGTATATGTTTTTTAGGTCTGTTTGATGAATAGAAGGTTCAAAGGAACAGCATGTTTTTGAAATGGAAACAATGTGACAAAGTCTTTACTGTCACCTTTGATCAATTTATTGCATCCTTGCTGAGTAAAAATGATTTTATGTACTTTAAACTCCAGTTGGAAAGTTCCCTGTGAATATATAGAGCATGCATTATTCAGACACTCTAATAGGAATTCTCAATTTAATTCATTTTTCTCAATATAAAATGACTCGCATGAAGATGTCAAATATGGTGAGAATGAGAGTATCCAGGGAAGATATTAACCAGGCCAGGATCAAGATAATACAGGACAGAGCATATTTCAGTTAAGTTGACTCAAATTGTTTTCTGTGCAATTTATTTTTGCGTATTTTTGCATTATCATATATGCATAAAGCCACAGAACCAATAGAATCATGGCCTACCTACTCTGCTTTCTGTTGATTGATTGGTTAAATCATATCATGCTACAATAGATGGATGTACACTGCTGTAATGTTTTTTTTTTTTTTGAAGAAGATTCTTTTGCACATTAAGCCTGCATTTAATTAATCAAAAATACAGAAAAAAAACCCAATAATATTGTGAAATATTATTGGAATTTAAAATAATGGTTTTCTGTTTTAATATACTTTATGATTTATTTCTGTGATGCAAAGCTGAATTTTCATCATTATTACTCCAGTCTTCAGTGTCACATGATCCTTCAGAAATCACTTTAATATGATGATTTTTAATCAGTGTTGGAAACAGTTGTGCTGCTTTATTATTTTTTTGGAACCTGTGATTCTTGTCAGGATTATTTGATGAATAAAATGTTTAAAAGAACAGCATTTATTTAAAATATGAATCTTTTCTAACAATATACTGTTATATATATATACTGAATATACTGTTCAAAACTTTGGGGTCAGTAATTTTTTATTTTTTTTTTAAATTGATACAAAGTGATAGTAAATACTTATATTTAATATATAGCAATATAGCAAAAACATTTTATTCATCAAATATTCCTGAAAGAATCACTGGTTCCAAACAAATATGAAGCATCACAACTGTTTCCAACATTGATAATAAATCAGCATGTTAAAATGATTTCTGAAGAATCATGTGACACTGAAGACTGGATGCTGAAAATTCAGATTTACATCAAGTATATTAAAGGGTTAGTTCACCTAAAAATAAAAATTAGCCCATTATTTACTCATCCTCAAGGCATCCTAGGTGAATATGACTTCCTTCTTTCAGACAAATGCAATCAAGAGTTATTTTAAAA
Source organism: Garra rufa (assembly GCF_049309525.1). NCBI lineage: Eukaryota > Metazoa > Chordata > Actinopteri > Cypriniformes > Cyprinidae > Garra > Garra rufa. The sequence goes on from NC_133378.1 coordinate 17,456,675, forward strand.
ATAGCTCTGGCTCCTTCAAGCTTCATAATGCAATGGGCAGGCATTTCTCTTCATCAGTCCAAAACAAGTCCAATAAAGCGCATCCATCGATAATAAAAAGTGCCTTGCACGGCTCCGGGGGGTGAATAAAGGCCTCCCGTAGCAAATCGATGTGTTTTTGTAAGAAAAATGTCCATATTTAAAATCTAGCTTGCGCTAACAGTTGTACACGAAAGCAGCTCCAGGCAGATGACGTAGGTCGATGGTGTTGCACATGCACCTGAGTCTCGTAAAAACCAATGTTCATTCACAAGAGCAAAGGAAGCTTAGTTTCCTGACATCAACAAAGAAAAACTAGTCTCCTCTCGGCTTATATCGAAATCCTCTGACATTTTTACAATTTTACAAAAATGTCCGCATTCATTACTAAAAAGGCGCAGAGTCGTGTGAGGCATTTATTATGGGTGGGTGCACTTTATTTGACTTATTTTGGACTGATGAAGAGAAATACCTGCCCATTGCATTATAAAGCTTGAAGGAGCCAGAACAATTTTTGATCAAATAAATGCAGACTTGCTGAGCATAGATACTTTAGTAAGATACTTTAAAAAACATTAAAAGTCTTACTGATCCCAAACTTTTGAACCCCACTGTTTTATCTTTTTCCTTTTATTTTGTGGATTGATGCAAACCCTTTTTTTAGTGACAGCAGGAGCTGTCAGTCCTATTCCAGTCTATTTCTGAGAACTAAAAAAGAACATTACAGGAATTGAGGGAAGCTTGGTAGCCTGTCCTTGCAGACACATCAAACGTACTTTAAACAAGCTCATAGTTTGCCAGGCTGCCCTCAAGTTAAATAGTTACTCTCCATCCTTAACCTTCTGTCCTCTTTCATCTTCCCTGGAAATTTGCAGCGTCTCTGAAGGAGACAGCACTCCAAGGAAATTAATGATGCATCAGTAAATATGACCCACAGAGCCATGTTGACACAGGTGGTGCTCTTTTACCTTGGCCCCATCTTCAATTTGCTCTTCTTTTACTAGTAGCAAGTTTGTTTAAAGTCCTCCCATCTGTCCCGAGTTACACAACCTTCAAAATGTTTAGACTGGAGTCTGAAAAAAAAAAACGGACTTATTTGAAGGTGGGTGCTTTCTTCTCCAACCTTACGAAAACATAGAAAGTATTTGATTTGCGCAAACAACACCCAGGCTAATTCAGGGCAACCCATATTAGACTTTTACACAAAATTGTTTGCTAAGGCAGCTTAGGTTAAGCAAACCCCATTTCTCACTAACAACAGAGAATTTAATAGCTGAAGAATCATTCTCTGTTGGTGGTATCTTCTCAACGTCAAATACTGGAGAACACATCCCTGATCTCAGACTGACACTGTCTTTGAAAGTTAGTTGGGGTCTGCTATGGCGATGGTTGCCTGAAGGCAACCTAGTTCTTACTTGTCATGGCTGTCTCATATGCTCTGCAGATTAGATTGAAGAGCCTTGCCTGAGAATCTACACATGCCAGAAGCATTTTACTTGGGAAAAATCAAAGAATCACTATGATCACAGACTTCAATCAAATTTATACATGTCCCGTCATGGCAGAGGGGTGTTTAAAGGTCAGGCATTAGTGACGGTGCCCTCCGTCTCCCTTCATATGTCATGGGAACTGTCTCTCGTCTATACAACTTGTCTATATGTATTTATTTTTAGCCAGCTTTTACTCCAGGCTAATTTGTTCTATTCTCAGGAGTACTGTCTCATCAGGTGAATGTCAAAATGTTTTTGTGTGGGTTATTGCATTTAATGAATGTCAGCAGATGGGCTGCACTTTTGTCTGACGCAGCTAGCGGTGTAGAAATTACACACTTCACCTTTAATGATAATGTGTCTGAGTCAATTGATTTGTTATTTTAATTGTTTGATCTTTGATCTTGTTTCTTCTGTTCATTAAATGTCTGTTCTTCATCACTTTATGGCATTAAGCTTGAGAACTTTATGAAAACCCATAAGCTCCTCCTGATGCAAATTGCATTAGACTCTTAGATATTCAGGATCTTGCATTTTTACTGCCATTATTGTGAACTATTCAACCTTGCTTATACAATACAGTTAAGGTTAAAAGCTTACATCTGCAAAATACTAATTATTTTACCAAAATAAGAGGGATACAAAATACAAAATGCATGTTATTGTTCATTTAGTACTGACCTGAATAAGATATTTCATATAAAATATGTTTACATGTAATTCACAAGAGAAAATAATAGTTGATTTTTTTTTAAATGGCCCAGTTCAAAAGTTTACATTCCCTTGTTTCTTAGTACTGTGCTGTTACCTGAATGGTTCAATGAAAACTTTTTGAATTTGAAGATCAGGGTAAATGTAGCTTATTTTGTGTTCTGGGAAACATGTAACTGTCTTCTGTAGCCTCTGAAGGGCAGTACTAAAAAAAAAAAAAAAAAAAGATATTTAGGCAAAATAATGAAAAATAGACACATCTCCATTCTGTTAAAAAGTTTTCACCCCCTGGCTCTTAATGGATTGTTTTTCTTCTGTAGCATCAATGAGCGTCTGAACCTTCTGCAATAGTTGTGTATGAGTCCCTCAGTTGTCCTTAGTGTGAAAAGATGGATCTCAGAATCATACAGTCATTGTTGGAAAGGGTTCAAACACACAAAAATGCTGGAGAACGAAAGAATTTGTGGGAACTAAAGGAACTGTTCAGGACAAACAAGGGACTCATGTACAACCATCACTATCATAACAAAACAGTTGTGTATCATTCAGGTAACAACACAGTATTGAGAATCAGGAGTATATAAACTTTTGAACAGGGTCATTTTTATGAATTCAACTATTATTTTTTCATTTGGACTACATGGAAACATCTTTTACGTGAAATGTTGTATTCGGGTCAGTACTAAATAAACAATAACATGCATTTTGTATGATCCCTCTTATTTTGGTAAAATAATTAACATTTTGCAGATGCTGAAAGGGGGTGTAAAGTTCTGACCTCAACTCTATTGTTCAAATGTTTGAGGTAAGATTTGTTGTCTACAGTATGAGTCCATTTTCCCCTCCCTAGTGCTCTGCGTGAATCTTGAAATCCATTGCTTGGATAAATGTTCCACTCCTCTCCTAGTTCTCAGCTCTTGGACAAAGAGAGTAAAATCTGGATTTGATGACTATATCATCTCTTTGTGGCTTTTTATGGTCCTTATCCAAATTAGGGCGCTGACAGAGGGACACTACTATTAAATCACCAATTTATTTGCTCACTGGAAACTACTAATAGTCCTCTGAAGTCTGCCCGCTGTTGCACTGCCAAGGCAACATTAGTCTAAGCTCAAATTGTCTGTGCAGACCCTGTAGATCCATTTAAACCATCAAGCTCAGAAAGGAACAAAAGTTCACAGCAGTCATCTTCCTGATTATTGTTCCCTGTTGACAAGGACCAGGGTTGAAAGACTTTTTATTTTCTCTTTTCTGTCTTAGTTTTATGACAAAAACATTTTATGGGTGTATTTGACCACAGCTGCCTTAGGTTTTTGGCTTGTGATGAAAGTGAAAAATCGAAAGTACGTCAAATGTTGATGGAAAGAAAGATAGAATTTATAGTATTTGTGAGTCATTCATTTAGTGCCCATGCAACTGACATTTGTTCATTGTAGTATCTGCCTCTAATACGCTGTTTTTCAGAATGATTTACGCAATGCGGAAAACAAGGACGGAATCGCGGAATCCAGTCATAAAAATAGAATTTACACTATAACACGCAAAGTCAGGTAATTTGCCAAATTTTGGATGAGTAGGTCAGTACACTTGTGATATGGACTAGTGTGAATATTAAGCCACAAAATACTATATATGATTCCTGCATGTTCTGCGTGTCCCTGTGTAAATGAATGGCGCAGACACGTGGTTTTGTTTACTACGCACACTGAAGCATGTGATGCTTAGAGTGTTTTCAGCCTTTGCCAACTCAATATATGAGTACATGAACGCAAACATAATCTCTAGAACTGCTCTGAAAGTCACTTGATAAGCATTTTACCAATTCTTTTGAAAAAAACAAACAAAAAAAAAACATTCATTTCATATACAAACAGAAACTTAAAGGTCTTCAAAGCCACCCTTCAAAATAAACCTTCTGGTTTAACTTTAACAAAATGTGACAAATATAGTACTTAACGTAATGATTGTAGTACTACTACTACTAATAAAATGATTATTACAACATTATTTTTTTAAGGAATATTTACACACATTTTAGACCAAATTTTAGAATAATTCAAAAAGTATTTCATATGGCCTTATAAAATGTTATTTTTGTTAAACTTTTAATAAATTGCTGATGAATAATGTAAGTTTTGTGAATGATTTCTTCAATTAGACAAGCTTTTTGTTTTATATTTTGCAATTTAACTATTAAAGCAGAGTCTAGAAAAAGTAAAACTGAAAAAACAGAATTTGGAAAAAAATATAACTTAATTTGGGAAAAAACACAACAGATTTCATAGGGCCCTACACTACCAGTCAATAGTTTTTGGACAGTAAGATTTTTAATTAAATAGTTTTTTTTTTTTTTTTTTTAAGAAGTGTCTTCTCATTTATTTGATCCAAAGTACAGCAAAAGTAGTAACTTTTTGAAATATTTTTACTATTTTCTATTTGAATATATATTTAATTATATTGATTTCAAAGCTGAATTTTAGCATTACTCCAGTCACACGATCCTTCAGAAATCATTCTATATTCTGATTTTCTGATTTTCTGGTAAATAAAACATTTATTATTATTCATATGTTGAAAACAGCTGAGTAGAATTGTTTCAGGTTTCTCAGGTGCACAATACAATACAAAGTTCAGAAGAACAGTATTTATTGATCACTTTTGATCAATTTAAAACATCCTTGCTAAATAAAAGTAATTTCTACTTAGTATCTAAACAGTATTAAATCCTCCCCATCCCCCCAAAAAGATTCCAAGCTTTTGTATGGTATGGTGTATAATGTTACAAAAGCTTTTTATTTTAGATAGATCTTTCTATTTATCAAAGAAATCTGAAAAAAAAGTAGCTAACTAGTTTAAATATTGATGATAATAAAAAAAAAATAATAATAAATGTTGTTTAAAGAGTAAATCATAATATTAGAATGATTTCTGAAGGATCATGTGACTAGAGTAATGACGCTAAAAATTCAGCTTTGAAATCACAGGAATAAAAATATATATTTAAATAGACAACGGTTATCTTAAATAGTGAATATTTAAAAAATGTACTGTTTTGCTGTACTTTAGATTGATTAAATAAATGCAGTATTGGTGAGCAGAAGACACTTCTTTATAAAAAAACATTATTGCCAAAAAACTTTTGACTTGTGATGAACACAAAAGTTGCCCAAAAGTATGATCTATGATGATAAGCCTAGGAGCTTGTCTTGCTTAGTGTTTTGCACTTATGATTGTTGATGATTGTAAATGGTGGCTGCCATGGTAATGCAGGAATGTTCTCAGCGCTCTGAGACACACTTGCGGCTTGTGTGAATGGACAGTTTGAGCCAGTATGCACCACATCATTGTGGGTTACACAGAGTTCTGGCTCCACCTTGGCCTCTTACTGGCCTTTAAGGGAACGCTGCATCGGTCATACCCCTCGTTGAGGGGAAACTCCCTGCTCAAAACAGCGTGGCCTTCGCAAGATACGCCAACCCAAAGCATGGCCTGGCAAACTGGCTTGTTTGGATCAAACAATACTTGCTGTTGCCATAGAATTTCAAGGGCTGCATTTATTTAGACATCCAACTGCAACAATGTGCATATGGATATTTTGTGATAGGCTGCAGAAACATCAAGGATTGTCTAAAAAGTAGAACGTAATGGAAATAACATTGTTGTTCTCCATTAGACTAGTCTTAATGTTTGTTTCTTATTGTGATTTATAGTTGGGGGTATATAGGCCCACAACCACTATTTATCTTTATTTTCCCATCCCCGTCTTAGAGGACATACTGATCTATCTCTAAGTATGCCATAAAAGAGAAGGACTGCAGTAGCAAAAATGTAGCCACATGGGAGCGACTGCATACTCGCTTTTTGTTTTACCTGCTTTCTCCTTTTCAAGCAGAGCTCTTGGATCAGGAGCCGCTGATTACTGTCACAACACATTACCCAACCCATGTGTCTCCTTCCTCAGGCCTCTTTCTCCTCTTCGCTTTCTCTTTGATTTAACGGCCCTGGGACATTTTCCTCCTGCAATAATTTATTGTTTCTGCTATTCTTTTTACCACAGCCACCATTTCACTCTTGCTTTCCATTTTTTGTTCTCCATAACATACTCATTAATGCTTTAAGGTTACGTTCATTTTGTTTGCTCGTCGATTTAGTGTAGACATTGAGCCATTTTTATTTGAAGGCTTGTCGAGTACACGCATTTTCCGTAAAGAGGCTTCATGACATTGACAGAATGACGCTTTTGCTTTTTCGAATTGTAAACAGTTCTCTTTCTCAATAATTTTGTTTGTCTTAGACCTGTTTCACTACGCACATGGAAGCAGTGCTTTTAATAAGTGGCTTTTTTCATTTTTGAAAATAAATTGTTTATTGGGAGTTGGCCTTTGAGAATTATTACAAACTTGACTGTTGTGTAAAATGAAATTTACCTAAGGAAGGACCACATTTCCATTTCAGAATGTTATTTTTTTTTATTTAGTACTGACCTGAATAAGATATTTCATATAAAAGATGTTTACATATAGTCCACAAAATAAAAGTAGTTGTTCATGAGTCCCTTGTTTGTCCTGAACAGTTAAACTGCCCACTGGTTTTCAGAAAAAATCCTTAAGGTCCCACAAATTCTTTGGTTTTTCAGCGTTTTTGTGTATTTGAACCATTTCCAGCAATGACTGTATAATTCTGAGATCCATCTTTTCACACTGAGGACAACTGAGGGACTATTGCAGAAGGTTCAAACGCTCACTGATGCTTCAGAAAACGTTTTTAATTTAAAGATCAGGGTAATTTTGACTTATTGTGTCTTCTGGAAAACATGTAAGTATCTTCTGTAGCTTCTGAAAGGCAATACTAAATGAAAAAAATATGATATTTAGGCAAAATAAGAAAAAATGTATACATTTTCATTCTGTTCAAAAGTTTTCACCCCCCAGCTCTTAATGCATCGCTTTTCCTTCTGGAGCATCAGTTAGTGTTTGAACCTTCTGTAATAGTTGCATATGAGTCCCTCAGTTGTCCTTAGTTTAAAACGATGTATCTCAAAATCATACAGTCATTGTTGGAAAGGGTTCAAATACACAAAAATGCTGACAAAACCACCTGGAACCTGCAGGATTTTTCTGAAGAAGTGGGAAGTTAAACTCTAATAAATTAAACTATTATTTTCTCTTGTGGACTATATGTAAACACCTTTTATGTGAAATATCTATTCAGGTCAGTACTAAATAAAAAATAACATGAATTTAGTATTATCCCTTTTATTTTAGTAAAATAATTAACATTTTGCAGCTTCTGCAAAGTGTATGTAAACTTTTGACGTCAACTTAAATTTTTATATAACTGAAGCCTAACGCCAAACTGTAGCTATAAACTGCTTAAATGCTCTGGTTTAAGTCAGAATTATGAATTTGTAAAATAAAAAGTGTTGTTTTAGTGAGTAAGTGGTGAGTAATTTGGTCCATTATGTCAGGGGTTTTCAATCTAGGCACCATAGAAATGTGTGAATTAGTAAATTAACATTAATGAAATACGTTTAGCATATTTTTTTGGACATTCACTGAATTTGATATTAATTTTACATTCTGCTTTCTATAATTTCAATTATTTTTTTCTGCATCGATACACAGTAAGAAAAATATGCTTTGTGAAAAAACGTCTAATTTACAACATCAGTGTTTGGGAATAACAATATTTTGTTATGCTTTATTGTTTGAAAACCCCTGCATTGTTTTGTTGCTTCATTAAAGCTGGTGTTGCAAAAGATTGATAGATAATTATAGTGTGTAGAGAAGTGTGAATTTAGCACATGTTTGGCGGAAAAAGCCTCTGTAGCAAACTCACAGCTACACGGTACCTTACTGCTTACACAAGCAGTGTGAATGTTGTGATCTGTTAATATCCATGCTGAAATAAAGACACAGTCTAGTGTTGAAATACCATAATTCAGCTTTCATATTGTGACATTGTGGGTTTTTTTTTAAGCAGTGGGGCTGTTTTGGGAGCAAATTACAGTTGCTTTTATTGAACAGGCACCTCCAGGTGTATAATACATGAAGCTCTTTCTTTCTTTGAGGTTTGTACTTTCTTCATATTTACCTCTTTCCCCCACTCCCTTCTCTTTTCTGTCTTTGCTGAAGCATTTGAAGTATAAGAAATCATCACTTTAGCTTAGGTGCATCCCAAAATAGATCTGCAGCACCACGGATAAAGATCAAACAGCATTCAGTACCAGAGCCTTTCCCCGTTTCTCTGTGGGATGGTGTGAAGGTCTCTCTTTCTTTCTCTCTTTGGTAGAAATGGGGCATGATGAGGCGGCGTTGAGTGGTAGAGATCTGGGATGGGGGAAGTGTGGGAGAGACAGCGCGTTAAGCCGCTGGCATGGGGAATGATTAGGGTTTTAGTTAAAATTGGAAGACGGCAGACTCACAGGAGGAATGACTTTCTCTTTATTATTGAAATAGGAGCAGATTCTGCTGAAGTATGTAAAAAAAGTAGCTAAATCTAAATTTAAGCTTAATTAAGGTTTACACTGTGCTTACATTAAACACTCATAGGCGCAGAGAAATGCCACAAAGAAGGGAGGAAGGAAGTTTCACTAAGACAACTCAATTCTAAAACTGAAAGATATATTTGGGATTTCTCTGAATATTTAGTTATTGACAACATCATAAATTCTATGAATTATTCTATTATACTACTATTAGATTCATTTTTGTTTTGAGTAGAGATAGTATGTTCACTGATGCTTCAAAAGGAATCACAATGCATTAAGAGCTGGGGGTGAAAACTTCTTTTGTCTTCTGGGAAACATGACTCTCTACTGTAGCTTCTGACGGGCAGTACTATATGGAAAAAATATGATATTTAGGCAAAATAAGAAAAATGTACTCTTCTTCATTCTGTTCAAAAGTTTTCACCCCCTCCCCTGGTTCTTAATGCATGGTTTTTCTTTCTGGAGCATCAGTGAGTGTTTGAACCTTCTGTAATAGTTACAAATAAGTCCCTCAGTCCTCAGTGTAAAAAGATGGATCTCAAAATGTAGCAAAAGATCTATATGTAAACGTCTTTTATGTGAAATATCTTATCCAGGTCAGTACTATATAAAAATAACTTGCATTTTGTATGATCCATCTTATTTTGGTAAAATAATTAACATTTTGCAGTGTCTACAAACTTTTGCCTTCAACTGTATACAAAAAGACAGATAGGATTTTGCAGTTATGATAGCTAAAATCTGAAACTATTGTAGATTAATCACAGATGATTTTTAAAAGCAATAATATGAACAAAATCTTTCTTTCCACTGAATGTAAATTAATGCTGAACCTGAAAATGAACAATAATGCCACAATAATGTTTTGCAATTGTTACAAATTAATTAAAATACATAAAAATATCTAAGCTTCATCACTACTCACTGATGCTGTTATTATGCTTCATTTTATTCTCATACTGTATGAAACACAGTCACAGATTCTTAATCTGTAAAACGAGACATAAAAGCCATTTTCTATTTTGGACCCCATTGACTTCCACTGAACCTGTCACAGTTACCAGTTGGCACTGGACAGGTGAACTATTACAGGTAAACCTACTGGCACAGTGAAAGAATTTGGGCAACAGTGGTGTAATTCTGAAATGTAACTATGAAGATTTCTGAACAAAGAAATAATCGTATTACAGTAAGTGGTCGTCAGCATTGAAAAATAACCATTTCTATAACTCTTACTATCAAAGTCATTTTGTTACAATTTCCTTATTTCGGATTTAAACGCACTACTTCTCCTCCTTCCTTTTTATTACGCTCTTCCCTGCACCGTAATTGGTGCTGCAAAGAAATGAATTCCATATAGTAAAATATATTTAAGTCAGTACACTATCCAGTCCATGCAATGACCTGTGGGAAATTGTGTTACACTCCTGCATGCAGGAGATAGCTGCCATAAGTGAGTCGTTCCTTAGGTGGTTCCTACTTAGTTGAGTGAGCCCATTTTCGCTGCACGACTCGCACTGCGGTTTGTTATTTTAATTGCCAATTATAGTCTTCCTGCTGAAGAAAAGAACAGTGATAAAGAAACTCTGTATCATTCCCCCTTTGTCTGGTGGTTACCCTCTTTTTCACCCCCACATTCCCAGCCCTCCCAACCCTCCAACGCTTAACTAAACTGTTACATTTCCTGTCACTGTCATCCATTCATCCATCCATCTGAACTCGCTCTGAATGAGGACATGTGTGCCGCGGAAAGAAAAAAGACTCTCACATCTTCATAGATGACAGGTGATTGTTGTTCTCAAAGTGTCTGGAAACTCGCCTATTAAACGAAGGCAAGCCTCGGGCCCGTTAGGTAAGTTTTCTGCAGAATACGTTACGTTTCTGTCATGCCTTTGCTCTTTTTTGCTTCCATCACACTCCCAGCAGGATGTCATGCCTTTTTGTGCTTTGAAGCTCCCGGATCTTCCAAGATGTCTACTCTGTATGGATTTGTCATTGTTAATGGATAGGAAAGAGTTCTATTTATGGAAACAAAGAACCTGGTTTCTGTATGTGGAACAGGTTGGATTCTTCTGAAGATACATGGAACTGTTGCACACATATTAGATGGTAGTTTTCTCTTTCAACTTGATCAAAATGATCGATTTTTATTTTCATTTTTATTATCATCAAGTCTTTGATGTGTATATTCTAGGATTACTTTCGAATAAAGCTCTTCCCTGTGGATCATGCCTCACCTTTTGATGCGTTCACAATCCCTCATATACTCAATATACCTTTGGCACACACGCTTCATAATCTCAACCTTCATTTAATCTCTCAGGGGCTATTCAATCAATCCTCTTATTTCTGCTAACATTATTGATACTTCTCTTTCACCTTTGTGGATTCAGTGTAAGACATCGGCATTCATATTATATCACATCCAAGGACACTATTGATTACAAGCGCAGTTCATTTTGTTGTATTACAAGAACAGCTGTTCTCTTAGTGCTGTGATTAAACTACATCTGTCTACCGTCTTTCGTTCCATGGAATATGTGCCCTTGGAATTCTGAAGAAAGCTCTGTGGATTCTGAATGGCCATCATTCATTGCTATTTGACTTAGAGCAGACATAATTCTCAGAATTCTGAATTATTCTCTTATGTTAGATTGTGTTCATTTAAAATACGTATTTGAATCAAAATGTTCCTCATTCTGGTTCTTGTTAAGCAGAAATTTAATTTTTTTCTTTCTGTCTCTGACGCTTTTTGCAGATTGCATCCGGTTAGAATGAAATAAGTAATTGATTAAAATGTTCTTCTTTTTATAAATGAGAGAAGCCATGGAAGGCCATTTGTAAATAATAAATAAAAAAGGTAACTGCGTCACAATTCTGAATTTTTTTCTCAGTATTGCGTGATACAAACCCACAATTCTGACCATTTTTTTTCAGAAATGTGAGAACTCTCCATTCTAAGAAATAAAGTCACAATTCTGATAAATGAAGTCAGAATTGTGAGATATATACTCGCTATTCTGACTTTTTTCTCAGAATTGTGAATTTTATATCTCACAATTATGACTTTGTAACACATAATTGCAAGTTAATAAGTCAGAATTGTCAGGAAAGTTGGACAAAGGTCTGAATTGCAAGATATAAACTCGCATTTGCAAGAGAAAAAGTCAAAATTGTTCTGAAAAAATCTGAATTGCACGAAGAAAAGTCTGAATTGTGAGATTATATCATGCAATTCTGGGGGAAAAGTCAGAATTGTGAGATTATATCATGCAATTCTGGGGGAAAAAGTCAGAATTGTGAGTTTATATCATGCAATTCTGGGGGAAAAAGTCAGAATTGTGAGTTTATATCATGCAATTCTGGGGGAAAAAGTCAGAATTGTGGGTTTATATCACACAACTCTTTATAAATCACAATTGTGAGTTTTATATCAAAACTCTGAATTGTGAGTTTTTATCTTACTATTCTGACTTTATAACTCACAATTGTGAGTTTATATCACGCAATTTTGAGAAAATGTCAAAATTGTGATTTTATATTATGCAATTCTGACCTGATAACTCATAATTTAAAATTTTAAAAAAGGCTGAATTGCAAGAAGTCTGAATTGTGAGTTTATATCACGCAATTCTGACTTTATAAATTGCAATTGTGAGTGTATATAACTCGTAACTCGTAATTGCAATTCTGAAAAAAGTCTAAATTGTGAGACGAAAAGACTGAATTGTGAGTTTTTATCACAATTCTGACTGTTTCTCGCAACTGTGAGTTTATATCACGCAATTCTGACTTATAAACTCATAATTGCAATTCTGAAAAAAGTCTGAATTGCAAGAAGAAAAGTCTGAATTGTGAGTTTTCATCTCACAATTCTGACTATTTCTCGCAATTGTGTTTATATCATGCAATTCTGAGAGAAAAGTCAAAATTGTGAGTTTATATCACACAACTCTGAGAGAAGTCAGAATTGTGAGTTTATATCACGCAATTCTGACTTTATAACTCACAATTGTGAGTTTATATCACGCAATTCTAAGAAAAAGTCAGAATTGTGAGTTTATATCTAACAATTCAGACTTTAACTTGCGATTGTGAGTTTATATAACGCAATTCTGACTTAATAGCTCGTAATTGCAATTCTGAAAAAAGTCTGAATTGTGAGAAGAAAAGTCTGAATTGAGTTTTTATCTCACAATTCTGACTTTATAACTTGCAATTGTGCGTTTATATCACAAAATTCTGACTTGATAACTCGTAATTGCAATTCTGAAAAAAGTCTGAATTGCAAGGTCTGAATTGTGAGTTATCTCACAATTCTGAATATTTCTCATAATTTTAAGTTCATATCATGCAATTCTGACCTTATAACTTGTAACTGTGAGTTTATGGTTTTTTCAAAAAAAAATTTACTGGTGCATTTAACCTATTAAAAAAGGCACTAAATAAGTTTACAGTGTTGCAAAAGCATTATATTTCAAATAATTACTGTTCAACAACCTTTTAGAATGATTTCTGAAATTTTATATGATGCCAAAAAACATAATGGCTGCTAAAATCACAGAAATTTACATTTTAAGATGTATTAAAAATGTAAAAGTAATTTTAAATTGTAAGGATATTTTACATTGTTTTAATGAATAAATTCAGCCTTGGCGAACACAAGGTTCTTTCAAAAACATCTTACTGAACACAAACTTTAATAAAGCCTTTTAATATTTTCAGTTCCTTTTGACACATTTTGTGCTCATTTAAACCCATTCCACACATTTGTTTTCTAATATTTTTTGTAAACTAAGTTCTAACCCTTTGTTGAAACAGGTGCTCATGCCATCTTAAGGACTGAGACAGTAAAACGATGCACTTTTATTATTATGCTGGTAAGTCTTGAGAGGCTTTGAATACTTATGGCCCACCAACAGAGCTGCAAACCCTGTTTCTGCTGACGTCTGTGTTTAGAAGTGTAGCGTGAGCCCTTTTAAAACCTCTCTGTGTACCTCACCTGCCACACATCTCTCCATCCTCACTCCTTGTCCCCTCTAGCCTCAAACAACCTCCTCATCCCTCCACCCATTTCTTCCATGCTTTGATAAGCTCCATGGTTCAACAGCCTACAGCTTGCCCCCAGGTAACTCTACCATATACATACATTAATGTGTAGTGAATGCATAGAGAGTCTCTATTAACCTTTACAAACATCTGGACTGTGCCATAAATTGGCAGTGGCCTATCAACACGAAACGTCATGTCGGTTTTAATATGTGTGGTCTCCATTGAGTTATAGCAAACCAATGACATTTGTGAGGTTTAGTTATGTTGTTTTTGCTTATTAATACCTTAAACACCTGCCAATCAGAAATAGGGGTTAAGAGATTTGCAGATGTGTGTTTGCATATATTGTTTTCCTCTTACTTGCCTTTCAAAGCTCTCAAAAACACTTCCCATTCGGGCCCAATATTAATCAAGCGTTATCTCTTTAGTGATATTCATCTCATTAGCTGTAATCCTCTTAAATACATCCAAACTGCTCCTCAAGCCGCCCGACGCTCCTTCCCTCCAGACAGGCGTGATGTCCATCTTCCTGCACAGGCCATTAATTATTTAAGCTGAACCGAACGTAAGACAATGGAAGTTATTACAGCCTCCGAATTACGCTGTCTCGTGGGATGCCTGTTGCAGAGCTGAATGGCTCTCAGACATTGAGGACAACATTACTTACAGTATACAGAGAATAGACTAGAACAATGGCTGGTTCAATTGTGATATCTAGTCATAAATTCAGTTGCCTTTGATAAGCTGTCCACATCAAGTTTTAAACAAGCTACTTTTTGCTTAATTGTAAAGAAGACCGTATAGGAAAGTGTTTGATGTATTACACACATTTACCCTGGAAATGCATGTTGTATTCTCTCTCCTTTTTTTTTTTAAGTGTAGTGTTGCCGTTGTTTGTTTTGTTGGTAAGAAGAGAGGCAGATGTAGAATTGACTGAGCCGAATGTCAATTAAATCAGTTTGTATTACTGTACTCTCACAGGACACTGTGTTGCACGGATATTTACTTTGTGTCACTGAATCCCGCCCGTCATAGTAATTGGATCAATTATTAGCATTGATCGCTCTAGAAGACTGTGCACATCGATATATTTCATTAAGAGGGTATTTTTGAATATTGCTGATTCTGCATGCGCTCAATCAGACACACACAACTCACCCACAGAGACATGAGAAGCGTATTAGCAAGGTAGTTGAACTAACTTACTGATATCAGATATTGAATCTAAACTTTACCAAAGTTTTCTTTAGGCATCCCAGTAGCAAGTGCATGAATCTTGAACTTTCAACTTGTGATTGGATTGTAAAAAATATTAAAGGGATTGTTCACACAAAAATAAATTCTGTCATTAATTACTCACCCTCATGTCGTTCCAACCCTGTAAGGCCTTCGTTTATCTTCTGAACATAGATATTTTTGATGAAATCCAAGAGCTTTCTGACCCTGCATAAACAGCAAAGCAACTACGTACCACTTTAAGACTCAGAAGGGTAGCAAGGACATTGTTAAATGAGGCTATGAGAATGCTTTTTGTGCACAAAAAACTAAAATAATGACTATTCAACAAATTCTTCTCTTCTGAAATCGAGGGGTCCAAAGTCTAAGAACGTAAAATCTTGGATTCAAAGTAAGTTTTATCTTGCATTTCTTATTTTTTTTTTCGTAATTCAGACTTTTTTTTTTCCTCAGAATTGTGAGATACTCGCAATTAAGAGCTATAAAGTCCAGTTTTGAGGGTGGAAAAAGGCTGATATGTTCTCAGAATAGCGAGTTTATATCTCACTATTCTAACATTATATAAATATTTATATAAGATATAAACTTGGAGTTTTGAGGAAAAAAGTCAGAATTGAGTTTGCATCTCACAATTCAAACTTAAAATTGCGAGTTTATATCTCATCTCATGTAAACTGGAAATTCTGAGAAAATCATAAGTGCAAGAAAAAAAGTCAGAATTTGGAGTTTATATCTCGCAATTCTGACTTTATAACTTTGCAAAATTCTGACTTAATCTCTCAGAATTGCAAATTTATATCTCACAATTCTTTTTTTCACAATTTCTGAGGGGGGAAAAAGACTCTCAAAAGAATCTCACAATTCTGACTAATAACATGCAATGACGTGTTATAAAGTCAAAATTTCTCAAAATTGTGATTTCAAACATCAAAGATACAGTCAGTATACTGCATGATATTATATCGAGAGATCTGGAGTGGAAAATCGCTTTTCTGGCTGCCCATTTGTCCTGTGCAGAGTGATGAAGGTTCTGATGCCATTTCTAAATTAGTTATGCATCATTTACGGAGCAGCATGATTAAGTAGTGTAACCGATCAGGACCCTTTTAGAGCGTGCTTAGCTTGAATGACGCTCTGCTGGAGAACTGCAGCTTGCTTTGTTTCAAACCACTGCAGTCTACATGCCTCTTTCCATGCCTTTTTTTACAAAGCATGCAAGCTTCCCCTTCTTTTGTGTCTTTATGATGACAACTGGAGTAGGCTGGTAAAGACATAAAAAGGTTTGTGGGCTATAATATGCAGTTTGCTGTTCTCTGATCACTGAAGTACTGTAGCAGTGTCATCAGCTCCAAGCAGGCGGGCCATTAGTGGACTGGTTTTAAATGATTTTGCACGCTCATAGCGTGAGAACAGGAGCTTATCTGCTTCTTTGTCATGAGATGATAAGTTTCTTTGCCATTAACCCAGTCTGTGCCCCAGGTGTATTCTCTGTTGCTTTAGGCATTAAGCTGTTTTAAGCCCTGGCAGGGATGTCTGGTACTCCACCAAGAATAAATATCGGCCTGTATATATACAATCGATCGTTTGTTCTATTTGTCTGTTTTTGTCGTTTTATCATTTTATTAATTCTGTTTAAAGAATTAGTTAACTTCCAGAACAAAAATGTACAGATAAATTACTCGGCCCCATGTCTTCCAAGTTCATGTCTTTCTTTCTTCAGTCGTAAAGAAATAGTTTTTCTCCATAATGCAGTTTAAATGCAGCTTCAAAGGGCTCTAAACAATCCCAGCCAAGAAAGAAGGGTCTTATCTTGCGAAACGATCGGCCATTTTCATAAATAAATCAATATTTGTACACGTTTTAACCACAAATGCTCATCTTGTCTAGCTCTGCGTTGCACATGCGTACTCTGTGCACTCCTGTTCAAGACAGTAAGGGTAGGTAAAAAAAACTCCAGTTTCATTTTCTCCTTCAACTTCAAAACACATCGCTGCAGAAGTACTGACCCAGTGTTTACAAAGTGAACATGCAAAAAAGGTAAAACGCCCTTTACAAAAAAAGATAAAACAGCGATGTTTTTTGACGGGAATGCACAGAGTATGCATGCGCATTGTAGAGCTAGACAAGACAACGCTAAGAAGTATATAAATTTATTAATGAAAAATTACAGATTGTTTTGCTAGATAAGACCCTTCTTCGATTAGAGCCCTTTGAAGCTGCATTTAAACTGCATTTTGGAAGTTCAAACTCGTGGACACCATAGAAGTTTACTATATGGAGAAAAATCCTGGAATGCTTTCCTCAAAAAACATAATTTCTTTACAACTGAAAAAAGGAAGACATGAACATCTTGGATGACAAGGTGGTGAGTACATTATCTTTACATTTTTGTTCTGGTAGTGAACTAATCCTTTAAGTGTTGTTCTATTGTTTGTTAATTTTGTCGTTCTGTCAGTTTGTTTATTTTGTCTGTCCTTCTGTCGTTTTAATGCTCTTTTTGTCAATCATTCGTTATAACTTAAATACTGAGGATCTGCCTGTTTTTTGTTTTATTTGTCCTTCTTTCGATCATTTGTTTTGTCTGACTGTCCTTCTATCGATTGTTCATTCTCTTTCAGTGGTTTGTTTTGTCTAACTGCCCTTCTATCAGTTGTTTGATCTGTCTTTCTTTTAGTCTGTTGTTTTATTTATCATTCATTTGTTAGTTTGTTTGTTCTGTCATTCTGTGTAACTGTCTTTCTCTCTTTATATCTTTCTATCTATCAGTAGACTTGGTAGGCAACACTAAAAATGGGCCTGGTCTAAATTATATAAAGCAACACAGTGAAATTACCATTGAAATGTCATTTATAATATTCCATCTGTCCCATCGTTTTATCATTTATTTGTTTGTTCAATCTCTCATTCTAACTATCCATCGTTCCACCTAACTGTCATTCTGTCTATATCTTTCCTGAATGAAGCCAGTTATTTTTACAGTACGAAAACGGCAAAGCTAATGTTGTGTTTTAATGGCTTTGCTTGATTTTAGTAAGATTGCATTGTAAAGGTCACTGGTCTGTTGCGCTATCAGTTCCGATCTGTTATCACATAATGTGAGTATGTTTGTGCTCGTGTTTGGCTGTTTGCACTAAATGAGATTCTGGGATGTGCAAAAACAACGCTGTTTGTATCCACACGTGTACTAGTTGAGCTTGTGATTTCCGAGCCAAATGCCCCTTAAATCGCCCTTGAAGCTGCTGGGAGATAAAACATGCACTCACACAAACCCAATTAAGAGGAAGGTGAAGATAAATGAGTCAAATGACAGATGGAGCAGAGAGTTGAAGAAATCAAGAGAGTGACGAGGAGAAAGAAAGAGGGGGTTGTGAAAGGAAAATGAGGCATTCTGGGACAGTTGTTTAATTACTGCTGTCCAGTATTCAGGGGCTGTTTTAATTGGCTTGTATTTCTTCCTCCAGAAGAAGCCAGAGGTGTAATGTAAAGCTATAGTCTGAAGCTCAAAAGGAACTTTGTCTCTGCATTTTTTTAATTAGCATTTTAAGATACTCATAAAGATGTAGGATTAGCTGATTTAATTAGCATGTTTTGCGACTCTATTGCAGCTTTGATGAGGTTATACATTAATGCATGTTGCTTGCATGTGCATTTCTGCGTTCTTTGTTCTGGACTTAGCTGTATGTGTGTTTTTCCTGCAGCAGGCGTGAATAGAGTATCCATCATCATCTTTTGAGAGAGAGAGACAGCTTGTTTGACTGAATAGCCTAGTGTAAATACAGTTCTCATATAAATACAAAGTGACAGAAAATTGAAACATTTGTGGATATTGTGAGGATTTTGACGTCATTAAGTACTTGTCTCACAGTGACTCTGATAAATGATGAGCTCTGAGCCTGGAGTGTTTGATTGACAGCCATGCTGTGGTGGGCAAGTAGAGGGCAAGCCTCGTCACTCTATAACTCTCACTTTCCCACACCCCACCCCCACAAGAGCAGAAATCACATTGTATAGTAGTCTGACCTTCTGGGAATAATGCTGTGCTGTGTTCACTGCAGTGTCCTGAACTAGAGGACTAAAGTTTTAAAAGCACCTCGCATCTTCTAGAGAGGGAGTAAGACAAGTGTGTTACATGCCATTGTTCTTCAGGCAGATGGATGGATGGATGGATGGATGGATGGATAGCAATATTTCAATGTTTTATCATTTTCAACTGTAGTTAGATTTAATAATTATATCAGTGCAGTGGTGTTCTGAAATGAGGAGGCAAAGTCCTCACTTTTTTTTTTGACTTTGAATGGTCACAGACGTGGAGATGTACTGTCAAACCAAAACACCATATATGTGACCCTGGACCACAAAACCAGTCATAAGGTTAAATTTTACAAAACTGACATGTATAGATCATATGAAAGCTCAATAAATAAGCTTTCTATTGATGTATGGTTTGTTAGTATAGGACAATATTTGGCCGAGTTACATCTATTTGAAATCTGGAATCTGAGGGTGCAAAAAAATCAAAATACTGAGAAAATCACCTTTAAAGTTGTCCAAATTAAGTTCTTAACAATGCATATTACTAATCAAAAATTACATTTTGATATATTTATAGTAGGAATTTTACAAAAAATCTTCATGGAACATGATCTTTACTTAATTTCCTAATAATTTTTGGCATAAAAGAAAAATCAATAATTTTGACCCATACTATGTATTTTTGGCTATTGCTACAAATATACCCCAGCGACTTAAGACTGGTTTTGTGGTCCAGGGTCACATATATATATACACCAGACCAGGTATATATTTTTACTAGTGGGTGCAGAATCTTACAGTTCATTTAAGTAGGTGAGGTAGGGCTGGGCGATAAATCGATTTTATCGATTAACTCGATTGTGTAGTTTACATCGATTTGTTTGAATGAAAATCAGTTTTCTCTTTAATATCCACCGACGCTCCTCTCTGAGCTCCAGCAGTGCCAAATGGGCTCAGCCCTCCCCCCGCACATATTAGAAATACACTAATATATATTTGTTTTCAGAAAGGCACGGAAAACAAGTAACGCGAGCCACTAAAGGTATATGATTAGCTGCTAGCTAGCAAGTTAGCCGGACCGATCAGCATATTTGTGTTTGCGCTCAGGGGAGCTTCAAAGGTTTCTACGTGTGTTTGCAATGTAGAGTAATGTATCACAGACATATCTCACGAATCCTTTCATTAACAAAGTGTAGAGAGAGTGTAAATAAGAGATTGACTGTACAGTATAGCGAGGCTCATTGATTATAATAGAGCTTTGTGATATTGCGAACCAAGATGAGTGACAGCTTTTAATAATTTTTAAATGAGTTTGTAAATGAGATATTGATTTAATACAACAGTTAAATAAACAAGAAGTTATTATTAAGTGACTTACATTGTCTGACTATAACACTATTGCCTGATTTTGCTCTATTTCGTCGTCAAAAGTGGTCTGAAACAAGTCACAGCTGAGCCGCTGCGCATCTCCACTCAAACACAGCGGTGTTTCGTTTATGAATGAACGTGCGTTTTTAAACGAATCTAGTGAAATGATTAAATTTCCCATTCATAAAGACAGTCACTCGCTTTATTCTGAATGAACCAGCGGTTCGAACGAATCAAATGAATGATATGATTCAGTAATTAAATCAGTGTCTTGCTGCCACCTGCTGGCAGATCGTTTAAGTTATTTAAATCATTTAATATTTCTGTATTAAAAATTTTATATTTTTATATACGATATAACTGCAAGAGAAAAGCATGAAAATATATATTTTCATATTTATTTTGTCTTACAAACATTTACTCTGTCTGGTATGATAAGAATGGGGCCTGGTGGAAAGCGATCACTGATGCAGTTGCAATGTATATTGCAAAATATATGGTGGCCATATATAATATTGTGGAAAAGCTGGGATTTCTTTACATGCTGAAAGTAGTAGGGGGTAAAAACATCAATTTAAATCGTAAATCGGATTTTTTGTGAAAAAATCGGGGATTTTATTTTTTGGCCATATCGCCCAGCCCTAAAGTGAGGATATCAAAATAAAGTAAACTGTGACATATTATACCCAAAAATACTTACATACAGTGGACTACCAGTAAAATTGATAAAAAATTTGGGACCAAAATTTTAATTTGACCCGACTTTGACCTGACCATGTATTGTTACATACCTTTCTTTCAAAGTAAAGAATTTAAATCAACAAATTTTAGTAATTTATTGATAAACTAGTGCTTTCTTTATTTTTTTCGGCTTAAGAGATGACGTCTGCGACACTGACTCGTCATCTTCACAGTAGTGGATGTGCCTGTATGCATGTTTCATACGGATTACATAATCTGAGAATTTTTTGTTTTCCATTTGAATTGGTTCATTTAAAAAGTAGACATTCCACTCTCTATACACTTTTCATGTCTGTAAGGCAAGAATGCACAGAGTTTCGTGCTCAAGTTCACAGAGACCGACATTGCAGAAAGCGCATCCTGTTTACTTTCAATATTTTACAAAAGCACAATTTTTGGTTTTATTGTGAGTGCACACAAATAAGCTTAGAGTCTTTACACATATGAAAGATGTATTACTGTTAGCTGTATTTTAAGAGCAAGTGACTGAGTGTTAGAGCATTAGATTGAACTGCAATGTAAAGTTGCTACTACTTACAGATTTCAAATGATAAGTCATATTTGAGGTCGATGAATGATAGGTGAGTGTTTGGATGTCCTGTCCGATGTACTGTATTACCACATAGACCAGCAGTTAACTTTTTTTTCGGTCATGGACTGCGTGACTTCCCCACTTCCTGTGAATTTTTATTTTCCTGCGACTAATAAAATTTTGGTTCACCAAGCCTCTTCTCATTGATTAACGGTTAGTTGACTATTAGAGGGCAGCCCTAGTTAAAGCTCAATGGGCTCAGTGGAGGATGTGTCGCTGTTGGTTTAGTAAAAAAAAAAAAAAAAAAAAAAAACAGACACTGCCTCCCTTGCCTCTTCAGACGAAACGCCCCTGATATAAAATAGAATTACTATATTAAATATTTAAATATATAGTTATAGTATAGTTAAGAATATCAATTTAGGGATTATTATTCACTGGACTGAATTTGAAGAACAGCTGTGGAAATGGTGACTAATTAGGCTATGTAAATGGCATATTTCAGGAATATTTATTTCAGAGCTGCCTGCGTGTTTATTTACACATGTACAGCTTATATTACTGTGTCAGTTCACAATAAAAGCCGCTTCTCACATACACTCTGCAGATGCTGTGAGATTAACATGCATTTGGAAACCTAATGTGCGAAAGGTTCACTTTATTTACATTCACATTTGCACAGTTTTCAATATTTTTGTCAACAGAACTTAACAGCATTTCAGTATTCAAGCAGAATAAAAGCTAGAGTATTAGACATGTTAAAAGCTTAAGGGTTTAAAGTTTGAAAGTATAGTGAAGACTTTAAGTCATAAATATGTGTGTTGTAACTTGTAATGCTAGTTGGTTTCTGTAAAGAGTGAAAACACTTCAAAGTTACTATTTCCATTACCAGTCGAGTCTTTAAGTAGCTTTGTTAAGAGTCTTAAGTAGCACAGGTATATTTGTAGCAATGGCCAAAAATAAATTCTATGGGTAAAAATGATCGATTTTTCTTTTATGCCAAAAATCATTAGGATATTAGGTAAAGATCATGTTCCATGAAGATATTTTGTAAATTTCCTACCATAAATATATCAAAATTTTATTTTTGATTAGTAATATGCATTTTTTTTTCTCCAGATTGAAATAGTTGTATCTCAGCCAAATATCCTATCCTATCAAACAATACATCAATGGTAAGCTTATTTATTCAGTTTTCAGATGATGTATAAATTTCAATTTCTACAAAATTGACCCTTATGACTATTTGTGGTCCAGGGTCACTCATAAAATGTATTATAAAAGTATTGCAGTTCAGATCACAGTCACAATATACGACCACCCTATTTTTCTAACAAAACAATCAAAATAAACATGTAATTAAAAATATATATTTTATCTCTTTACTTGTATGTTGAATAACCATTAACCAACATTGGAGAACTGTCAACATTCAAATGTGTCGCTATTATGTTAAACTGATTATACGAAGGTCTGTGCTTTACATTTTTCCAATATCCATCAACTTTGCTATTACTGGGTATGTTTTGGCTAATGGTTTTGCTTGGCCCAGTGTTAGTACTGTATGGCGACTCTGGAATCAATAAATAAGGTCTGTCAGATTTGTCACACTAGGTACAAATAGACAGACACTGGCTTTTTTGAAATCGAAAAGATAGGGCATGAAATGCAATATTATTACTAGATTTGCATAGGTCACTGATGTCTGCTAGTAAATGTTGTTAAAATAGGCAAGCTGACCCAAGACAGATGTCTAGTCCTGTTAAATGCACGTCTGAAAGTGCAATGTATGCAAACCTAGTACTGTATGTATACGTATTTAATATGTATGTAAATAAGACGCTCCCTCGAATGCCGAAGCATATATTAACCATCAGGGCATTGGCACGCTTAGAGACGAGTTCCCCTCAGGCATTTGATAATGTGAAATGTTGCGTGAGTGTAACTAGTTTCTGCATCACGTTTTCATATAAAACAGGTCATTTTTTTTGTGAGGCAGCATGTAGAATGAATTTACCTGTTTCCCCTTCTGCATGTAAGCTTATTTATTTAAATTTCAGTGCTATATTCACCAAAATGTATTTCCTGGGGTAATTGAACACACTTAGATTATTCCACGTTTCTGCATGTATAAATCCCACTTATTCTTTTTGCCACTGGTCAGAAACTTTCTTTCAGCTTTTGTCAGTTTTTATTTTTGTGACTCGCTGCATGATCCAATGTTCTTAAACTGGAACAGTGACTGGAACTTCAGTTTAGACTCAATTTAGACACTAAACAGAAACTTGCACTCATCTTTAGGTCAAAGCCCTCAGCTCACACTTATTGTGACATGGATTTATCCAATCATGATATGTTTAATCATTCTTTAAAAAGAGAATAGAATTTTGTTTTACTTTTAGAAACCTGCAGAAACATTTAGTTGTGTGTGAAAAGTAGGTAAAAACGCATTTAAGATAGTCAAGACCAAAAGGATTGTATTGAGTGAGTATCAAGCGATGAAAGGTATTTGTTTAAGGAACGAGAGTAAAGCACACTTGGAAATAATCCAGGCAAGACCTTCAATAATCCAAAGAGCACAGTTTTCCATTACCTCATCAGCAGTCCTGGATTTCTAATACACCGGTGGAACTTCAAGATGGCACACACACAATCACGCACGGACACGCACACTAATGAAATGGCATTAACAAACATGATTGCAAACAAACAGATGATCACATGCAAAATATTCACATAGACAGATGTTCCCACGGGAAGAGGTTGTGGCCTCCATTTCAAACCAATTTGCGGGGTGCACTTTGCATAATATTCACATACGTGTACTGTACGGCTGTTTCTTCAACCATGAGCCTTGTGGATTGTTATGTTTTTGTTTTTTTTTGTTTGCTTTTTTTCTTAGAGTCAAAAAAGTTTTGTTGATTTAATAGCTTGCGTTTTATGTACATTTAATACAGAATTTATACATTAGAATAGACTTGTATTTAAAAAAAGCGAGTTCAAGCGCTTTAAGGCTTTTAAGCCCATATGAAAAAAGACATTACATATTATTTAGCAAGCCTGTAACCACCTAAATCAATAATTAAAAAAAACAACATTTTTGGCAAATCCAGGTAATTTACTATAGAATTATGATGATTTTTAATGTTTATGACTGTTATAGCGCCAGCTGTGGTCCGATCTCCATAAAACTGTGCATGTTTGTTTAGAATCACCAGTCGGATGTGCTCACATAGTTTTGTGAAGTTTTGAATTTTCATTTAGGCTTTATAGGCTTTGGGCGTATTTGGACAGGCCTCTTTTCTAAACTACCCTGTTATAGCTTTCCAAAGGGTAGAATTTCAATTTTGATTATTATTGATCTAGAGAGTCCAGAGAATTGTACTGCAGTGTTTTTTTGCAGATTGAGTGAAAAACCTAGGACTCGTTTGCAAAAGTGTTTATATATATATATATATATACATACACATCTTCTCAGTCATTTGACAAATGATTTAATTGACAGCAGTAGTTCTAGAGTCAAAGTTGTTTGGAATGAGAAGTATCAAATTATATGAATATTGTGTGTATGTGTGAAAATCAATGCAATACACAATCATTTACATCCTTAAAAAATGCAATATTGCTCCACTAGTGATCGATTTCTCTCAAATTTCTCACAGACCTTGAGGGCCATGAGTCAAACAGGCCCACAGAGTTTCGTTCCGATCGCCCCCTGCTAATCTTGTCTAATTGGTGCGCAAATTTCATTGGCCAGTAGTGGCCATGTTTTTTGAGATAAACTTATAAACATTGATGGCGCTTTGGACCAAGACCATGCATACCAGTTTTCATGTTGATACGACAAATTTTTGCGTTGTTATAGCTGTTTTTTCCCCCCTTTTATAGCACCAACAAATGGCCATGCTCCACGATTTTTTCCATGTGACCTCAGATTGAGGTCTTACATAAGTGTTCTGAGTTTGGCAAAGAGACCCCAAGTTATAAGCATTTTAGTAAAAGTGGCCCTGCCCCTTTCAAATGTTTTGCTGTCCCTTTGCGACGGTTGAAAGTTCAGTTTTTCTTTGATAATTATTGATATTCACTCTCCAGAGTATCTTTCTGTACCACTTTGGCTCTGATTGGGCAAAAACCTAGGACTAGCTGCAAAAGTAGGTTTTTCAAATCTGAGGCATGCATTTTATCCAGCGTGAGACAAGGATTCCAACACTTGAACCTGCGAGTAACGGTTTAGAAGTTATGAGCGATTTGGTGCTTTTGATAGCTGCAGAGCTCTTGTCAGGCTATTTGGGGCAAGCCTTGGGGACTTTGTTGGCGGTGTGAGTACTACCATCCCTTCAAATTTTAAGTCTCAATGACTTACGGTTTGGTCTGCCCAATCAGTTTTACGTGGAGATTGCTGATCCTTAGCCATACTAACAATTACAATAGGGTTTCAATTATTATTATTATTTTTTTTTTTTATGAATTAATATTTAGAATGTTGGAACACAAAAGAAGATTTTTTTAAAGAACCAAACAACATTCAAGCCCAGTGACTTGTCTTTCATTGTGTGTAATTCTCTAAAAATCCTTAATGTTCCACAGGAGAAAGTCAGTCATACAGATTTGGAGCTGCATGAGGGTGAGTAAATGATGCTAGAATTCATTTTTGGGTGGAGCATTAAGTATTTAAATTGAAGAAACACCCATACATGTATCTGAACTCCAACACACTTCTCTAACTAAGGTGCCATTCATGCTGAATTTTCGGGGAACATTGGAGAACAATGCTGGGGATCCTTTATCCTTACAGCCTTTGTCAGTGCTGCACAGCGTCGATAAGGTTAATTACATTCACAAACACAGTCGCCCAGCACCTCTGACCTGACTTTGGGAGGGAGGGTGGAGGAAGAGGGATTACAGGTCTATAGGAGCAAAGCATGATCCACGAGTGTGCGTTTGAGATCAGTGGAAAGGAGAAAAGGACAAAGAAAGGGAAGTTTATCCTTGTCCCAAAGTATAAAGAGAGAGATTCTTCTGCGACTGCTTCGTGGTATCTCTGTTATCTGTTTGCCTTAGTGTCCTGCTACCTTGCTTTGCTTTGTTGTCTTTGTGTCTCTCTCAATATTCCCTGTTGGTCATGCCTCACTGGGGCAGTATGTTGTGTCTTTGGTCTGTGCCAGTGTGTGCCAGTGATACATGGGACCGTGCACCTGTTCAGCTCTCCTCTTAACGTGCCATCACAGCGGGGTGCGCGGTTACACCCTCAGGCAAGGACACCTGCACCCTCTGATCTTCAGCTGTCCTGCTCTTCGAGTTATTTCCTTTAGTCTTGAGTTGTTTGCTCCTTCTCTGTACACATTTACACTTTCTTTTACATATAGTTTCACTGAAGACTCAAAGGTTCTTTTTGTAATTCTTTGTGTTGCACTGACCTTTCAAGATGTCTGGTTAGCATCTGTCGCTTTCATTCTCTTTGCTTTGAATTTTACCTTTCAACCTGTTCATAGCAGGAGACTTTCAATGCTTTTAACTATATTAAAGCCTTCTCTTTCCACTGTTTCTGCGGGAGTTCCTGTTAAAAGGGATGCTGTAGTTCAAGCAAAAATGAAAATTCTGTCATCATTTCCTCACCGTCGTGCCATTTTAAATCCAAGGCTAAGTCTACATTCATCCGGATGCATTTGAAAACTGTGTTTTCGTTTGAAAACACTCTCCATTCACACTTTTCAAGCGTTTTCTAGAAGTTTCTCATTCGCTGGCATCCAGGTCGCACTTGCGGATTTATATGTGACCCTGGACCACAAAACCAGTCATAAGGTTAAATTTTACAAAACTGAGATGTATACATCACATGAAAGCTCAATGAATAAGCTTTCTATTGATATATGGTTTGTTAGGATAGGACAATGTTTGGCCGAGATACATCTATTTGAATATCTGGAATCTGAGGGTGCAAAAAATCGAAATACTGAGAAAATCACCTTTAAAGTTCTCCAAGTTAAGTTCTTAACAATGCATATTACTAATCAAAAATTACATTTTAATATATTTATAGTAGGAATTTTACAAAAAAAATCTTCATGGAACATGATCTTTACTTAATTTCCTAATGATTTTTGGCATAAAAGAAAAATCAATAATTTTGACCCATACAATGTATTTTTGGCTATTGTTACAAATGTACCCCAGCGACTTAAGACTGGTTTTGTGGTCCAGGGTCACATATGTTTTTGAATTAAAGTGCAACTCACCGTATGTTTTGCTGCAGAACAACAACAGTCAGTACATTTTCTGTTATCTTTCCGGGACTGTGATCTGAAGAGTGTACAAAGTAACATATCTTTAGCAAAAGTGTGAAAGTAGCACATAACCGGCACAATACTGGTATAAACCAACCTGATCTCATAATGAAAACGTTCCTGTGGGAACTTTTTGCAAGACTCGAAATACGTACCGCTATGTATGTTTCGTGACATATTTGATGTGAAATGTCTACCGAGTGGCGCTAAAAGAATGTGTGTTTTTTTCCACAGAACAGATGATTGTAAATATGGTATGTTTTATATGACGTTGTTTTTGTAGGTGTCACCGCAGTTCTGACTTAAAATGTCTGTTGAGTGGCGCTATAACTCTAATGTTAAAATAATGTACCATCTGCACTACACCAAAACCTAGTGCATACGTTTTTGTCATTGTTTTCAAAAGCTTACGTTTTCACAGGCAACATTACAACACAAAATTAGTGTTTTCAAATTTATCCACTTTGGAAAGCATTTTCAAAAAGCTCAGTTTTCCATGACAAAAATGCCATCTCTGTGTGAACTGAAGGCCAAAACGGAGAGAAAAGGTGCATTTTCAAACTAAAACGTATTAGTGTGAAAGGCCTAAATGTCAAAATGAGATGATTTTGTCAAATTTTCGAGATTCTTTTGTCCATGAAGCAAAAACTTACAGGTATTAGAGCCTGTTAAGGAAAGAAGTCAGAATTGTGAGATATAAACACGCAATTCTGACTTTTTTCTCAGAATTGTAAGATAAAAACTCGCAATTCTGAAAAATTAAGTCAGAATTTTGTGATATAAACTCACAATTGTGAGTTACAAAGTCAAATTGTGAGACAAACTCACAATTCTCAGAAATAAACTTGCAATTCTGACAAAAAAGTCGTAATTCTTAGAAAAAAAATTAGCAATTCTGACAAAAAATTTGCAATTCTTAGAAATAAACTCGCAATTCTGACAAAAAAAGTCTCAATTCTTAGAAATAAACTTGCTAGTCTGACAAAAACTTACAATTCTCAGAAATAAACTAGCAATTCTGACAAAAAAGTTGCAATTGTGAGAAATAAAGTCAGATTTGCGAGACATAAACTCTTAGAAATAAACTCGCAATTCTGACAAAAAATTTAGCAATTCTTAGAAATAAACTCGCTATTTTGACAAAAAAAGTCGCAATTGTGAGAAATAAACTTGCTATTCTGACAAAAAGTCGCAATTCTTAGAAATACATTTTCTAGTCTGACAAAAACTCACAATTCTTTGAAATAAACTCGCAATTCTGACAAAAAAAGTCGCAATTCTTAGAAATAAACTCGCAATTCTGACAAAAAAGTCGCAATTGTGAGAAATAAAGTCAGAATTGCGAGACAAACTCAGAAATAAACTTGCAATTCTGACAAAAAGTCGTAATTCTTAGGAAAAAAAACTTGCAATTCTGACAAAAGTCGCAATTCTTAGAAATAAACTCGCAATTCTGACAA
This sequence comes from Garra rufa, assembly GCF_049309525.1. Taxonomy (NCBI): domain Eukaryota; kingdom Metazoa; phylum Chordata; class Actinopteri; order Cypriniformes; family Cyprinidae; genus Garra; species Garra rufa. The sequence goes on from NC_133378.1 coordinate 17,486,089, forward strand.
AAAAGTCGCAATTGTGAGAAATAAAGTCAGAATTGCGAGACAAACTCAGAAATAAACTTGCAATTCTGACAAAAAGTCGTAATTCTTAGGAAAAAAAACTTGCAATTCTGACAAAAGTCGCAATTTTTAGAAATAAACTTGCTAGTCTGACAAAAACTCACAATTCTCAGAAATAAACTCGCAATTCTGACAAAAAAGTCGCAATTGTGAGAAATAAAGTCAGAATTGCGAGACAAACTCTCAGAAATAAACTTGCAATTCTGACAAAAAAGTTGCAATTCTTAGAAATAAACTCACAATTCTGACAAAAAAGTCTCAATTCTTAGAAATAAACTCGCAATTCTGACAAAAAATGAGCAATTCTTAGAAATAAACTTGCAATTCTGACAAAAAAGTTGCAATTCTTAGAAATAAACTCACAATTCTGACAAAAAAGTCTCAATTCTTAGAAATAAACTTGCAATTCTGACAAAAAAGTTGCAATTCTTAGAAATAAACTCGCAATTCTGACAAAAAATGAGCAATTCTTAGAAATAAACCTGCTATTCTGACAAAAAGTCAATTCTTAGAAATAAACCTGCTATTCTGACAAAAAGTCAATTCTTAGAAATAAACTCTCAATTCTGACAAAAAAGTCTCAATTCTTAGAAATAAACTCGCAATTCTGACAAAAAAGTCTCAATTCTTAGAAATAAACTCGCAATTCTGACAAAAAAGTCGCAATTGTGAGAAATAAAGTCAGAATTGCGAGCCATAAACTCTCAGAAATAAACTTGCAATTCTGACAAAAAAGTCGTAATTCTTAGAAAAAAAAAACTTGCAATTCTGACAAAAGTCGCAATTCTTAGAAATCAACTCGCAATTCTGACAAAAAATGAGCAATTCTTAGAAATAAACTTGCTATTCTGACATAAAATGAGCAATTCTTAGAAATAAACTTTCTATTCTGACAAAAGTCTCAATTCTTAGAAATAAACTTGCAATTCTGACAAAAAATGAGCAATTCTTAGAAATAAACTTGCAATTCTGACAAAAAAAGTTGCAATTCTTAGAAATAAACTCACAATTCTGACAAAAAAGTCTCAATTCTTAGAAATAAACTCGCAATTCTGACAAAAAATGAGCAATTCTTAGAAATAAACCTGCTATTCTGACAAAAAGTCAATTCTTAGAAATAAACCTGCTATTCTGACAAAAAGTCAATTCTTAGAAATAAACTCTCAATTCTGACAAAAAAGTCTCAATTCTTAGAAATAAACTCGCAATTCTGACAAAAAAGTCTCAATTCTTAGAAATAAACTCGCAATTCTGACAAAAAAGTCGCAATTGTGAGAAATAAAGTCAGAATTGTGAGCCATAAACTCTCAGAAATAAACTTGCAATTCTGACAAAAAAGTCGTAATTCTTAGAAAAAAAAAACTTGCAATTCTGACAAAAGTCGCAATTCTTAGAAATCAACTCGCAATTCTGACAAAAAATGAGCAATTCTTAGAAATAAACTTGCTATTCTGACAAAAGTCTCAATTCTTAGAAATCAACTCGCAATTCTGACAAAAAATGAGCAATTCTTAGAAATAAACTTTCTATTCTGACAAAAGTCTCAATTCTTAGAAATCAACTCGCAATTCTGACAAAAAATGAGCAATTCTTAGAAATAAACTTGCTATTCTGACATAAAATGAGCAATTCTTAGAAATAAACTTTCTATTCTGACAAAAGTCGCAATTCTTAGAAATCAACTCGCAATTCTGACAAAAAATGAGCAATTCTTAGAAATAAACTTGCAATTCTGACAAAAAATGAGCAATTCTTAGAAATAAACTCACAATTCTGACAAAAAAGTCTCAATTCTTAGAAATAAACTCGCAATTCTGACAAAAAATGAGCAATTCTTAGAAATAAACTTGCTATTCTGACAAAAAGTCAATTCTTAGAAATAAACTCTCAATTCTGACAAAAAGTCTCAATTCTTAGAAATAAACTCGCAATTCTGACAAAAAAGTCTCAATTCTTAGTAATAAACTCGCAATTCTGACAAAAGTCGCAATTCTTAGAAATCAACTCGCAATTCTGACAAAAAATGAGCAGTTCTTAGAAATAAACTTGCTATTCTGACAAAAAATGAGCAATTCTTAGAAATAAACTTGCAATTCTGACAAAAAAAAGAGCAATTCTTAGAAATAAACTTGCTATTCTGACAAAAAGTCAAATAATATTGAACTTTTAACTGCTGAATACTCAGTTTTGTCATAACAGGATTAAATTACATTTTAAAATATATATATATTTAATGAAATAATATATCTAGTGAGAGAAAATTTCAGTAAGAGAAAGAGCTCTTTTGTTTTTCGCTTCAGGTTCCCAGTTCTTGTTGATCTCGATTGGCTCAGTACAAGACAAACTGTCCCAGCCACTCTTTTTTTTTCGTGTGTCATCCCTGTTTCTCTTTTCCTGCACAGAACTTCATGTCCCTCCTGTGCTGTTTCTCTCTGACCTCTCTTGAACTTTTAGTTTTGCTCTCTTTCGCATCCTCTTTCTCCCTCTCGATTTCCCTCCCACACTCTCTCCCTTCTTTCTCAGTCTGACTAAAACTAATCCCCTCAGTTTTCGCTCTCCCTTCTCTCTTCCCTCTATTCTTCTCTTCGATGTGAGATAAAAGTAAAATATATATTCCGAGAAGTTTTATGATATCTGATGAAATGACGTTCCTCCATATTTATTCTCCCTGTCTTAAGTGTTTTATGTAAGCAGTGATGCAGTGGCCTGTAATTCTGACAGCCAGCGTCTCCCTCCAGGCCTGAATCACAACCCCAGTTGAGTGGAACTGACGAACACAAACACATTCAGGCTTACAGTACATAAACAGTCTGTCCCCCACACGTAGCCAACAATCTTTATTCTCACTCTTTCTCTCTCTGTTTTTATCACAGATGATCACTTAGTCATACAGACACAGTCTTTTTTTCTCTGTCTGTTGGAATCTCAGATACACACCGCACTGAAAGGATACACATTGTACTCTCAGTCTTTACAGATTGGGGCTGGTAGAACATGTCAAAAACAACATCTGCCATGTAAACGTCTTGTTTGTATGACAGCGTTTTAGTGCCACGTTACAAAATAAAAACAATCTAAAATTATGAGAATAAAGTCAAAATGTTTGGAGAATAAAGTTTGGAGAACAAAGTCGAATGTTTGAAGAACAAAGTCTAAATGTTTGGAGAACAAGGTCGTATTCTTAAATAAAAAAAAGTATTCTCGAAACATTTCGACTTTTTTCTCCAAACACTTTAACTTTGTTCTCTGAATTTTGATTTTATTGTTGAAATATTTAGACTTTATTTTCAAAACACCTCAACTTTATTTTTGTAATTTAAATTTTATTCTCGAAACATTTAAACTTTATTCTTATAGTTTTTTTTATTTTTTTTCGTTGAGATATTTCAACTTTATTCTTAAAATATTTAGACTTTATTCTCATAATTTTGAATTATTCTCATGATTTTTACTTTGTCTAAATTTTTCTACTTTATTCCCAAAATATTTAGACTTTATTCTCAAAATATTTACTTTACTCTTGTAACATTTCGACTTTATTCTCGTAACATTTTGACTTTATTCTCGAAACATTTCGACTTTATTCTCGTAATTTGGACTTTATTGTTGAAATATTTCGACTTTATTCTCAAACACTTCGACTTTATTTTCGTAATTTTATTTTTGAAACATTTCAACTTTATTCTTATAGTTTTGACTTTATTGTAGTAATATTTCATCTTTATTCTCGTAATTTTTACTTTATTCTCATAATTTTTACTTTTTTTAACTTTAATTTTTCTACTTTATTTCCAAAATATTTCAACTTTATTCTCGAAATATTTAGACTTTACTCTCGTAACATTTCGACTTTATTCTCGTAACATTTTGACTTTATTCTCGAAACACTTCAACTTTATTCTTGTAATTTCAACTTTATTCTTGAAATACTTTGACTTTATTCTCGTAACATTTCGACTGTATTCTCAAATCATTTTGACTTTATTCTCGAAACACTTTAACTTTATTCTTTGAATTTTTACCTTATTGTTGAAATATTTCAACTTTATTCTCAAAATATTTCGACTTTATTTTCATAATATCGACTTCATTCTTGAAATATTTTGACTTTATTCTCGTAACATTTCGACTTTATTTTCGAAACACTTCGACTTTATTCTCATAATTTTAACTTTATTCTCAAAACATTTTGACTTTATTCTCCTATTTTTTTACTTTATTCCCGAAACATTTTGACTTTATTCTCATAATTTTAATTTTATTCTCAAAACATTTTGACTTTATTCTCATAATTTCAACTTTATTCTCAAAATACTTCAACTTTATTCTCCTAATTTTTACTTTATTCCCGAAACATTTTGACTTTATTCTCATAATTTTTACTTGTCGAAATGTTTAGACTTTATTCTCAAAATATTTAGACTTTATTCTCGGAGCATTTCGACTTTATTCTCTGAATATTAAGACTTTATTCTCATAATTTCTACTATATTCTTAAAAAATTTAGACTTTATTTTCAAAATATTTTGAATTTATTCTCGAAATATTTTGACTTTATTCTCGTAACATTTCGACGTTATTCTCGTAACATTACGACTTTGTTCTTGTAACATTCTACTTTATTCTCGTAACATTTTGACTTTCTTTTTTTTATGTGGCACTAAAACACCATCAAATGGTTGCCCTCATAAAGTTTACAAATATATGATTTAGAACACTCAGGACTAAAATGGTTACAAATGCGACAATTGAAACTCTTGAAAATCTAAAGAATTTTTCTGCATCCATGTGTAGTTCCCTCACTCTTGATTTATTTATTTAAAAAATATTGCTAACAATATTATTAGTGTGGAAAACAGTTGTGCTACTTATTATTTTTGTGGAGATTGTGTTGTTTTTTTCATGATATTTTGATGAATATAAAGTCAAAACAGCATTTATTTGAAAAATATTTTTTTATAACATTATAAATACCTAAATAATTTTGTGCATCCTTGCTAAATAAAAAAATACTTTAAAACTCTCTCTAACCGCAAACATTTGAACGGTAATGTATCAGTTTTTTTTTATGCTCTTGTAAACTGTATACTTGCAAAAAATCCAACATTAAGATTAGTTGTGTGGGTTTTTTTTAGACTGTCAATAAAATAAAATAAAATAAAATGCAATAAAAAATAATATAAAATAAAAAATAATATAAAATAATATATAAAATAAATAAAACATAATATGAAATACATATTATAAGATGAAAAAGAAGAAAAAATCTAACATAAAATAAAAAAATTTAAATATAATGTAAAATAAATAAATAAATAAAATAAAATATAGTACAATACAATAAAATTAAAATCTAAAATAATATGAATGAAATATAAATTAAAAAATAAACCTTTTTATTTAACCTTATTTTTAACCTTACTTTTAGTGGGAATGCACATTTTAAAATTTAGTCTCTGCTTTTGTTAATGTTATACTTTCAAAAGAATTCAACATTAAAGATATTTAATTAATACAAAAAATAAAATATAAAATAAATAAAATTAAAAATTAAATCAATATATAATGCAATAAAAAAGTAAAATAAAATGAAATGAACTAAAAAAATATATAAAATTAAATAAAATATTAAATAAAATACATAATACAATATAACTTTAATATAAAATAAAATATACAATGAAATAAAATAAAATTTTTAATAAACCTTTTTTTTTACCTTTTAGCGGAAATGCAAATTTTCAAATCAGTCTTCAGTCTTTCTCTTCTTGTACAATGGACCAAAATTATACCTACAAAAATGTATAAAATAAAAAATAAAGCGTAATAAATAACATAAAAAATTAAAATAAATAAATAAAATAAAATATAAAAAATAAAATAAACATTTTTATTAAACCTTATTTTTTAACCTTTGAAAATTCTTCTTGTACAGTGGACCAAACGTATACCTACAGAAAGGTATAAAATAAAAAATAAAAAAATATATATAATAAAATATAATAAAAATAAAATTAAATAAAAACTATATAAAAAAAAAAAAATAAATCTTTTATTAAACCTTATTTTTAAACCTTTTAGCAGGAAGGCACATTTTAAAATTTAGCCTTTCTCTTCTTAGACAGTGGACCAAAAGTATATCTACAAAGATTTGCAATAATTCCATGTTATTCATTCAAAATATAACAGATGGCAGTGATGTAATTACAACATTTGCATAATGAATTGCGATTGGTCTTTTTTTTCGAATTATTCTTAATCTAATTCTGCATACGGAATTACGATCTGATTGTGTATATCTACTTATTTTTCCATTCCATTTGGAGCTGCCAGTGGTCAAGATCCTTTAAACTCACACAGTGTTGGCGAGCTAAAAACGATCTTTGTCTCTCTATAGGTGGGCTCACTGTTCTTCTTTGTTAGAGAGTCCCGACCTAGTGAAAGAGCACGGAAAACTAGAGTGGACACCACCGTGTGTGAGAGAGTGAGTGTCAGCAGCTGGAAGTGACCCCTGTAATGCAGGTTATGTCTTCCATCAGCAGCGGGGGGCATGAGGCCAGAGGTTAATGGATAGTGCAGTCCTTCCCATGACAGCCTAGTTATAACTGCCCTGTGAGAGGCAGAGAAAGAGCGAAAAGCCAGAAACTATGCCACGATATGCACATGCACACACAAGGACAGAGAAGAGCTGCGAATCCTGTACCTGTTTTACATTTTTCAAACACTCGGGCTGCAATGATCAGCTTTCCACTCTGTCAAAGCAACAAAGCATGTCCAGATGTCAAGCTCGTATCTGAGCATCCCACTGTGCGGATGTAATGAGTTCTGCTAAAAAAAACTGAGATTGGTTGAGATGATCAACCAATGGTCTACCAGCACTAATAACTGTTTAATGGATGGATGAAACAGATACCCCCTACATATCACGCACATGCATGAGTGGTTTTCTTGTATTTCTGTATTTGATTGTTGATTCTGCCTGATGATTTGGTCTTACCATCTCTATTTTTTCTACTTCTTTTTTTTTCCTTACTGTGTCAGCACAAATTGCGTCTTAAGGAAAACGACATTAGTGATGATGAATGTGTTTTATGTTCCATTAATCACTTGGTTGAAAGGAATGTGGAGAGAGAGAGAAAGAGAGAGAGAGATAGCCCTCTTTGTTTGCTGTCCAACCAATGATTTATGTCCCTGAGTGGTAAACGCCACCTGAAAAAAAAAAAAGAAGGGCTCCAATCAAAGTGACAAAATGAAATACATAACAATATTTGAGTTTGAGAATGGAAGGTTGGGGGTCGATTTTTAATGTAGGTTTACTCGGAGAAACTGTCATTAATTACATAGTCTTTCCAGTTCAACCACACAACTGTGACCAATTAGTAATCCCTCTGTCTTTTAAAGTGGCAGAATGCGTTGTTGCCTGATTAAAATGGCTTGATTTAATTATAATTCATTTATGCTCAAAATACAGGTCAGTTGTTGACTGCGTTAAAGGAGAAATTCATTTCCAGAACAAAAATTTACAGATAATTTACTCACCCCCTTGTCATCCAAGATATTCGTGTCTTTCTTTTTTCAGTCGTAAGGAAATATGTTTTTTGAGGAAAACATTTTTAGGATATACTTCTATGGTGCCCCCGAGTTTGAACTTCCAAAATGTGGTTTAAATGCAGCTTCAAACGGCTCTAAACAATCCCAGCCGAGGAAGAAGGGTCTTATCTAGCGAAACAATCAGTTATTTTCTAAAAACATTTACAATTTATATACTTTTAGATCTCTACACAGAATACACACAGAGCTAGACAAGATGAGCATTTGAGGTTAAAAAGTATATAAATTGTAATTTTGTTTAGAAAATGGCAGATCGTTTTGCTAGATAAGACCCTTCTTTCCTCGGCTGGGATCGTTTAGAGCCATTTGTAGCTGCATTTCGGAAGTTCAAACTCTGGGGCACCATATCTGTCCATTATATGGAGAGAAATGCTGAAATGTTTTCTTCAAAAAACATAATTTCCTTAAGGCTGAAGAAAGAAAGACATGAATATCTTGGATGACAAGGGGGTGAATACATTATCTGTAAATTTTTGTTCTGAAAGTGAACTACTCCTTTAAAGGAGAAATTCACTTCCAGAACAAAAATTTACAGACAATTTACTCACCCCCTTGTCATCCAAGATGTCTTTTCTTTCTTCAGTCGTAAAAGAATATATTTTTGAGAAAAAAACATTTTAGGATTTCTCTCCAAAATGCAGTTTAAATGCAGCTTCAAAGGTCTCTAAACGATCGGAAGAAGGGTCTTATCTAGCAAAACAATTTCTTAAAAAAAAAAAGACAATTTATATACTTTTTAACCTCAAATGCTCATCTTGTTTAGCTCTGCGTGTACTCTGTGTATTCCGGTTCAAGACAGTTAGGGTATGTCGAAAAACTCCCATCTCATTTTCTTCTCTAACTTCAGAATCGTCCTACATCACTGTTTTAGCTTTTTTTGTAAAGGGTTTATTTTCTTTGAACATTCACTTTGTAAAGACTAGGTTGGTACTTCTGCAGTGATGAAGGATTAAAGTTAAAGGAGAAAATGAGATGTCTTTTCGACATACCCTTACTGTCTTGAACTGGAATAAACAGAATACAAGCAGAGCTAGACAAGACGAGCATTTGAGGTTAAAAAGTATATAAATTGTCAGTTTTTTTTTTTTTTTTTAGAAAATAACCAATTGTTTCGCTAGATAAGACCCTTCCTGAGCTGGGATTGTTTAGAGCCCTTTTTAAAGCTGCATTTAAACTGCATTTTGGAAGCTCTAACTCTAACTATATGGAGAGAAATCCTGAAATGTTTTCCTCAAAAAGCACAATTTCTTTACGACTGAAGAAATAAAGACATTAATATCTTGGATGACAAGGGGTGAGTAAATTATATGTAATTTTTTTTCTGGAAGTGGACTTCTTTTAACCATATAGAATCTAGGCCAGTGAAGAAAAATGTCACATTTCCTCCTCCCCAAGTTCCCAGAGATAAGCATATCTGACGGTGTTCATCCTTTAGCTGTTCGAATGGAGTGAATCCTAGAGTTAAGCTTGCCTTTATCAAGCCATAAAATGTTATCCGCTCCATCTCCCACATATTTCTCCATTATTTGTCTGCGTTCAGAAACAGCCGCCTATCTGACCGTCCAAACTGTGAATTTTCTAAATCCATTTCCAGACTCATATGTTTGGTTTTACATCATTCTTGTGATAAGATGTTTATTTTGACTTCGCTCCCGCACGTTTCCGAGGTAGAAATGGAATTTCTTTGTTTCCGCTTCGCCGATGGAAGTCCTTGTCGCTGCACTGTGGTGGGAAGGTAACAATAGAGAGATGCTTTGATGCTTCAGAGATGGAAAACAAGGCACTGCAAAGCATTCTGTCATTTTAAATGTGGATGTTAGTAAAAGCATTACGGCTATTTCTCTGGAGGAGGATTCTTCTGAATTCATTTTGCTTTTATTATCAGGTCATCAAATGGAGTTGCTTCCGAAAGAGGGGGAGAATGTGTAATAAAATGAGGCTGTTAATTGAACTGGCTGCATTTCATAGTTTCGTGTCATTTACATCATTCTAATATGATGGTATTTTAGTCAGAGGAAGTGAAAGCAATAAAAGCAATCGCGGATGAATTGGATGCTTATTGCTTTGCCAATATATGACACTAATGCCCATCAGAAGCGTCATGCTCTAGAGCCAAGTGGATTTTATATGAAATCCACACAAAAAAAAAAAAAAAACATTCAATGTTACTTCATGTTGCTTAGTAAATTTCCTAGCAGTTTCCGAGTGGAAAAAATGTTTCTACCCCAATCTTTTAAGTGCAACTCTTCTGTTTTAAAACCTGAAGTAAAATTATTTGTGACCCTGGACCACAAATTATTATAGGTCAAAATTATCATTTTTTTCTTCTATGCCAAAAATCATTAGGATATTAAGTTATGATCATGTTCCATGAAAATATTTAGTAAATTTCCTACTGTAAATATATCAAAAGTAAATTCTTTCTTAGTAATATGAATTGCTAAGAACTTACTTTGGACAACTTTAAAGGTGATTTTGCACCCTCAGATTCTTGATTTTCAAATAGCTCTATCTCAGCCAGTGTCATGTGACACTGAAACTGAGGTAATGGCTGCTGAAAATTCAGCTTCGCCATCAAATGAATAAAAACATTTTTAAATATATTAAAGTGTGGACATTTCACATCAAATATGTCACAAACCGAACATGGTGGTGTGTATTTCGCGTCTTGTGAAAACGTTCCCACAGGTACGCTTTGGTCATGAGATTAGGCTCCAAAAACCAACTTTTATTTTCTGAAAATACACATTTAAAATCACCACATTTTATAGCGATTCTCAAATGATTCATTCGAAGCAGTTCAATGATTCAGTCTCTCTAAACCCCTCCTTTCCGTGAGCCTATTCTGCTCTGATTAGTCAGATTGGTCCACCTCAAACAGCGTGTGTCAGAAAAAATACACCCATCGCAACAATTCCGCATTTTGAAGGCTCAATAGAAAATATAAAAATGTATTATTTATCATAGTTACAGGCTGTGATTCAGTGGAGCCTGCTAGTCCAAATAAACTGGGTACTGAGCAAACATAGAACATAGATGGGAATTATGCAAATGTTGTATTTAATAGAATTACTTTATTTACTGTAGTTTTGATCAAATAAAAGTAGCCATAGTGAGCGTAAGATATACAGTTAAGTTCAAAAGTTTACATACACCTTGCAGAATCTGCAAAATGTTAATTATTTGACCAAAATAAGAGGTTTTTTTTTTATTTAGTACTGGCCTGAATAAGATATTTCACATAAAATATGTTTACATGTAGTAGTTCAGAATAATAGTTGAATTTCTAAAATTACCCCGTTCAAAAGTTTACATATACTTGATACATACACTGAGGGACTCATATGCAACTATTACAGAATGCTTCAGAAGGAAACAGAACTTTTTGAATTCGAAGATCAGGTTAAATTTAACTTATTTTGTCTTCTGGAAAACATGTAAGTATCTTTTGTAGCCATTGAAGGGCAGTACTAAATTAAAAAATGTGATATTTAGCTAAAATAAGAAAAACGTACACATCTTCATTCTCTTCAAAAGTTTACACCCCTGGCTCTTAATGCGTCGTTTTTCCTTCTGGAGCATCAGTGAACGTTTGAACCTTCAGTAATAGTTGCATATGAGTCCCTCAGTTGTCCTCAGTGTGAAAGGATGGATCTCAAAATCATACAGTCATTGTTGGAAAGGGTTCAAATAGACAAAAATGCTGAAAAACCAAAGACCTCAACCATAACCTAAAAAATTACCACATATAATTTACTTTAAAAGTTCTGTCATCTAGTCATCTCATTTAAAACTGGTGCCACTGGTGCCTCTCAAAAATGTAGTCACATGACACCCCTGTAACCCATCACAAATTATATGAAGCGTTCTGATGAAAGGGTGTGCGAGATGACAAGGAAGAGACAAAGAGAAACAAGGCACCCGTAGGAGAGAGCGAAATGAATAGCATGGATCACAACATCCATTGGATCTTATCTTAATTATAAGGAAGATGATCTGCGCAGTTAAGAGTGAATGCTGAAGTCAGTACTAATAAACTGTGGTGGCATTTCTCTAATCGGTCTCCTCTCCCCGGGGAAAACAAGCGTCCCAGGGTAGAGGGAGTGAGCGAGTGGGCTGTCTGATGTGAAACAGGTGGGACCGTGGAGGAGTTTTCTTTTTAATTGCTTTTTGCTCATGCCTCGTTTCTCTGTTGCTCTCCTGATGAATCTGTCTTTGCGCTCTAAGGGAGTTCTTCTTTCTATGTGTGGCCACATGTCTTTGTGTGTGTGCTATATGTGCACCTGCACGCATCTCTGTGTGGATGGAAATGCCAGCGTATTGTTATAGTACGTCTCGGTGTGTGTTCAGTTTACACAGGAGACATTTTATGCACTGCTTGCAAACCCACTGTGTTTCTAAACAGGAATGCTGGTGTCAGTGTACACTGTCTCTCTCTTCTTGTTGCCTTTTACCTCCTTCATCCCTTGTTCTGTGGCTTGCCTCTGTATTAATCAAAGGAATGAGAGGGACAGTGTGTAACAAAGCAATCCCCACTCTGCCAATCCTGTCTTCATTCATCAGGCTTCAAAAGAGAACAGAAAGAAAACACACAGTAGAGTATTTTGAGATTTTTGGCATTGGGCAAATTACCACCCCATGTTCCAGTTCCAGATTTTTTTAGGGGGTTGTTATTATAGAAAATCAATATATATTTTAGCATTTAATTAACATATGCTTTTTAGTGCCACATTAAAATGTAAAAAATGTAAAATTACGAGATTAAAGTTGAAATATTTTGAGAATAGGCCTATTTGTAGTGCGCCAGCCACCCAATAATAGCAATAAGCTTTGTGCTTTTGGTATTTTTAATATAAAATAGTGTCAGCTCAGTTTTATAGTGAAATACAAACAATGTGTCTTGCAATAATGCATTTTTCACACTCTTTAATGTGGTGGGACAGATCACTGTATTTATGTGAATCAATCCTCTCTTCAATTACAATGAGACAATTGTTTCATTTAAATTATTCAGGGTTTTTTTGTGAAAATTCCACATCCTACTCTGCAAAGACGTCTGTAGCATCCAATCTTTCATTCCTCACATGTATTTAATTATAAACAACAATAAAACTTTCTAAAGTTTGAAGAGGACTTAACATCCAATTGTCAATTGCTACTAATTAATTCTCGTAATTTTGACTTTATTCTCAAAACACTTTGACTTTTTTTCTGGTAATTTTGACTTTATTCTTGAAACATTTAAACTTTATTCTCATAATTTTGACTTTATTGTTGTATTATTATGACTTTATTCTAAAAACACTTTGACTTTATTCTCATAATTTTGACTATTCTCAAAACATTTCCACTTTATTCTCATCACTTTGACTTTATTGCCTAAATATTTTGATTTATTCTCGTAATTTCAACTTTTTTCTCCAAATATTTCATCTTTATACTTGTAATATTTAGACTTTATTCTCATAATTTCAACTTTATTTTTGAAACATTATGACTTTAATCTCATAATTGCTACTAATTAATTTTCGTAATTGCTTTATTCTCAAAATATTTTTACTTTATTCTCAAACCATTTCGACTTTATTCTCAAAACAGTGACTTTTTTCAAGTAATTTTGACTTCTCTTGAAACATTTCCACTTTATTCTCATAATTTTGACTTTATTGTCAAATTATTTAGACTTTATTCTCAAAACACTGACTTTTTTGTAATTTTGACTTCTCTTGAAACATTTCCACTTTATTCTCATAATTTTGACTTTATTGTCAAATTATTTAGACTTTATTCTCAAAACACTGACTTTTTTGTAATTTTGACTTCTCTTGAAACATTTCCACTTTATTCTCATAATTTTGACTTTATTGTCAAATTATTTAGACTTTATTCTCAAAACACTGACTTTTTTTGTAATTTTGACTTCTCTTGAAACATTTCCACTTTATTCTCATAATTTTGACTTTATTGTCAAATTATTTAGACTATTCTCAAAACACTTCGACTTTATTCTCTAAACATTTCAACTTTATTCTCATCATTTTGACTTCATTGTCTAAATATTTTATCTTTATTCTCATAATTTCAACTTTATTTTATTGCATACTGCATATTGTTGTGAGTTTGGGTTTATCATTCATCTAGGAACGCAACGAGTGCAATTTTATCAGATTTGTAAGGTACATTTTTAAAATTTCAACTTTATTCTCAAAACACTTAGACTTTTTCTAGTAATTTTGACTTTATTCTTGAAACATTTCCACTTTATTCTCATAATTAAGACTTTATTGTCGAATTATTTCAACTTTAATTTTTAAAATATTTCGACTGTATCTCAAAATATTTTAACTTTATTGTCAAAATATTTCGACTTTAATCTTGTGATCTTAGATTTTGCTTTTTAACGTGGTACCAAAACACTGTCATAGCTTTGTACAGCATATATGTAAAACGTAGGTTACATAAGTGCGTCTGAGAGCGGCTCTGTTCACAGTAAATGCTGCTCCACACAAACTGCAGAGCGTTTCAAACTCCATCTCTGCATATTTTTGCATCTCTGCATAAGTTTGGGTTTATCATTCATCTGGGAACACAATGTGCACCATTTTATCAGATTTGTAAAGTAAATTTATAAAAATTTGTAAATCTACGCAAACACAGGAGAATACATTAATATCTTTCTCAATATGCTAATTGTCCATTGCAATTTCAAAATAAAAATTTTAACCCTCATTCTGAGTTTACACGTTTGATGTCCACATATTCAAGAAATGACAGTAGCTGTAAAATGTCCGTTGTAAAGAAATGGCCAAACATAATTAAATGTTGTTTATTAAATAGTAAATAAGGATTAGATCATGCAGTAAAGTGTAAAAACAATTGTTGCAGGAAATTGTTATATTGTGTAATGTACATTTAATACATTATGCATTTTAACAGTTTTGTTCAGTAAAACCATATGATTACTTGCGTTTGATACTTTATTTGAACTATTAGCCTTATTTCTATTATATATGTATTTGAAGTAATTTCTTATTCCTACAAAACAATTATAAATATTCAACTACTCGATTAATCGTCAGAATAATTGACCGATTACTTGATTACCAAAATAATCTTTTGTGACAGCCATAATTTGCACACATTTTCTCCTCCACTCAAACCTAAATGTTTCAAGACGCCCTAAAAGGTGGTTTCTGTAATCACTTTTGAATTATATTATTATCGTCATCATCATACCTCCCTATTTTCTTCCCCCCAATACTAGTGATATTAAGTAATTAATTTTTGGAAAGCTTAGAATCTTGTATGATTCAGTAGTGGAGGTGAAGGTTGAGGTGGGTGGTAAGCTGCTGAAAGTGTCCTTCAGAGAGGTGATTAGAAAGGGAAGTGAGGAGAAAGAGCTGCAACGGCTCACTTGGTGACAAAGGAAGCAGAACTGCAGAGAGGGAGCTGTGACGGTAATAAGTGAAACCAAAGCATTGCAGAGACATGGGGAGCAAGATGCTGATCCATGTCCCTCACAGAATGCACAAGCACACACACAACTGCAGCATAAATAGACTTCTCTAGTGTCTGTATGCGATATAAGCTCCAGAACAAAGGTAGCTGTAAATGGCACCTGCCCCACAGAGATTCTATCTCAGCGCACACAGAAACTCTCAAAAGTGATGTCTAATTTAACACAATTTTCCGGTCCATTTCCAGGCTTCTTAAACTGATTAATCCTTCTCTTACTGGTGGGAAGTACGATTCACACCATGGATTCTTACTGACAACTGCTTTTACTCTTTAACCATTTTATCTCCTGATTTTTCTTATTCTGAGCATGTCTGAAATATGTTACTGTATTATTACAATTTTAAATAAATGCTTTGTGTTTTAATATATTAAAACAAGTAATAAGGAATGATGACTGAGGTAATGATTCAGAGTTGTCATCCCAGGAATAAATTACACTTTAAAATATATTAAAATAGAAAACGGTTATATCAAACTATAATATTTCACAATATTACTTTTTGTACTGTATTTTTGCTTAAAGGATAACTATTGCAAAAATGCAACCTGGGCTGTTTTTTTTTTTTTTTTAACTGTAAACGAGACAAAAATATATCTAAAAGCATAATTACGACAAACAAGCCGTTTTTGAGATTGACCGTGATTTCGTTTTGTGCTCAATTGCCGGTGAATGGGAGTACTGAGGGCATAAATTTGAGCGCATCAAAATCGATATTTTTACAACACTAAGAAGGCTCGACACACCATGAAACTTTGCTCGAAGTATCGCCTGGGTCTCTACACATGAACTCGAGCATTGAGAACATTGTTTGTGTACACAGAGTTTACTAAAAAGAACGTTTTTGAACAACTCACTTTCACTGTTTGAGTTTCCGCTTGTGGCCGTCTTGCCAGTCAAGAGGTGTCGATCTCTGAATGCGAGGATGGATAGCTCCTAAAGCATATTTCCATATAAATGCAAGGCTAATTCGTTGTTTTGTCGCAAGTGAAAAAACAATATTAACCTTCTAGTTGTAAAAAGAGCCTCATATAAGCCTAATATTTCGTCCTATGGAGTCCATTCATTCGCATTCGGAGATCAACACATCTTGACTGGCAAGACGGCTGCGAGCGGAAACCCAAACAGTGTAAGTGAGTTGTTCAAAACCTTTCTTTTTAGTAAACTCTGTGTACACAAACAATGTTCTCAATGCTCGAGTTCATGTGTAGAGACCCAGGTCGATACTTCGAGCAAAGTTTCATGGTGTGTCGAGCCTTCTTAGTGTTGTAAAAATATCGATTTTGATGCGCTCAAATTTATGCCCCTAGTATTCCCATTCACCGGCCATTGACCACAAAACGAAATCACGGTCAATCTCAAAAACGGCTCGTTTGTCGTAATTATGCTTTTAGATATATGTTTGTCTCATTTACAGTAAAAAATAAAACAGCCCAGGTTGCATTTTGGCAATAGTTATCCTTTAAAACATAAGCGTTTGGCCATTAGTATGAGGTTAATTTACACATTCATTTACATCATGTGTCTTGTTCAGTTATATTAGGACCTCATTTAGTAAAGCCTTCATACTGTAGATAGAGCTTATTAAGTAATTGCTGCCTCTCTCAAGCTGACATTGTATTTAACAGTGTGGACATATTTTAATTGCAGCAGCAGAATGCAGTGCGACAATGCGAAGTGCTTTTTATAGTCTCTGTGACTGGTTAAGATCCTATCTATCTATTATTTAAATTTCACCAGCAGAGGTATGTTTTATTTTCACTTGTTTAGCAGCTTTCCCTAACCCCAAGAGAATGCTAAGCCTTCAAAACAATGCCAAACTAATAATTAGTGCCTACAGGTATGCTAAAGTACTGTAAACATAATTAAATGCACCAGCTTTATTTTCATGTGTATGGTGTTATTTTTAGAGTGTGTGTACATCTACAATACATGGTCTCTGCCTGATATAGCTGACTTTGAAGATATACTGTAAAATGTGAAAATCCCTTCTTTTTAAGATGTTTATCTGGTGTTGAAAAAAAAACATTTGACCAACAACATATTTAAATGTCACAGATTAACCTCTAGACACAAACACACTTCAAAGCTGCATGGTTTGCAGCGTTGCGGAATAAACAAAACATTTACTCATACAGTAACCCTATATTGTGACATAATATCCTTTTGCCAGTATGTGTTGTGGTGTCTAAAAGAATTTTGCATGCTCAAAGCCTAGTGTACCTGCACACGGATGCTAAGTTTGATTATTAGGCAAAAAAGTTTCATGACAGTGACCCATTATTGGTCATTAAATGATGACTTGAGATGCATTAGTGGAGTGAGATGCAATTATTTAAAGGCATAGTTCACCTAAAAATGTACTCAATCTCAGGCCATCCACTCCTCTCTCTCCACCAATAGCTATTCACACTGATGGTGGTACTGAGTGTACATCAGTATCTAAAAAGCACTTTAAAATATTTCATTCATTCATTCATCCATTCATCCAAGATGTAGATGAGTTTGTTTGTCCATTGGAACAAATTTTGAGAAATTTAGCATTACAGCATATCACCTGCTCAACAATGGATCCTCTGCAGTGAATGGGTGCCATCAGAATGGAAGTTTAAACAGCTGATGAAAGCATCACAATAATTTAAGGTAACTGGCAACTCCATTTAACATCATTTGATGCAAAAAAAAATCTAATTTGTATCAGGAGAGTAATGTGCACAGATCAAGCGCATTTACAAGCAAAAACAGTCCAAAACAGAGAACGGAATGGAAGCATTATTATGAATTATGGAGTGGGATTGTGGTCAGAAGTGACTGTTAAAGTTAAAATGCCTTCATTTTGGATTTGTTTCTTACAAACACACAGCTTTTCACTTCATAAGATGTTAATTGATAGATAGGAGTCATGTGGATTACTTGTGAATTATTGTGATGGTTTAATTAGCTGTTTTGATGGCAACCTATCAGAGGATCCATTGATGAGCAAAACATGTACTGTAACGCTAAAATTCTCAAAATCTTTTCTAATGGACAAACAAACACATCTTGGATGTCCTTTCATTTTTAGGTGAACTGTTACTTTAACAGACCTTGAAGGATTAATTCACTTCCAGAATAAAGATTTCCTGATAAATTACTCATCCCCATGTCATCCAAAATGTTCATGTCTTTCTTTCTTAAAGGCTGTATCAGCGATTCTAGGCTGAAACATAAAGTGTCACATTCAGCTGACCTTTCTTCACGATCCGCTCGCTGCCTGCCCCATAAATCGGCTGTAAAAAAACCCGCGTCTCTGTGGTCAGCCTAGGGTCCGAGATATGCCAAAAAAACAATCGGTGCTATCAACCTTTCCACAGAAAAACAAACAGTGTTCCAGCCAATCAGCGTCAGGGGGTTGGTGTTGTGGACTTTCGCTCCACCTCCCTCACATCCCTGCACCAGTACGAAAGTCCACAACACCAACCCCCTGACGCTGATTGGTTGGTAGCACCGATTGTTTTTTTGGCATATCTCGGACCCTAGGCTGACCAGAGAGACGCGTTTTTTTTTTTACAGCCGATTTATGGGGCAGGCAGCAAGCGGATCGTGAAGAAAGGTCAGCTGAATGTGACACTTTATGTTTCAGGCTTGAAATCGCTTATACAGCTTTTAAGTTGAAAAGAAATTAAGGTTTTTGAAGGGAACATTCCAGGATTTTTCTCCATATAGTGGACTTCAACAGGGATCAATGGGTTGAAGGTCCAAAATGCACTTTCAGTGCAGCTTCAGAGGGCTCTACATGATCCCAGGTGAAAAATAGGGGTTTTATCTAGCGAAATGATTGGTCATTTTCTAACAAAAAATAAAATGTATATTTAACCACAAATGCTCGTATTGTACTAGCTCTGTGGTGCTTGTCTTCATGCATTGTGAAATCACGTTGGTAAGTCATATGCAGTTAGTTCTTCGTCTTTTGTGGTTAAAAAGTATATAAATTTGTATTTTTTTTAGAAAATGGCTGATCATTTCACTAGATAAGACCCTTAGCCCTTTGAAACTGCAATTTGGACCATCAACACACTGATCCCCGTTGAAGTCTAGAATGGAGAAAAATCCTGGAATGTTTTCCTCAAAAGCCTGAATTTCTTTTCAACTGAAAAATTAAAGACATCCAACATATTGGATGAGAAAGGGGTGAGTAAATTATCAGGAAACTGTGGAGGTAAACAAATCCTTTACCGGGCAAGAACTATGCAGTATTAGTATTTTTTTTTTTTTTTTTTTTGTTTTGCAGCTATTGGTGCTTTCACCATCTCAACAGTTGTGCACACAAATGCACAACAAAAAGAAAAACATGTGTTTCATTTGTCCGGTGTGGCTTGGACATAGAAAAAATGCCTGCTGTGCCCTTTAAGTATGATCAATTACAACATTGTGTGCATGTATGGCACTGCAGGGAGGCCAAGGTGCTGCTTTAACCCCGTTTCAAAGAACTGCTATGTCGACCCATTTATTTAATTAAAATTGATTTTCAGTTTTCAGTTTGAGCCAAACTATTTGGTTTTTTGTTGTTGCTGTTGTTATATATACAGTTTCTATTACAGCTTGTGCTGCACCCTTAAGGCTATGGATTAGAAAGAGTTACATTACAGCAGAGCTGTGAGATGATGATGATGATGATGTAGCTTTTTCCTTGCTTGGTTAGTTTGTCCATCTCTTAACCAAAACCAATAGAAACTGTGAATATTTCTGTTTCATCTAGTGTTAGGGACACCTTCCATGAATGTGGCTTTCTGGGAAGTTTAGCAAAATAGATTGAATGGACAGTGATGCTCCAGAAGGAAAAACGATGCATGAGCTTTTGAAATTAGGGTAAACTTATTTTGTCTTCTGGGAAACATGTAAGTATCTTCTGCAGCTGCTGAAGGGCAGTCCTTAATAATGTGATATTTAAGCAAAATAAGAAAAATGTGCACATCTTCATTTTGTTCAAAAGTTTTCACCCTCGACTATTAATGCATTGTTTTTACTTCTTGAGCATCAGTGAGCATTTGAACCTTCTGTAAAAGTTGCATATGAGTCCCTCAGCTGTCCTCAGTGTGAAAAATGGATATCAGAATCATACAGTCATTGTTGGAAAGGGTTCAAATACACAAAAATGCTAAAAAATTAAAGAACTTGTGAGACCTGATAGATTTTTCTGAAGAACAGCAGTCAGTTTAACTGTTCAGGGCAAAAAAGGGATTCATGAACAACTGTCACTAAAAACAAAAACAAAACAAAAAAGCCCTGTGGATCATTAAGGTTCCAACACAGCATTAAGAATCAAGTGTATGTAAACTTTTGCACAGATTTTTTTTCTCTTGTGTTCTATATGTAAACTTTTGTTATGTGAAATATTTTATTCAGGTCAATACTAAATAGACAATAACAAAGTCTTATTTTGGTAAATTAATTAACATTTAGCAGATTCTGAAAGGGGGTGTAAACTTTTGACCTCAACTGTATCTTATTCATTAGTTATTACAGAGACTCTATGTAAGAAGAAATTATTACAAGGATTTCCTCAGTTTCCACTTGAATAGCTGGCGTTGATGTTGATTCGAATAGACGCTGGGAGATGTGTTGTTGAGGTTAAAGAGGCCACAGTGTATTGGCCACAACTGTTAGCATAATTATTTCTCTATGGAGAGAGAGAGAGATGTACTGGAATATAATGACAGGCTTGCTGGGACCTTTTTTCTCAGCTTGCTTTGTGCTCCCTACTATTGCACATCTGCTGTGCACTAATCAGGACAAACGCACACGCACTACTCTCCCAGCGGACCTCGGCCTCTGAAGTGTCATCCGCACACATGGACTTGAACTGCACATCTGCACTGGTTCCGGTTGCCCCGTCCTTTTTTCTTTTCTCATTCATTTCTCTTCTTTCTAAATTATTCTAATGTGCAGGTCTTCTCATCACGACCAGCTGTGCCATGTTATCCGTTCGGTTTGTTGGCCAACGTGGGGATAGACAGTGCATCTACACAAAAGATAGGGCACAACTAATGGGTTACCTAGCGCAGGTGTGTATGATAAGGAACGGTAAATCATGTGGGAAGTCACCGTTCTGAGTGTGTGCAGAAAGCCCCCTAAGCAGATGCAATCTGTGATGTACAGCTGGAGATGAGGAAGGGGGTCAAGAAAAGACACTCAGACGTGCTAGATCTCCCCTCCCCGTATCCAATCTTCCTCTCGCTCTCTCGTTCTTTTTCTCT
>NC_133378.1:17508008-17560508 GCF_049309525.1 Garra rufa
TTCAGTGTTGCAGTTTGGACCTGTGTTAATGTCAGGTGTTTGTTTCACATCTTGAAATGTTTATGTTTTTTTAAATTCGTAATTACTTATTCTTACTTCGCAAGGTAATATTTTAGACACAAGCAAAAACTGTAATGACATAGACAAGATAAAACCAGAAAGAGCATGTCATGAATGTACTTAATGGGCGACAGTCCCACAGTAGATCAGGTACGATTTACATCAAGAGCTACTTTAATAAAGACTTTAAAATGTACATTGAAATTCAATTAGAGTGTTGAAAGCATAACCAAAGCCGTGAAAAATGAACTCATGGGGGGTCCGTCCTCCATTTTGCCCTTAGGCAAAACAGCCCATTAATTTACTATAATCTCACTTTATTCACATACGCGTTTTAGTGTTACTGCACATTTCTGTGCTAATGTACTAAATACAGAACCCTTGTAAAAGCCTGACAAACAAGTTAGAGGACAGAGAAGAGAAAAACTGTAAAAGAGAAATACACTGATTTTGAAAGGCACTATTAATATATTCAATAAATTGCTTCACTTTGGTTGTTAAATGGCCCCCATCTTAATTAGAAGATTGTCTAAGTTTTTTTTTTTTTTTTCTTCTCCATTCTTGCATCAATGGGTATGAAGCTCTCCTTTGACTCCTGAACAAAAACAAAGTGTGAGGTCTGGGATCCTCATCCTCTAAGAGAGGAGCTAATCAAAGCTTTAGTCATTAACAGCTGCAAAGTAAATATAAGTTTACCTGGAGGTCATTCCACTGCATCTGTTGAATTATGTAGCAATTACAGTGGATGAAAAGTTGTTGTTTGTAGGTTACAGTGTGCCCAGTAATGACAAGAGCAGGGCAGCCGTGTCAAAGAGGAGGACCTCCATTCCTGATTCAGATTCGGCAAGCTAATCATTTGAAGTATGCTTGTTAGGCCACTTAAAGTTTTACCATTAATCCATCCAGCACCTCTGATCTAAATAATGCAATGTTTTGCATCCTTTACAGCTTGAAGGAATGCAGGTGTTTTTGAAATCTTCTTTACAAAAGCTTTATGAGAAGCAGGATGTCTAGAAATGATTTACAGCTTTATCTTACAGAAATGATTTAGCCTTACCTTACCTTATTTTTGGAGCATTTAAAAGTAAATATAATTTAAATGAATAATAAAAAAAGGTAATTACGACTTCTTTTTTTCTCTCACAATTGCGAGTTTACATTTCACAATTCTGACTTTTTTTCTCAGAATTGTGAGATATAAACTTGCAATTCTGAGAAATAAATTCAGAATTGCGTGATATAAACTCACAAATCTTACTTTTTTCTCAGAATTCCATGATATACACTTGCAAATCGTACTTTTTTTGTCAGAATTGCATGATATAAACTCGGAATTGTGAGTTATAAAGTCAGAATTGCAAGACAAGCGCGCGATTCTTTGAAATGAACTTGCCATTCTGAGAAATATAGTCTTAATTCTGAGAAATAAAGTCAGACTTGCAAGATAAAAAGTTAGAATTCTGAAAAAAAAATTCTCCAAATTGTGAGTTTGTATCTTGCAATTGTGACATTTTTTCTTAAAATTGCATGAAATACACTCACAAATCTTACTTTTTTCTCAGAATTGTGTGATAGAAACTTGCAATTCTTAGAAATTAAGTCAGATTTGCATGATGTAAACTTGCAAATCTTACTTTTTTTCAGAATTGCATGATATACACTTGCAAATCTTACCTTTTTTGTCAGAATTGTGTGATATAAACTCGCAGTTGCGAGTTATAAAGTCAAAATTGCAAGACGAACTTGCGATTCTTTGAAATAAACTTGCCATTCTGAGAAATATGGTCTTAATTCTAAGAAATAAAGTCAGACTTGCAAGATATAAAGTTAGAATTCTGACTTTTTTCTCCAAATTGCTTGTATCTTGCAATTGTGACTTTTTTTCTCAGAATTGTGTGATAGAAGCTCGCAATTGAGAGTTAATTCAGAATTGTGAGATATAAACATGAAATTCTGAGAACATACCAGTCTTTTTTTCCTTTCAAAATGGGGCTTTGTAATATCTCACAATTCTGAGAAAAAAATCAGAATTGCATGAAAAAAGTCAGAATTGTGAGTTTTTATCTCACAGTTCTGAGAAAAAAAAGTAAGATTTGTGAGTGTATATCATGCAATTATTTCTCAGAATTGTGAATCATATAATGGCGAGTTGTCAAGTCAGAATTTGCAAGTTTGTATCTAGCAATTCTGAGAAAAAAAAGTCATAATTGTGAAAATATTGCCTTTTTTTGTTTTTATTCAGTGTCAGACATGGGCTTTCTTAATAATGAAAAGTAATGTGAAAAAAAAAAAAAAACATGATTTCAACAAATGATTTCTCTATCAATATTGTTATAGTTGTGGTGTAAACTTCCCAAATCTCATAGAATTAGAATGATTATTGATTTTTAAATTATTTTTACAGTCCTTTTAGGTTTTATGGAATTCTGCTGTAATGGCAAAGTTGCAAAATTGGGTATAACTTAAAACAGAAAAAGTTACAACATTGTTTTTTTTTTTTTTTTTTTTTGAGTTTAAAGACACAGTCCACCTAAAATGACAGTTCCGTCATCATTTATCCGCCCTCATGTCATTCCAATTCTGTGTCATTTTCTTTCTTCGGTGGAACACGAGAAGATATTTTAGCCCCTTTCACAAAGTAATACCAGTAAATTTCCGTAAAATTACCAGAATGACTTTACCGGTAAATACAAAAATGTGCTGTTCACAACGATGTTCAGGCAACGCTGTTCTGACTTTATCGGTAAAGCACCATTTACACATCGGTTTCAAATTTGCCAGCAAATTCTGTGACATTCACCAGAAATGATCTCTTAATAGCTGCGCCTCCAGTGTTGGGTTTGTAAACATGGAGGGATATACTCTGTCACTGTTTTTGTTAATGTTTTCGTTTTTGTGTCAGACGTTCACTGTCTTAGGGACAAAAGCAACCATAAGAATTTGTCTTAGATGACTTCAAACTAAACTACACGGCGTGTAGTAAATGCGTCATCTGTGTCAGAATGTTCTAATTGGCCTAGAGTAGATGTCTTACATCAGTGCAGTTTGAACTTGTATGTGTTCATACTGGTAATCTTGTTCTGCGTTTACAGGAGATTACCGGTAAGTTACTGGCAATGTTGCAACTTCTCATACCGGTAAATTGGCGGAACAAATTTACCAGTATTTTTTAAAAGAGCTTGTTCACACATGATCTTTTAAAGGTAATTTACCGGTAATTTACCAGTAAAGTCTGTATGTGTGAAAAGGGGCTTTTGAAGAATGTTTGTAACCAAATTGTTTCGGTAGCCATTGATTTTCATCATATGGGCAAAAGCAATACAGAGACAATTTTCAAAATGTATTTTTTTATGTTCCACAGAAGAAAGAAAGTCTGGTTTGGAATGGTGTGAGGGTGAGTAAATGATGGCGGGATATTTATTTTTAGGTGAACTGTCATTTCAACTCATACTAAACCCAGAATATTCCTTTAATGTACTTCCTACTGCCTGTTCAACAAGTCTTTTTTTGTATTTTTAATAAAAACACCACATTCAGTTTGACAGATCTCTCAAAAATTTAAGATGCACAATGTTGAGAGTCATAAATTACACAAGAGAGGCAAGAAAACAGGACAGAAGTTGTTGGATGTGAGAGATATAAATAATTGATTGAAAAACTGTGTACGCAGTTCTGCTTTTCCTTGTTTCGGCATGCATTTCTCCATTTGTCTGGTGTTGCTAAATTTTTAAGTTTTTTCATGTCAGATTGATGCCGCTTCTGATTACAGAATTTACACCCCAATCGCAACTGACAGGACTTGGTTGGCACATTACGGCGAAAAATCACCTGGGTATTGAAAGAGTAACAAGTAATTTAAATATTAAATACACTTTCTCAGAAAAGTGGCAAAATCATTTGAATTAACAGAAAAGATGTGAGGCCCTAATTGCAAACGTTTTGATTTATTCATTCATATTTAGAAAGCGCCGCACATTTCCTGCTCTTCTGCAAACACACGCATTTCCTCTCTCTATAATAAAGCGAGAGGAATCTCTAAGTGCCCGTTTTATTTATTTATCCTAAAACAGAAGGATTCTTCAAGCTTAATGCAGATTTTGCCGTTCGGAGACGGAATAATGGATGGTGGCCTCATGTATTTTTAATGGCTGCATGTTGTGTGGCAGATAAACATGGTGTTTGAGATGTTTTCTCTCCGCTGAGCTGTGTATTCCCAAGATGTGGCTGTACTCTATACACCGGGAAACTGCAGCCACAAAAAGGCCATTTATACGACCAATAAAAAAAATGACATTTTCAGTGAGTTTCAGGAAGTCACGCTGGTGTCGAATGGTTTGCTTGATAAAGCACATGAAATATATGGCTTCATATCACAAGAAAGAAACTTAATTTCCCCCGACCAATATCTGCTGTAATCCGGCCACTTTGCCTTGTTTCTCGACCTTTCAGAGACGTTGACACATTGACGGATGTTTGCGCTCCCCAAAATCTCTCAGGATTTTACCTGTTGCCGTGGGCTTTCACTGATGTCTCGTCTATTGTGCACAGCTTAAAAATAGAAGCTGTTTTAATGAATGAAATAATTTTGGCCACTGAGACTAACTGCAGTCTTACTAATAATGTGTTTGGGCTCATTTTTAATAAGTCATCATAATTACGTGGAGAATTTGATTGGGCATCTGTGCCCAGGAAGATGAAATATGTTGTGTGGGCATGACGGTAAAGGATATTGCTTGCTGTTCATACATAATTGAGAGATCTTGAATGTCAGACCTGCGGGAGCAAATGCCGGAAAAAGCATTGGAGTTCACCAACATCAGACGCATGGCAACCGCCGCATGCTGAATATCTGTACTAGAGAGACGTATGTCATAGATGAACTAGCTTTGGGATTTCATATGACAAGAGATGTTTGTTCATTATTGCGTTATATGTTGGCTTATAAACCCAAAGGAAAACTTTATTGCTCATGGATGCAAAAGAAATACATTTTAGTTATCGATTGTATATATGTCCTTTTAAAAAGCCATTGTACTACTGTATAAATGCACTTTTAACATCCATTGTTAATTTATTCTGCAAGTGGAAGTGTTTTGTTTTATAACTAATATAACAGCTCCAAAGGAACTATAATATTTAACAACCCCCAATGAGCAAGATAAAGACAATACATATTTTCAAAAGACTGTTTGTAGATTTGGTTTTAAAAGCTACGACTGTCAGAAGAATATCCATTATTACTGTCATGATTTTCAGTTCTTAGAAAACCAAATGAAATTGTAACAATATGTAATTTGGTAAATGTAACCCATATTTGACATAAATGCATCCTAAACTTTATTGACTAAATGAAGCTACATTTTTAAATTACATTTTTACATTTTCTGTTTACTATTTAAAATAAATAAATAAATAAATAGTAAAGAGAATTGAATGTAAAAAAAAAATGTAAATTAATAATAATAAAAAAATAATAATATATTTTCTTATTTTCGCAAAATGTTTAAAAAGCCCTAGTCTTGGAGAAACAACATCGATAATAACAAAATATTTCTGTATGTATATATTTTCTATGTGTATATATACATTTTTTAGGTCTTTTATGTTCACCAAGACTGCATTTATTTGATCAAAAATTAATAATAATAATAATAAATAAATAAATAAATATATATTTATACATTTATATATTTATGAAATATTACAATTTATAATAACTACTTTCTTTTATATAATTAATTTACAATATATTATTTGTATACAAATAATTTTAAAATAATTAAATACTATAATTTATTTCTGTGATGACAAATCTGAATTTCCTGCTTTTAGAATTACTTCATTCTTCAGAAATCATTCTAATATGTGACCCGGGACCACAAAACCAGTCATAAGGGTCAAGTTTTACAAAAATTTAGGATAGGGCAATATTTGGCCAAGATACAACTATTTGAATATCTGGATTCTGAGGGTGCAAAAAAATCCAAATATTAAGAAAATCGCCTTTAAAGTTGTCCAAATTAAGTTCTTAACAATGTATATTACCAATCAAAATGATTTTTGGCAGTCATTATCATTGGCTATTGCTACAAATATACCCGTGCTACTTAAGCCTGATTTTGTGGTCCAGGGTAACATATGTTGATTTGGTGTGCAAGAAACATTTCTTATGCTGAAACAGATATGCTGTTAAATATTTTTATGGAAACAGTGATGTTTTTTCAGGATGCTTTTTATTCAATTATTTGAAGTAGAAATCTCTTCTAACATTATGAATGGCTTTACACTTACTTTTGAATAAGTGCATCATTCTTTCAAGTGGGAAATGATGCCTTTTCTTACTTTGCCTTTCTTGATTTTGAGGGTGTTCCTGGCAAAGTATCTTGAAGAAGCATGTCTATATTCTTTCCAATCACATCACCATACAAACAGCTTCTTTGGCATCACTCCTTCAACTTAGCTGACCTTTGTTTTCCAGTAGTTCACGTCCAGGATGGCGGTCAATCATCTTTCAGTCCTAGCCGCTCCCTTGCGGTTAACACGCCACATCTGTCTACCTTGCCTGCTTTCATTTCATGCATTATATATGACCATTTGAAATCATGATAAAAGCAGCCACTGACACTTTTCTCTAGTTTTTGTTTGTCTGCAATCTGATTTCATTGATCTTCCACTGTGAGCTTGAACTGCTCAGTTCTTGTAGTCTCTGACTCCATTTTTCATAACACTCTCTCTCTCTCTTTCTCTCTCACAGGCCTCTTAGCTTATGCGTCTTCTAGGAGGTCTCTGCTATGAGAGTCGTCCATAACACGAAAACCTGACTGTGTAATTCAATGAAATACGGGAGCTGACAGGATGCTATTTATTTCCTGTTGAGCCACAGTCTCCACTAAGATGAATGGAGGGCCTGTCGTGCGAGCGAAGAGCCAGCTTTATTTTTCTGACGTTTTCGTGTTTAATGCGATATATATTTCATATGAGCCATCTTTGTGCTCTCTCCCCTTTTTGCATTTTCTTTTAAAGCTCAGATGCAGTTATTGATGCGCTGGCTTGAGTACATTATGCTTTATTTGTCGGTAAGCACCATTTTTGCATATTGACAGTAACAAGCAAATGCATGTATGGAAATTCTAATATAAATTGACTGATGTTTAGAGGCCTGGTTTCTGCTCGCTAAGCTCTTCTGAGACTTATATACAGTTCTTTATTGCTAATCCTTGCAAGCAGCTTTAAAGAGTCCAACTTTTGACTTTTATCTTGTATTACAGTATATATGGCTCCTCTCTCTAATGCGTATAAAGCAATGAGGGGAAAAAAGCCACCAACATGATGAAAAGGGAGCTGGGTCTATCTTGATATTTCGGAATGGGGTGGGTAATCTTTCTATAATGGCTTTAGCTTTATGATGTCACTATTTCATCGGGTTGGCACACCTTTTATGGAATTTTTGTATTCATGAGAAAATAAATACAGAGACAAACTAACTGGGTAGAGTGGAAGGAAGACACCATTCTGTTGGGTTTTTTTTCTTTGTATTGGACACGACAGCCGCATTGTAGTATTATGTGGAAAAATGTGTATTACACAATGAATCATAACAAGAAAGGTCTAGGTTACATTTCACAAAAAAGGGAATCATATTTATTTCAAGCCTATTTTTAGTGACAACAAGGCAGCATTTGCAGCAATTCTATTAATATGTGTGACCCTGGACCACAAAACCAGTCGTAAGGGTAATTTTTTTGAAATTGAGATTCATACATGATCTAAAAGTTGAATAAATAAGTTTAGGGCAATATTTGGCCTCCAGAAAATCTGGAATCTGAGGGTGCAAAAAATCTAAATATTGAGAAAATTGCCTTTATTGTTGTCCAGATTAAGTTCTTAGCAATGCATATTACAAATCAAAAATTAAATTTTGATATATTTACCGTAGGAAATTTGCAAAATATCTTCGTGGAACATGATCTTAATATCCTAATGATTTTAGGCATAAAAGAAATATCGATAATTTTGACCCATAAATTTTTTGGCTATTGTTACAAATATACCCGTGCTACTTAAGACTGGTTTTGTGGTCCAGGGTCACATATTATGTATACCAGGGTCAGAAATAAACGTTTCCATTAAGGTGCAGTATTTTGTACATTTGTGAGGGCGATTTTTAAAAACCACCTTATTATAAAAACCAGATGTTGTCTTTAATGTCAAATACTTTAATTTACTCAATTACTTCAATATTTTTCAATATATTTTTTCAGCGCTGACTAATCTATGCGCCTCTTATTGGCCAATGCATTCCTACATTCAACAGAAGCACGTTTGATTGAGTATAAGGCTCAACGCTGCACAAAACAGCGTGTAAAAGCTATTTGATGCAGTGTGATGAATATAAATGTAATAAATTAGTAATTAAAAGTAATACAAATTTAACTAAACCAGCCATATAGTAATTTTTTTCCTGTTTATTTTAACTTTCATTTTAGTCATTACATTCATGAGTTGTAATACATTGTTTGGTAGCGCATGGGCATTTTGGTTAATTTTGGTGGCATTTTTGCCACAAGCCCTTATTAATTTCAGACCCTGATGTGTAAACTCTAAAAAATTAAAAATGTGAAATATGGACAAACCCAACGATTGCTTTGTGAGCCAGTGGTTGGGTGTAAATATTAAACTACACAGTCTTCTGGGTAGTTTCATTTAACTCCACTATTGATTTATTATTATATATTCATTTATTGAACATATTAGTAAGTTCAATAAATAATAATTAAATAATAAACATGTTTTAAATTGCTTATTAATAAATACTCACCTTTTGAATATTGCTGATGCTGTCATGTATCTGGTCTGTCTTCTCATCATGAACTCTTGCACTACACATTCTGGACTGCAATCCCCATAAGCCACTGCACCAATCACTGCACACAGCTGCTCCTCGTTTCCCACTGAACTGATTGCTGCACACACCTGGTTCACATTTACCCACATGCATTTAAGCCACAGACACACACACTTCCTGGGAAGTCTTATCGTTCCATATGGTCGTAATTCTAAGCGTTTTTCTCTGTGTTGGATTATCTGTGTATGACTCTGGACTGTGTACCCCGTTGACGATTCCTGCTTCCTGCCATTGCGACCATTCCCTGTCTATCGAACTGTTTCCCGGATTACCTACGTTGTTCCTGTTTTCTGGTGATTATTCTGGCCTGTTGACGATTCTAAATAAATGCTGCAAATGGATCCGCACGTCTCTGACTCTCCTTGTGACAGAAGACTTCGCCACTACAAGGATCCAGCAGCGAGTATGGTGTCATCCGGTTCCAGCACGAACACCACTGTACAGATCATGCGTCTCAAGCAGGATGAGCGGACTATTGAGGAGTATGCGATGGACTTCATCGAATTAGCTAATCAGTCGACTATGGAGGAGCAGTGCCTGATGATTTTCTTTCGGGGAGGACTCTTAGAGCCATTGGCTTCCCTCATGCCAATGTGTGAACCTGGCTGGACTCTGCAATATTATATAGATCTTGCTCTTTTGTTGTGTGGCTCTCCTTTTACTGTGGGAATTGTGGAAGAGAACCATCTTCCCACAGAAAGTTCCAGCTCAGAGCCACAGCATAAGATGGCCGCCCCTCCCGAGCCTGTTCACAAGATGGCCACTAGCCCAGAATCACAACACCCACATTTCACCACGGCTTGGCAAAGATTCATGTCCAGCCTAGAGGACCCACCACTACTGTCAGCACGAACAGTCGGTCTCTTACGGTCAGCACCTGCCAAAGCAGCGACCTCATATCCTGAGTCAAGCCAAAACACGACCGCACAGTCTGAGCGCCCTCCAGTGACTGCGCCGCCAGAGCGCCCTCCAGTGACCGCTCGCTCAGAGCCTGCTCTTCCAGAGTCTCCGCTGGAGACGCCCAGTCCTCCTGAATCTCCGCTGGGGTCGTCCAGTTCTCCAGAGCCCGCTCCTCAAGAGCGTCGTCCAGAGCCCGCTTCACAAGAGCGTCGTCCAGAGACTCCGCTGGTTCAGCCCTGCCTTCCAGAGACTCCGCTGGTTCAGCCCTGCCTTCCAGAGACTCCGCTGGTTCAGCCCAGCCTTCCAGAGACTCCGCTGGTTCAGCCCTGCCTTCCAGAGACTCCGCTGGTTCCGCCCAGCCTTCCAGAGACTCCGCTGGTTCCGCCCAGCCTTCCAGAGACTCCTCTGGTTCCGCCCAGCCTTCCAGAGACTCCGCTGGTTCCGCCCAGCCTTCCAGAGACTCCGCTGGTTCAGCCCTGCCTTCCAGAGACTCCGCTGGTTCCACCCAGTCTTCCAGAGACTCCGCTGGTTCAGCCCAGCCTTCCAGAGCCTCCGCTGGTTCCGCCCAGCCTTCCAGAGACTACGCTGGTTCCATCCAGTCGTCCTGAGATTCCTGTCTGCCCGGTTCTGGTCACGGAGCTCATGCATGGACTGTTCCCACCCACCCTCCCTGCTGCTCCAGTCCCGCCACCTCTGTCTCCTGACAGTCCCTCTGCTCACCCACATCCCACCTTTGGTGCAGAGGACTTGCCGTGGGACTGCCAGTCTCCATCGGTGTCCAGACTGAGGGATCCCTCACCATCACCTCCAGTCTCAGAGTCCTGGACTCCACCTCGGCCCTCCGACCCTGCGGCTCCACCCCGGCTCTGTGCTCCCTCGTCTCCGTTGTCGGCCGTCGGCCCACCAGCTCCTCTGGGCTCCATCGTCTCTCCGGCTCCGCCCCGGTCAGTCGTCGCCCCACCTTCGCCTCTGGACTCTACTCCTCCGGCTGCGCCTCGTCACTCCGTCCTGCCGGCTCTGTGGACCTCCTCCCTCCCGTGGGCACAGCCTCGATCCTCTGTCACTCCGGCTCCGCTGCGTACCTCCGGACCTCCATCTCCGCCGGGGACGCCAGAGCCTTGGGTTCCGCCTTGGCCCTCCGGATCCTCTGTGTCGCCCAGGACCATCGACTCTCCGGTTCCGCCTCGGGCTCCACCGGCTCCACCTCCGTCGGTCGGCCCCATGCAGGAGCCAACCCTTCCTCCATCATGGCTTCTCCCTCCGTCGGCTCCGCCTCAGTTTGGGGTTCCTGTACCCCTACATGGACCTGGCCCTCCATCTCTCCCCCTGTTCCGCCTCCGCTCCACCACCCTCCAGGTAATATAAGGTGGTTAGAGCGTCTGGAAGCCGCTCCTTGGGGAGGGGCTCTGTCATGTATCTGGTCTGTCTTCTCATCATGAACTCTTGCACTACACATTCTGGACTGCAATCCCCATAAGCCACTGCACCAATCACTGCACACAGCTGCTCCTCGTTTCCCACTGAACTGATTGCTGCACACACCTGGTTCACATTTACCCACATGCATTTAAGCCACAGACACACACACTTCCTGGGAAGTCTTATCGTTCCATATGGTCGTAATTCTAAGCGTTTTTCTCTGTGTTGGATTATCTGTGTATGACTCTGGACTGTGTACCCCGTTGACGATTCCTGCTTCCTGCCATTGCGACCATTCCCTGTCTATCGAACTGTTTCCCGGATTACCTACGTTGTTCCTGTTTTCTGGTGATTATTCTGGCCTGTTGACGATTCTAAATAAATGCTGCAAATGGATCCGCACGTCTCTGACTCTCCTTGTGACAGATGCCTCTAGTAATTATGTGTCTGATTTTTAATTTACAACCTACTTTGGGTTCATTTTAAACCAGCCATATAGTAATTTTTAAACAATATTTAAGTTATATATATATAAAAAAAAAAAACTACCCAAAAGCTTGGGTTAAATATTTAACCCATCCTCTGGGTCAAAACAACCTACTCGCTGGGTAAGTCTATATTTCAGCCACTTCTGGGTTGTTTTTAACCCAGCATTTTTAGTGTTATTTTTGTGAAAAATGTTTTATATTTTTGGTAATTTTCAGAACATTAGACGATTGTTTTGTCGTTAAAATAGACTTAAAAATGACCTTTTGAGACTGGAAATATAGATACAGTTCAAACTTTTCTTTTGAGTTTGGTATAAAATATGACCCCCAATTTTTAGTTTGATTTAGCCTGTAATATTTATTATTCAGTGTTATACGGAGATGACTTGTTAATGCAAAATATACTGGAAATGACATGCATATCACCTCAGTATTCTGTATTGCAGGCTGAACCTCTTGAAAGAAAAGTATATTTCACTCAAAAAGTGTTGCCTGTTTTATCAACATTAAAGCAACATTTTTGAATGAAAATATTATTACTGCATTAAATGTTTAAAACCTTTTCAAAACATGAAGATTTTTTGTAATTAAAAAAAGATTTAACAAATCAAAATGAGCTTTTGAGAGGGGGAATATGATAAGATCCCAATAAAATGCAACACAGTGCAATCTTTTCTTTTGAATTTGGTATAAAATATGACCTCCATTTTTGTTTGATTTAGATTAATATTTGTTATTCATGTAATGCTTAGGTGACTTGTTAATGCGAAATATGCTGGAAATGACATATCACCTCAGTATTCTGTATTGCAGGGTGAACCTCTGTTTCACTCAGAAAGGATGACTGTTTAATCAACATTAAGGAACCATTTTCGGATAGAAATATTACTGCATTATACTTTTTATAATATTTTTAAGAATGAAAATGAGACAAAATGAGAATATGCTTTAAACATGATGCACACTTCTCAGTTGAAAACAAATATTTTACCCAAATTTCTATATTTAATAGTGCCTTTCTTCATAGACCCACATCAGTCTAAGTATATGCCTTTCATTATTGAGGTCATTTTATAAGGTCAGCTAAAGCAACTTGGACTTGAGTTGAGTGGACAGGAGTGGATCCAGTTTGTTTTTGTTGTGTGTCTTAATCTCCAGTTGGATCTTGAGTGTCTATGACCTGTCTCGGTCTTCGTCCACCTCACCTTGTGAGTTAGTGTCTCAGCTGACAAGGCTGTTCACATCACAATCCTGACCTCAACATTACTGTACACAAGAGGACAAAAGCAGGCCCAGCGAAAGCTCTAATTCTTGACAAGCTGTCGGAAGTGCCACTCTGTAACTGGAGACAAGCAAATTTGTAGTTAGTATTTGTTTAGAAATGGCCAAAAGGAGTACAAAACTGAACAGTCACACTTTTTTTCATATAAGTATAGTTGAAACGTTTTGAATGAGGTTCTCTTTGTGTTTCCAGTGCTTAACGATTTTAAAAGAGATGCTTACAGACAGCCTCAAACAAAATCAAGCTCTTTGAATCTGTTTAGATGATTTTAAAAGGAGTGGGAAGGCTACATCTCTGAGATTTATGGCTTTGCTGTCTTTCTCTGGATTGATGTTGAGCTTTTTCCGGCCCTATCTGCTTTTACAGCATCATCTTGTATCCAGAGACATGGCATCAGCCCAGTAAAGGCCTGTTTATTGTTCAATACTCAGTGTTAAGGAATAAAAAATCCAATGTAAGCTTCTTTCGCTTTAGTTAAAGAACATTTGTTGCCGTCCATACATCAATGACGTGTTATTTGTTCTCTCAGAGTAAGCGCTCACAAACAAAATCTTAGAACGTAAGCAAGTAAAAGCAATTGTGAGATTTGCTTTTGTGAGCGTTTCCCCCCCCCCCCCTTTCTCCGGGTTCATTTTAATTCATGGTATTGCTATGTAAATGAGAGCGCTGGCTGAGAGCAAAGGAAGGTGAGTTATAAGGACAGGTGAAGCAACGGAAGGGCATCCGTTTTGATCGGTTGTTACGCCGCATCGCTTTAAAGGCTCTAATACAATCGGGCTTAACACAAGCTTATCGTTTGAACAAACAAGACAACTGTATCTTTGCCTCGGTTTCACAGCGGCGTGCGATACGGGGCAGTAAAATGAGTGATGTTTGTAAAACGGGACAGTTGTGCCCAGTAAGCAATTTTACATGGATGCTCTGGAGTTTTTATGTGGCGCTTCATGAGCCGGGCCGTCTAATGCACCCTGACACTCTGTTTTGATATCATTACTACATTATACTGGCAATTTTTGAGTGAAAAAATACACTACTTAGAAAGTCGAAATTCATAAATAAATTTATGTCAAACTGCACTTAATATTGATTTTGTTAGTGTTCAGATTCAGTAATAAGGTAAAGGGTGCATGAATATTTAAATATGATCTTCATTTCTGCATCTCCTAATGGCCTGAGCTCCTCCACACTCAATTTAAACACAATTTAGAAACTATAATGTATTGAAAAATACAGGGATTTGGCAATAAATCATGAAGAGAATATCTCAGGCCTATTATAAGGTAGTTCAATATTGGCCCCCAGAGGGGCCCGCACAATTAGATTCCTGTTTTTAAGCTGTTCAATTATCCTCCTGCTCTCATTTCAAGGGACTTCTATACCTTTTAAAGCATTTAGCTTATAGAAACAACACAATGGTCTGGTATTAAAAAAAATCTAAGGGGAGGCAAGGGAGTTGAGAGGGGAGGTTATGGTCAATTTTGTCTGTGTGCATTTCTGGAGGGAAAATGGCATTTCCATAAGCAAAAATCGTTTTCTTAATCAGTAGGTGTTTTTGTTTCCTATTAAAATTATTATAACAGAGTTTATATATTAGATTGTTTGTTATTTTCTTTCGTTTTTTTTTTTTCAATAAAACCTTATTTGTGACCCTTGACCACAAAACCAGTCATAAGGGCCAATTTTTTGAAATTGAGATTTATACAATATCTGAAAGCTGAATAAATAAGAAAAATAAATAAATAAATTGTTAGGATAGAACAATATTTGACAGAGATACAACTATTTGAAAATCTGGAATCTGAGGGTGCAAAAAAATTTTTTTGTTGAGAAAATCGCCTTTAAAGTCAACCAAATGAAGTTCTTAGAAATGCATATTACTAATTAAAAATTAAGTTTTGATATATTTACGGTAGGAAATTTACAAAATATCTTCATGAAAAATGATCTTTACTTAATATCCTTTACTATAATTTTGGCATAAAAGAAACATCTATCATTTTGACCCATTTAGACCCATTATAGCTATTGCTCGAAATATACTCATGCTACTAACTACTGGTTTTGTGGTCCAAAATTTTCCAGATCCTGCAGATTCTTTAGTTTTCCGCATCTTTTGCATATTTGAACCCTTTCCAGCAGTGACTGTATGATTTTTACATCTTTTCACACTGAGGACAACTAGGGGAATCAAACACAACTATTAAAAAAGGTTCAAACATTCACTGATGCTCCAGAAGGAAACACAATGCATTAAGAGCTGGGGGTGAAAACTTTTGAATTTAAAGATCAAAGTAAATTGTACTTAAGTTGTCTTCCGGGAAACAGGCAAGTATCTTCTGTTGCTTCCGAAGGACAGTACTAAATGGGAATAAATGATATTTTAACAAATTAAGAAAAATTTGGACATCTTCATCCTGTTCAAAAGTTTTCACCCCCCGGATTTTAATTCATCGTGTTTCCTTGTATCAACATAAAATTTATTCATTCATTCATTTTCTTAACACTTTTCAAGTAAATTTATCTTTCTTAAGGATCTTTAGTTTTTTTTTGTGTAAAACACAAATATTAAGTAAGATTTTTTTTGAGCATTGTACAGGTTTTACAATAATATTTTACATTTATTTATTTTCATTATATGCATTTCTTATATTTTTATTCTCTTAAAACAGTTCTCACATAACTTGTTTAAAGATTAGTGTGTGAGTGTAGTTATTTTTACTCCAAAACAAGACAAAAAAATGCTAATTAAGAAAATGATTTCCGGTTTCATAGTAATATTTTCAATTTCCATGAGCTGCCTCGTTGTGAGAATATGTCCATTTAGCGCTTAATGAAAATCTCTCCCATGCAGTCTCTAAAATGGTTTGTAATATTGCCAGGTTTGGTGTCTTGAGAGATGTTGTGGTGTCTAGTGGATGTGATTGGGGATGAGGTGAAACTAATGAGTGGTTTGAACGCTTCGTCAGTGATTATTGAGTCAAAGGAAGGACTCGCACAATCGCTCAACTAACAGAATCTTAGATGACACTTTCAAAAGGTCAGCATAAGCAAAACATCCTCATTTGTCCACATGTCTGTAATGTCATCACGTGTTGATGTATATAGCCTTTATGTGAACCAAACGCTCTTTAGCGCACACAAACACATTACAGAATTTTAAACGGTTCAGTGTGTGCAGTCCTACCGCTGGCTCCATCCAGACCTCAGCGGCTCTGTGTTTCACACCATCTCAGTTGAAACAGCTGATTCTGCTTCGGTTTTGGAAAAAGCCTTTGTGTACATTTATAACCCATATGGTTTCTATTCACAAAATCACACATTGTTATTCTCGCTTGTTGTCCAATAATAAAAGAGACTGCCTCAGCACTGCTGAGAGGCGTTTTGTCGACATATTTACATTCTCGGTGTCAATATGAAATAAGGACATCAAAAAGGAATGAATGGCGGCTGTCATATTCTCAACCTGATTTCATATCTTTCAATTACACCGCAATGGATGTCACATGTAATGTAAAAGTAAGCATTTCTGCCAGATTTAAAATACTTTGCAGTTAAATAGTAATATTCCCTTTTAAAGGGATAGTTCACCAAATAATGAAAATAACCCCATGATTTACTCACTTTCAAGCCATTCCAGGTGTATATGACTTCAATTGTTACATACAAAGACAGAGTTATATATGAAAAAAATTAATGGCTCTTCCAAGCTTTATAGTGGCAGTGGATGGGTTTTGAGATTTTGAAGCCCAAAAAAGTGCATCCATCCATCATAAAAAGTACTCCACATGGCTCCAGGGGGTTAATAAAGGCCTTCAGTTAGCGGAAACTAGAGATTATGCTTTATAAAGTTTTAAATATAGATATTTCTTACACAAATGCATCAATTCACTTCAGAAGGCATTTATTAACCAATGGAGCTGTGTGGAGTACTTTTTATGATGGATGGATGCACTTTTTTGGGCTCCAAAATCTCAAAACCCATCCACTGCCACTATAAAGCTTGGAAGAGCCATTAATTTTTTCATATATAACTCTGTCTTTGTATGTAACAATTGAAGTCATATACACCTAGAATGGCTTGAAAGTGAGTAAATCATGGGGTTATTTTCATAATTGGACTTCAAAATCTCAACACCCATTCACTGCCATTATAAAGCTTGAAAGAGCCGAGATATGTTTTAATATAACTCTGATTGTATTAATCTGAAAGAAGAAAGTCATAAAGTTGGCTTGAGGGTGAGTAAATCATGGGGTAATTTTCATTTTTGGTTGAGTATTCAGTATAGTACTTCTCATTTGGGTTCGTATAACTGGTGATTTTATTTAAAGGAGCATGATATACCGCGTTTATCCTAAAATATATGTTCTGGGGTCTGCGTGATCTATTAGCTGTGTGACTGGGGTGGTCAGTGATTAGTATAGAGTGTATTATGTAAAGGTGGCCTGGCTCTGGTGGCTAATGGCCGGGCTGTCTACATAAGTTATGGATGTACCCTTTTGAGCAGAGGGGTCGCACATAAAGGACCACCTTTTTAATTCACAGTCACCCACGGTCATGCTAAATGGCTGATACTGGAATTGAAATCCTAGTTTATACCCATACACACACTCTTTGTTCCAAATATAGCCATTAACTTTGATGGTTCAAGAGAGGTACATTTTCCCCCTCTTCATTTTCACAAGGTTAAACATTTTCTGTGGTGGCTCTAGTCCATGTCTTATGAATATACCACTCTTATATCAATTGTGTTAACGGTGTACACAATTAGTATATCATGGCGACATGCAATTCTATTAGTTTCTGCCAGTGCAAAGAGTAGACAGTGATATTAGTCAGTAGAATTAATGAACATTTGTAAAAAATGAAGGAATAGTTTACCAAAAATTGGCTTTATAGCTTTCAGTTTGCTAAAACATGAGCTTATTTCTTGTGTGAAACATAAAAGGATACATCTTACAGAATTGCACTGATCGCTCTTTTCCATGTATTTAAAATTAATACTGAGGCAAAAAATGTTACAAACATACCGTGACAGATGTCTATGTGATGTATACATTATATTTCACAGCTTTGCTTAATGTAAATGATTTTTGCCACGTTTGTGAGTGTACATAAAATAAAATAAAAAGTCTAGTTTGAATTTGGGCTGTCACTAACAATTATTTTGGTAATCAAGTAATCTGTCGATTATTTTGTATTTAGATAATTATATTTAATTGGTTTGAGGTAAAAAAAAAAATAGACCTAAGCAAACAATAGCCTATACGATTACTTAAAATACATATATAATAGCAATGAAGCAATAATAATAAGTTCAAATAAAGTATCAAACGCAAGTAATCATATGGATTTATGAAACAAAACTGTTAGAATACATTATGTATTATAAACAGAGATAATGTACATTATACATTATAATAAATGACTGCAGATAGCGCCAACGGCCTCACGATTGTTTTTACACTTTACTGCTCGATCTAATCATTGTTTAATACTGACTAAACAACATTTCATTCAAATGTTCACTTAATCTTTAATATTTGCCCTTTTTTTTTACGACAAAAATGCTACAGCCACTGCAATTTCTTGAATATGTGGACATCAAGACGTATAAACTGAGGGTTTTATTTTGAAATCATGATAAACTAAATGAAAAATACTGATGTATTTTCCTGTGTTTGCGTAGGTTTATAAATTATTTACCTTACAAATCTGATGAAATGGTGCACAATGCATTCCCAGATGAACGTTATAATAAACCCAAACTTACAACAATATGCAGAGATGGAGTTTGAGATGCTCCACACATGTAAATGAAAACATGGAAATCACCACTTCCGATATTTTGCTGGTTACTCAACATAGGCAAAATGCAATTTAGGATTTTTTTTTTAAATTGAGTAGTCGAATTGAATCAAGGAATCATGACAGCCCTAGTTTGAATCATTCTTTTAAATCTGATCTTGTTAAGTGTTTAAATGAATCATTCTTATATTAGACTGATTATGTGATTATGACTCAATAGTTTGGTTAGAAATGGAAGGTCAGATTAATCAGAATTGATTTCAGATAAAAATTTTGGCCTGTTCCTTACATTTACATATTATCTATCTACTTTTGCAACACTTTTCGTGATACTTTGTGTGATTTTGAAGCTCAAAAGCCTCAGTCCCCATGCATGGAAAAGAGTGACCCGTACACT
The DNA here is from genome assembly GCF_049309525.1 of Garra rufa. Lineage (NCBI taxonomy): Eukaryota > Metazoa > Chordata > Actinopteri > Cypriniformes > Cyprinidae > Garra > Garra rufa. The sequence goes on from NC_133378.1 coordinate 17,527,266, forward strand.
TTTTTGGTGTTTTTCTTTCTCTGGAAGAAAAGAAAGTCATAAAGGACTGTAGCAACATGAGTCTGAATTAATGCTGACAGAAGATTTGAATTTTTAGGTGAACTGTCCCTTTAATATTTTCAAGCCCATTCTTGTCAGCCTCTGTTATGTACATATGGAAATATGAAATTCTCTGCTGGTGCTTTTACACAGTCAATAACACTTTTCATTCTCGCTTTGACACATGAACACACTTAGCGCGGGAACCTTTCATGTTAATTGTGTCTGTGTTCCAGCTAAGACCCTTAAAACACAGACGCCTAGTCCCCATCTGCCACATAACACTGATTGCGAATGTAGCAAAATCCTGATTACTGAATTTCTGAGCAGCTCCTTTGTGTACGCCACTTCATTTTTCCTCTCTTGAGTAGATTATTAAAAATTGATAATTCTTTGTAATGGCCTCATTTCTGTCAGTTTTCATATTTTAATCTGGTTTTAAGGAAAACAAGATACATTAATCAAATATGACAGAACACTCTCTTAATGTAATCATGCAGGGGAATATGAATTGCAAATGCACGAGCTGCCCCCCCACCCGCCCATGTTCTTCCATTAATGTTACAAAATAAAATAATCATGACCATTTTACATAGAGATCGACGACATGCGATGCAATGGAATATTTAAAATCGGCTTCGCTGGAAATGGTTGAAAGTCAAGGCTTTGCATCAAAGGCTGGTACTGTGCGGTTTAAACAATACAAAATGACACTTGCTCTGCTTAGACCGTATTCTCACCAGTGGAGACGAAACAGGGATGTTTTTAGTGTTTAAAGCAATGATTTTTTTTCTTGGTACATCACTTTACTTGTTCTTACCCTCTTAATACAGAGTTTTCATGATCATAACAGCATGCTCAAAACGATTGTACATTCTGTTAAAAATCTGTTAAGAATTTTAGAGGTCCAATTCTTTGCATTTAATCTGATACGGATTATACTTTTAATGCCAACAGTTTGGCTTTCTACAAGAGGAGCACCGTTAACCAGAAGTCAATATCTCACACAGAGAATGGAAAGCCATAATTAGATTCATTTGCAACTCAGATCAATGTTTTCCTGAGGATTATGGTTATAAAGTAGAAGAGAGCATTAAAAAATCATAACTAAATAAATGTGTGTTTGGGAAAAAAAGAGCTTACGCCCAGTAGTGCCCATAAACCGAAATCAGCGTGTGCGAAAAAACAGAATGAATATTTAAAGACGGTGGAAAGAAAATGGCACTAATGAAGAAAGGCAGTTCTAAAAGGCTGACCCAGGAGTGAGGGAATTCTTCGGAGGGTACCTTGGCCATACTTAGAGAAAAGCAGATAATTCGTTAATGTCACGCACTTGTTGGAAATGGCAGATAAATGGATTCCAACCATTATTTGCCGGCCTAAGTGAAGTGAAGGAGGAAGTGTGGCAACGAGGACAAACCCAGTTATGAGTGATAAGTGTCTAAAAGCTAATGAAGGCTGGATAGGCCAAGGTCAATGGCTGCCGGTGAGGTGTCTGTACAGCTTTGCTGTCCCGGTGCTTAAATATAGTGGAATATACATTGAGCTTTTAACACCTTGAAACATAGGCGAGGCTAGAATGTGAAATATGGGCTTGTAATGGCGTTTTAATGACCCTCTCCCCACCCCCTTCCTGGCCTAAGATTGGAAATCAGAGGTGAACCTTGATATCACTGCGCTAAGTGCTTGTAATGTGCTGTAACTTTTTCTTCAGTGTGGCCACTAAGGCCATTTTGCATAGGTGACAAATGTGTTTTCCTCTCTTGATCACCAGTGCGGTGGAGGATCAAAACAGCAGCATGAGCCAAAATATTGTGTATTAAAAGAATATTCCAGGTTCAATGCAAGTTAAGCTCAATTTCGACTTGTCTCTTGTTTTCTGGAAAAAAAAGGGGGGTTACATTGAGGCAATTGACCCTTTGCAAAAACCTGCCCTCGCAGAACAAAGAGGAAACTAACAACACGCTGACAGACAAGACAGAGCAGATTACTTCTGGTATGAAAGAAGGGTCTCGGCTTTAAAATGTTGGTATTTTTGAAAGAAATTCAAACAATAAATACTGTTTTTTGGCTTTTTATTGCGTCATGACAGACACTACATTGCCTTATTAGATCTATTGACACGTAAACCGATCGTCTTTTCTTATAGTTTTAAACATGAAATAAACATATATGAAGATCAGAAAGTATTTTATTTCAACCACGGAAAGACGAGTCCACCGAAGTTAATTTTACTCTGATTTTCAGACAAAATGCCAGATGCATCATTATAATTGGTCAAATCGCCTGTCAATCAAGCTGTTTGTGAAGGGTCAATTACATTGAAAGTGTTTTTTTGAAGCAAAAATGTGAAGCTTACAATTTTATAAAAACAGTAATATTGTAAAATACTATTACATTTTAAAATAACCTTTCTATTTTATTGTATATATTTTTAAATGTAATTTATTGTTATTGGTAAAGCCGAATGTTTTAACACTAAGACTCCAGTCTTCAGTGTCACATGATCCTTCAGAATTCATTCTAATATACTGATTTGAATGCTCAAGAAACATAATATTTTGGTAACACTTTACAATAATGTTCAATAGTTAACATTAGTTAACAACATTAGTTAACATGAGCTAAGAATGAACAATACTTCTACAGCATTTATTAATCTTAATGTTAATTTCAGCATTTACATGAACTAACATGAACAAACAATAAACAACTATTTTTATTTTTTTTTACTCTATTTTTTAACATAGATGAATAAATAGTGTAATAAAGATATTGTTCATTGTTCGTTCATGTTAGTTAATACATTAACTAATGTTAATCATTGAGCCTTATTGTAAAGTGTGACCAGTATTTTTGTGGAAACAGTGTCACTTTTAATCAATTTAATGTGCCCTTGCTGAATAAAAGTATTAATTTCTTAAAAATCTTTTGATTGGTAGTGGAACACAGAAAAGGTTAAGCAGTTTTTATCACAGTAAAATCATATAGTTTATGCTTTGTGGCTATGTAGTGACAGTAAGAATTTTGAAAGTAAGTATGTTCATTTCAATGTAAAACATTTGACTTTATTTATTTTTTATATATTTCAAATATTTTTTTTTGTGGACATTTTGCCACAAGTGCTGTCAATTGAGCTTAACTTGTATTAACTCTGTAATATTCATTTTGTTTGTAATCGAATACTCCCTCAAGCAGTGAAGTAAAGACGTTTAGGTGTTTTCTGTATTGTTGAATGAGTGAATAAACATCTCGTTGTTGTTGTCACGCTAAGAAAATGACGGTGTGATCGAAAGGGCTTAAAGTCTTCACTCTTAAGCTTGCTAAGGAGCCTTTTGGTTCCCTGCACTTGAGTGCTTAATGTCCTCTAAAGACCTATATTACACCCCAATTAGATGCCACTCTTGTTTCCCTACATCAAGGGCTTGACTCTACTGGCTTGTCACCTCTCTGTGCCCAATCAATTTCATTACTCCAGTTACAGCCCAGCTCGGGGAAAGCTATGCCCTTAAACTTCAGCTTCTGTCCAGATCGATCAATAGCCCACGTTGCTGCCAAGGTTCCATTTAAAGTTCATTTATTTCAAGCCATCATATAAAACAAGACAGAGCATCAATGTGGCCCCACTTTGTTTTATTTGTCTGAGGATTTCCAGTATGGCACGCTACCCTAAGTGCTGGGAGCGGAGTGGTTGGATTAGACGGCGCGCTTTCCTTAGCACAGAGCCGTCTGACAGCTTATCTCGATAGTGGGGCTTCTGTATTTAACACCACACTCTCCAAGAATAACATCTTCAGAGCTTTGCATCTTAATATTTGGTGAGAAGCCGATAAGTGTGTCTAATGATTTGTATGCTTATTAATTTTAAGAGCTATCAATAAAGGATATGTTACGAATTTACAGTCTACCTTATAGACATTGGGTAATGGCGAAGTTAATATTTACATGAAATAATCCTGTAGGAACATTTGAACCGGACTGGCTAACATCGTTCTTTCCTCGTCTCATTGTTACTGTCTCATAAACCACACCTTGACAGCTTAATGAGTTCGACAATGTCCAAGAAGTTTATAGAAACTAGGTCATATCGATATAATTGAGATTTAATTTCATAATTATTATTATTGCGTTTATGTGCGAGCATTGCATTATGGCACAGTTTATTGACAGAGTGTTGTCTACAGTCCTTCACAATCAATATTATGATTTTAAAAAAGACTGCGCTGCTTTTAGGGAACTGCTGCACATAGATTTTTTGTAGTCTTTTAGTGCAGAGCAAAATACATGCTTTGATATAACCTGGTGTTTTTTTTTCTTTTTCTTTTTCTTCACAATTAATTTACTTTTTGCACTGTGTGTGTGTATATGTGACCCTGGACATCAAAACCATAATGTCATAATGGGTACATTTTTTAAATTTAGATGAAAGCTGAATAAATAAGCTTTTCATTGATGTATGGGACAATATTTGGCTGCGATACAACTATTTGAAAATCTGGAATCTCAGGTTGCAAAAAAATCTAAATATTGAGAAAAAGTTGTCCAAATGTTCTTAGCAATGCATATTACTAAACAAAAATTAAGTTTTATATATTTACTGTAGAAAATGTACAAAATATCTTCATGGAACATGACCTTTATTTAATATCCTAATGATTTCTGGCATAAAAGAAAAATTGATCATTTTGACCCATACAATGTATATTTGGCTATTGCTACAAACTTAAGACTGGTTTTGTAGTCCAGGATCACATATAACATTATTTTTTACATTCTGTAGATATCCATATTTCATATCATAAATGCAGTGTTTGAAGTATTAAAACTCACTGAGCTCTTGAAAGTTGCACATTGCTATTAACATTTATCCTCCATAGATTTCCTGGGTATAATCTGAGACATTAATTAATTTTCACATATATAATGGAACAGGGTAGATTCTTTATTCTGTATTATGTTAATATTCATGTCTTGGGAAGTCCTTGGAGATGCTTTTGTGGTTTGGTGAGCCGTTGTACATGCATCTGGTCTTATTATATTCATGAAAGCTTCTGTACAACATCCTGGTAGTTTCAGGGTAAATAAGTTTGTTTCAGATGAAATATGCTGTTTAACAAAGTTCTTCATTTGAACCTGATCCTCAAAATGACAGTATGTATATGTGACCTTGGACCACAAAAGCAGTCATAAGTAGCATGGGTATATTTGTAGCAATAGCCAAAAATATATTGTATGGGTCAAAATTGTCAAATTTTCTTTTAAGCTGAAAGTAAAGATCATGTCCTGTTAAGACATTTTGCTAATTTTCTACAATAAATATGTGAAATTTGTAATTTTTGATTAGTAATATGCATGGCTAAGAACTTCGTTTGGACAGTTTAAATGCAATTTTCTTAATATTTAGATTTTTTTTATACCCTCAGATTCCAGATTTTCTAAATATTGTCCTATCCTAACAAACCAGACATCAGTGGAAAGCTTATTATCATCTCCAAAACATAAAAAACAAAAATTGACCTATATGACTGGTTTTGTATTCCAGGGTCACATATGTCTTCTCTGCTTGTGCCTTCATGCCATATACTTTTCAAATAGATTGTTATTAATAATCTCACTATTGTTTTAAACTTCAGCCAATATTTGTTCAGGTGCTGAAAGTCTCCTCACCTTAGAATTGTAGTCACATTTTAATAAAGCTATGCTTTTATCTAGATATTGAATATCACAGGCAGGCAAGTGGCCGTGTGTGTTTGCGAGTGTATTGAGAAGCCAGAACCCTGTAGTGTTTTAATGCGCGGTACTCTCGCTGCAGCGTCTCACGCTCCTCGCGGTAGTAGAATTGGCAGCGCGCGCCAGATCTCTGGGAGTTATTCCTTGCAAAGCTGGCCCAAATGAAACCATCTTGTTTTAATCAGGGATTCTGGCTGGAGCAGCAGCAGCGAGAGCTGTGAAGCCTTGGCAGCGAGTCGACTGCAGTTTTGTGGCACCCGTACAAAATACACAAATATTTCCTCTGTAATTACGTGTCAAGTTGAACAAGCAATATAGACAGGGGGTGTACGTGTTGGGCACGTTGCAGTGGGACATCCAGGACGGCGAGAGACCCCCGGACTAAATGTGTCTTTCAGATTTTGATAGGTTTGGAATCGGCTTCCAGCAATGTAATGGACCACATTGTAATTGAGACTTCTCAATGGATTGAGTTACATCATGTGGTCTTGACGCTGTCTAATGAAGTGGAGAGGGCCTCCACCAGTTCACAGGATACTTCAAAGCTTGGGTGGATGGCCAAGAGACTAAGTAATTGTGAAATCATTGACTCTCTTTTTTGTGGTTCGTCAATTTTAATGACACTGTGGTGAACAAGCAATGGCATCAGAGCTGAAATATGATAAGCTCAATTTCCATTTTTTGAGCTTGGAGTGATGGAGTCCTTTTCAAAACGTTCCGTTTGCCTTCAGCTCTAATTTTCAGACATGTAAAGCTGCGATATTGAAGTTACTTATTGTGTAAGAGAGAAATCGAGGATAGGCTGCACCGATGTAGGACTTTGAAGAAGAATGCCATCCTTAATTATACTTAATCACTCTTTTTAAATTTAATGATCAATATTTGAAGAGTTTATTTGCAAAGAGTTTATTTTTTTATTACGTAGGTGTATTTTTTAAATTATTTTTACTTTATATCAAAATAACCCAATTGCTGTTTGATTGAGATTAATTGGAATGCACAATGAAAAAACATGATTTTTGTTAATTAAGTTACCTAGTTATCTGTTTTTGCAATTGAACTTAATTTGTTATTTATGCCATAAATGATCAAAATAGAAGAGAGAAAACTACATAGTTTGAGATCTCTTTAGCTCATCTAAACATGTGCAATAGCAATATCATGCTATATTATTCTTGGATTTTTGCATGTGAGTTTGTGTGCACATGTGTGCAACACTTTGTGGTGGGGGAAAAAAACCTATTGTTGTTTTATGTTCGTCTCAAGTATATTGTTTATGACAGTCAAGTCCGCCTTGCCTCTCAAGATTGCGTGCTAAGATCACCAGCCAAAAACTTGTCACAGATGCTGACTGATGAATTGGGGAACTATAGTATTTCATGTCGCTCGGCTGTATCTTTAAATTTACTTTCTTTTTTTATGTTCATATATATAAAATAAAATAGTATAATTATTTTAAGATATATTTTGTATGACAGTGTGTGTATATATATATATATATATATATATATATATATATATTCAACACATTTATTTAAAAAATAATAATAATATTTTATATAAAATATATTTTTTTGATAAACTCACAATTTTTCACACATTTATATATTTGTCCCTATATATATTTCACATATGTGACCCAGGACCACGAAACCATTCATAAGGGTACCTTTTTTTGAAATTGAGATTTATTCATCATCTGAAATTTGAATTAATAAGTTTTTCATTAATGTATGGTTTGTTAGGATAGGACAATATTTGCCTGAGCTATTTCAAAATCTAGAATCTGATCTGAAAAAAAAAATACTGAGAAAATCACCTTTAAAGATGTCCAACTAAAGTTCCTAGCTATGCATATTACTAATCAAAAATTAAGTTTTGATATATTTACGATAGGAAATTTAGTAAATATCTTCATGGAACATGATCTTTACTTAATATCTTAATGATTTTTGACAAAAAAGAAAAAGTGATCATTTTGATCTATACAATGTAAATTTGGCTATTGCTACTTATGACTGGTTTTGTGGTGCATCGTCACACATATATTTCCTATTATTTTAAATGATATGCATTTCTCAAAACAGTGCAAAGTGTTAATGTTACCATATAAAAAGCAAATGCCCAATAATGAATATGTATTTGATCTCATATTCACTGTTATTTTCTAAAAGTATCTGTCATCTGTATTATAAAAAGTGAGTAGCATCTGATAAAATGTCTTGAGGAGTTCAATGAGGTTATCACACTGCTTCATGCTGGGCTGACAGAATTATTCCTGCCAGTAGGTGGCGCTTTAGCTATACATAATTGATATCCCATTCAGCAGAGAGGAATGTCCTCTAATTCCAGAAAGGAAACTTGTACCAAACGGATCTTGTCAGAGTCATCACAATATTTTGGCAAGTCTACTATGCAAAACTGGATAGGGGAGAAAATGTTAACCTTTATAACCTTTTAATTAGAAAAAAAAAAGAATAATAATCATTAGTACACAAACAGACACATTTCATAAATATGTATTTTTCATTTAATATATATGGAAATAGTACATTTGAACTGATCACATTTTATTAAAAGTAGTATAATTAAAATATGCTGAAAAAGATTATCATTTATTGTACTTCGTCTATAATTTTACTATAGTTACAAATATTTGCTGTTTTATAAGTACTGTTTTTCAACATTTTTAATCAAATGATTTGAATGTAAGTACACTCATTTTTAAAAGTCCATTTAAATATTTTCTAGTGCTTCAATGAATGAATGTTTACAACATTCAGCAATTCTTGGTAAATTTCATAGCGGTTCAGGTGTGGGTCAAGCAGTGTCTCAAATTTCGTTTCATTTGCACTAGGACAGAGAGACGCCCTTGCCTAATGCTAGTCAATATTACGAATGACTTTTAGGACATAGGCATACTCAAACTCGTCTGTCTCTGCTTAAACTTGCCAGAAGGAGACAGGCTTTATTTTCCAGAACAGTCTGCTGATTTGCAACTGAAGAGCACTGTCAATATAAGGAAAAGGTGAGGTTTCAAGGACTCGGACCGTTTACCTGTGTCATCTAGAAGGGTGCAATTGCTTTTCCCCCGCGAGGAGATGAAAACGCTTCTTAGTTTCTAATCTGTAGCCTATCATGTACTATGCAGAAATAAGCCTTTCAGAAATAGATGTATAACTGCAGGAGGTGCATCTCCTCTGCATTAAGCCATTCACATTAAAACAATGTCGAGGTGATATATTTAAATCCGAGTCCTATTATTTTTATTGTTATTTTGCATTTTCTCATTCCCTGCCTCGCATCTTTGGCTGCCAGATGTGTCCCAGGCTGAAGAATTATTCCTCATCCCTTGAGTCAAATAAATGCAATCAATATGAGCATTGCTCTCAGGCCTTGAAATATTACATTAATGTTCCATGTGGTGACATTTTAGCTGGAATTTTCAAATACATCATGAAGGCTCAAATTAATATTTATCAGTGAGAGCCTTTTTTATGATTTGCAAAACAGTATTAGCACTGAACTCGAATTAAACACGTGGTGAGATCACAGTTATTGTAGATTACCTTCAGATGAAAGGATATTTTTAACCTGTATCCCCGAGACCAAACGTGGATGCAGAATACAAAAGATGTCTATTACAATATGCGCTGTTACCCACGCAAAATACAGTTATCTGCCAAGTTTCATCGAGTAAATTACACATGAAAGTGTGTTTATTGCATTCTCAGATTGTTCTTTTTTTCCGAGCTCTTCTTACCTGTAATGAATACTGTAAATCAAATAAACTAAATTGTAATGTTTAATATTTTGATGCTATGTTACATCCTAAGGCTCGTTTAACTTTTTTCATGCATACGAAAACACTTCCGCAGTTAATACAGAGAAGTGCGTCGCTTTGTCCGCTATGCAAAGTTTTTCTCTTTAAAGCTTCCAAAACAATACTGTCAGTTTAATAGTATGCATGCAGCACTTCTGGGAATTGCATCTTATCATTTATAGATCTGTTTTAAATTATTCTTGTCATTGAATCCAAATTTATGCCGCCATTGATCTCGAAGGGAAAATATTAAACGATTTGGGGTCGGTGTTTGGTGACCCGCAGGTCAAGGAGAATTTAACATTGGTGTTATTGAGCGTCGCACGCTCTCACCTGCCGCGGCTCTCGTGCTCCCTTTTGTTTCTGCTCATTTGCATTTTGTGTGCGTGCACGACGAACAGATTACCGGAATGCGATTTGAGACACAAAGTAATCATGGACTTAGCCTCTAGAGGACTTTTCAAGTCAGTGTTTTTAGGTGGAAACCATGATATTATTTATCACTTTCCTTTCATGTGCTGCTCATATGTGATAAACCACAAGACCAGCATTTTTTTCTTCACTTGCTTAATTGTGTTTTCAAGCTTTTTTTCTCTCATAGGAGATATAATGCAAAAAATTTAAAGGCGTAGTTTACCCAAAAATGAAAATTTGTGGACAGTTTGCACATGAGTTTGTTTCTTCATCAGAGTAGATTTGGAGAAATTTAGCATCATATAGTTTTCCCACCAGTAGACCCTTTGCAGTGAATGGGTGCCGTCAGAATGAGAGTTCAAACAGCTGATAAAAACAATACACAAGTATTCCGTACAACTCCAATCCATCACTTAACGTCTTGTGAAGCGAAAAGCTGCATGTTTGTAAGAAATGAAGCGTTTTACCTTTAAACTGTTTCACTGCATTCACTGCAGAAGATACATTGGTTGGCAAGTGATGTAATGCAAAATTTCTCCAAATCTGTGAGTAAATTTTTAGCAAGAGAATTATTCCTTTAAAGGGACAGTTCACCTAAAAATGTACAGATAATTTATTTACTCCCTTGTCATCCAAAATGTTCATGTCTTTCTTTCTTCAGTCGTAAAGAAATTGTTTTTTGAGGAAAACACTTTAGGATTTCTCTCCATATAGTGGACTTCTATGGTGCCCTCGAGTTTAAACTTCTAAAATGCAGTTTAAATGCAGCTTCAAAGGGCTCTAAATGATCCCAGACGAGGAAGAAGAGTCTTATCTAGCAAAATGATTGGTTATTTAAAAAAAAAAAAAGACAATTTATATACTTTTTAACCTCAAATGCTGTCTTGTCTAGGGTGTACTCAGTTCATTCTGGTTTAAGACAGTTAGGGTATATCGAAAAACTCCCATCTCATTTTCTCCTCCAACTTTAAAATCGTCCTACAAAGCTGCAGAAGTACCAACCCAGTGTGCAAAGTGTTACAAAGTGAACGTGCAAAGAAGATCAAACGTTCGTTACAAAAAAGGTAAAACAGCAATGTAGGATGATTTTGAAGTTGGAGGAGAAAATGAGATTAGAGTTTTTCGATGGGGGCAGCTGTGGCCTAATGGTTAGAGAGTCGGACTTGTAACCCAAAGGTTGCAGGTTCGAGTCTCAGGTCCGGCAGGGATTGTAGGTGGGGGGAGTGAATAACCAGCACTCTCTTCACCCTCAATACCACGACTGAGGTGAGTCCCTTGAGCAAGGCACCGTACCCCCAACTGCTCCCTGGGCGCCGCAGCAATGGCTGCCCACTGCTCCGGGTGTGTGTTCACGGCGTGTGTGTGTTCACTACTGTGTGTGTGCACTTGGATGGGTTAAATGCAGAGCACAAATTCCTAGTACGCCTCACTTCACCTCCTTTCCTTTCCTTTCCTTTCCTAACTGTCTTGACCCGGATTACCCAGAGCAGTGTTTTTCAACCTTTTTTGAGCCAAGGTACATTTTTAATTGAAAAAAATCACAAGGCACACCAACAATCGAAACTGTCGAAACAATCGAAAAAATTAAACTCTATGATCTTTCATATTTCTTCTTCTTCTTTCAAATAAAAAGTGCAATTAACAATATACAGTCTAGGAATCAAATAAACACAATGAAAACAGTCTTTCTTGATCTTTCATCTTTCTACCTACTCAGTGTGAAACCTGGGCCTGTTTTAGGTGAAATTGAATAATTTCCCACGGCACACCTGACGATCTCTCACGGCACACTAGTGTACCGCGGCACAGTGGTTGAAAAACACTGACCCAGAGTACACACAGAGCTAGACAAGATGAGCATTTGAGGTTAATATGTATATAAATTGTCTTTTTTTTTCTTCTTCCTTGGCTGGAATCGTTTAGAGCCCTTCGAAGCTGTATTTACTCATGGACACCATAGAAGTCCACTATATGGAGAGAAATCCTGAAATGTTTTCCTCAAAAAACATAATTTCTTTACGACTAAAGAAAAGAAAGACATGAACATCTTGGATGACAAGTAAAAAAATCTATACATTTTTGTTCTGGAAGTGAACTTTTCCTTTGATTACTCAACCTCATGTCGTTCCAAACCTGTAAGACTTTCTTTCATCTTGGAAACACAAGTGAAGATATTTTTGATGAAATACGAAATCCTTTCTGACCCTGCATAGACAGCAGTGCAACTACCATGTTCAAAGTAGTTTCATCAAAAAATAGTCCATGTGACATCAGTGGTTCAACCTTAATTGAAAATTAAGTTATTTTTGTTTTCTTTGCACACAAAAAGTATTCTTATACAGTAGCTTCTTAAAATTAAGGTTGAACCACTGATGTCACATTGACTATTTTAACAATGTCCTTACTGTCTTTCTGGGCCTTGAACGTGTCAGTTGCATTGCTGTCTATGCAGGGTCAGAAAGCTATCGGATTTCATCAAAAATATCTTAATTTGTGCTCTGAAGGTGAACGAAGGTCTTACGGGTTTCTGTCAATTAATGACAGAATTTTTATTTCTGGGTGAACTATCCCTTTATATCATAAATCTGGTTTAATTTATCTCATTTAGATTGTATGCATGACTTGAAAATTGTTAAAGCAGTTAGTCTGCAAAGAATCCTTTTATGGGTACATACAGTAGGACATAGTGCTGCATTGACCACAAGTGAACTTACTATTTTAGGAAATTAAAGATTATACTATCCAACAGCAGTCCCCCAGCCCCTAAAAATGCCAGTCGCCTTTCCCCTTCACCACCTACTCAGATCTCATCTGAACGCTGTTCGTGAGCAAGTTTTAATGTCTGGCACTGATCGTGTGATCATGTAAACCGGTAGATATGCTGTTATGAAGCTTAGGACAGTAGAAATGCTGCCAGGGAAAGCCGCTCTGGCATTACTGTGTGCTATAAAATGAGCTGTTTTCCTGTCATTCGCAAGTGCTTGTGTTTGGCCCGGTTGTGGCGGTTCTTGCAGAAGCAGGTGTTACAGCTCGGTGCAGTTCTCCCCAGTGGCCCTGTGATGGAGAACATCTGGAGAGCCTCTGTTCCGCCCCTTCTTTCCTGTTGCCGGTAAGACCAGGCAATGTAGTGAGCAGTATGGTGCATGTCGACACATGGCTCCCAAGTCCCCCCACAGGGTAAAGAGTGCCTCACATCCAAAATCATACACACAGCCTGTGTCACAGGGGGAACTCAATAAGTTTGATTCTGTGAATATAAAATAGAGATGGTTTGGGTGGTTTAAGCTTTCAGATTTTTTCAGTGAATGGTTAACACTTTCTGATCAGGCTCTCAGTTCAGTAACATTAGTTAATGCATTAATTATTATAATGTTACAATAATTTTACACACACTATTATATTTATGTAAAAAATCAGTTTGATTATTTAATTCTTTTGAAAAAAGCTCACTAAGGCTGCATTTATTTAATGGAAAATACAGTAAAACACTAATAGTATTTCAATTTAAAACAACAGTTTTCTATTTTAATAAACTTTAAAGTATAATTTATTTATCTGATGGCAAAATGGAATTTTCAGCAGCCATTACTTAAGTCTTCAGTGTCACACGATCCTTCAAAAAATAATTTTAATATGCTGATTTGGTGCCAAGTATTTTTATTATTGTCACTGTTGAAAAAACCCTTTTTTAAGGGTTTTATGATAATTAGAATGTTTAAAAGAACTTCCAGTTTATTTGAAACAAATCTTTTGTACCATTTTAATGTAATTACTGTCACTTTTGATCAATTTAATGAGTCATTGCTGAGGAGTAGCAATTTCATTGAAAAAGTAAATATTTAAGCTGTACAAGTTAACATTAAAGAAATTCAGAACATAAATTAGCTGTAAACAATTGCATATACATAAATTAACAGTGATCTAGATGAACAAATACTGTATAAAATGAATGAAAATGAATGAATTGAAAAATTCAGTTTTACAGATGAGCTCAAATTATTAATATATTAATTTGACGCATTAAGACTTGGGTAGACTTTACATTTTGTGCTAACAACAAAAGAGTGTATCTGGCTATTTAACTTTTTTTGTGTATCAGGACACAATTTTGATGCTGGGTTTTTCATTTTTCTACCTTGTGATAATATTCCAAATGTGCATGGAATATTTGCCAGATGCTGAATAGTATGTGTAACGTACATGTCAGTTAACTAATAATGTGTTAAAATGCTTCTGTATAAAATCTTTTCACCTGTAGTTATATAGAAGCATTTAAAGTTAGAATTTCTCACTTTGACATTCAAATCTGGAGATGAAAAGGAGATGCTGGTCGATGAAAGAATAATTAAGGTCCATGTACAAATGATGGCGCTTTTATCCAAGGTCAAATAGCCCTTGAGGCAACTGAGCTGTTTTTGTCAAGTGCAAAGTGTACCAGTCCACGCTCACCTAAATCATGTAATGTCATCACATCATTTGAGTGATCCCCAGAAGTGAGATTGCACATTGACTGGAATGAAACATTAAGATCTTGTGAGAAATAATTTCGAGTCGTCCTGAAATCACTAGTCTGGAGTCCCAGGCAACAGTGATTCAAAGGTAGTCATAACTGCTGCAGGTCTGGAGTATAAGCGGTGCGCTGACGGTTTTTCTTCCCAGAAGCCCCTGCAGAAATAACATAACATACACAGGAATGTTTGAAGCAGAGATTTAATTTTCCTTCCACTCTCCATTCGAATAATATATGAAATGAACCTCCAAATTAATTTGCGAGAAGGCTCTATAGTAACAATGTAATCTCAGTGTTAGAGCACAGTTGCAAATGGATTTCTGTCTGTTGTAATTTCATAAGATGCATTCTGGGGGGTCACCTTAAAGGGTGTCACCATTTTTTAAAGCCAGAACTATCCTGCATGCTGTCAGCAGAGAGCTCCTTGCAATGCAATCGGGTTTGTGCCATCAATTTGCAAAGTATCACGTCCTGTCGTTTGGAATATCTGTTTTATTGAGTGGTATTGGCACAGGTGAGTAATTTTATATCCAGATGTCCATAATAAAGTCAGGGTGTCTTCTTACTCGTGCTCTGTGTTGTGCTTAGAACTCATCGGAAGTTTACTAATGTTTGCATAGCGGAACTGAACAGAGATATCTCAGGTGCTTTTTGTCTAATGTGAAAGTTGCATCAATGTGTTTATCAATCTTTTAGACATTCTAATTCATACAGAGCAAAGTACATTAATGCTTTTGCATTCTCTCATACAAATGTTAGTATCCCCCTGAGAAACTTGGTTCACAAAACCTTAGTGAAAAACATAAAATGGAAAAAAAATCTGATTGTTGGGGGAACACAATACTTTTGCATAAATACACAAATATTATGTGAGAATATGCAAAATTTCTTGGGAGAATACAGTATTTTTGCAGGACAATGCAAATTTTATTGGCAGAAATCAATACTTTTGCATAAAAACAAATGTTTTGTGAGAAAGTGCTAAATTTCTTGCAAGAATGCAATTTTTTGTAAGACAATGCAAATTTTATTGGCAAAAACTAATACTTTTGCATAAGATCGCAAATGTTTTGTAAGAAAATGCAACATTTTTTGGGATAATACAGTATTTTTGCAAGACAATGCATATTTTATTGGCAGAAATAAATACTTTTGCATAAAAACACAAATATTTTGTGAGAAAATGCTAAATTTCTTGCGAGAATGCAATACTTTTGCAAGACAATGCCAATTTTATTGGCAAAAATCAATACTTTTGCATAAGATCGCAAATGTTTTGTAAGAAAATGCAACATTTTTTGGGATAATACAGTATTTTTGCAGGACAATGCAAAGTTTATTGGCAGAAATCAATACATTTGCATAAAAACGCAAATGTTTTGTGAGAAAATGCTAAATTTCTTGGGGGAATGCAATACTTTTGCAAGACAATGCATATTTTATTGGCAGAAATCAATACTTTTGCATAAAAATGCAAATGTTTGTGAGAATGCAAAATTTAACTGGGGAATAGAATACTTGCAAGACTATGCAAAGTTTATTGGTGGAAATCAATACTTTTGCACAAAACACACATGTTGTCTGAGAAAATGCTTAGTGGGGGAATGTAACACTTTTTTGTTTTGTGAGAAAATAAAACTTTGCAAACAGAACTTAAGTGAAGAAAATCATTTGAAAATTCAGTTTCTTGGGTAAAAGAGAATGCAAAGTTTCTTTTTTTTTGATGGAATGTAAATGCATTGAAACCTATGTTTTAGATTGACAGAAATGTTGCATATTTTCATTTGAAAATTCCCAGAGTCTGCTCTTTCCTGTGAATGTGATAACATATTGTAAGTCAATTAGACACTAATCCACTAAAGTCGATCAAGCATGTTAAAAATGGCTACACAGGTGCAATCAGATCAGCTCCGACCGAGCTTGATTACGCAGTTGGATGTATCAATGTCAGACATCTATGCCTCTTTTTCTGTCTTATATGGGAAGGAAAAAGACAACTTTGTGACGGCACGTCTGAAAGTATTTCCATCTGTCTTCGTTTCAGCAGGGTTTGGGGTAAAAGATCACAACAACCAAAAGGAAGGAAGATGATTTTTAGGCATTATTGAATCTTCCTTTTAGCAAACATGTCATTTGAGGTTTAAAAAAGTCAGCAACTTTCATATTTCTAAATGAGAGGTTCATTTGACACTGTGCTGCCTCCTCGAACACCTGTCAGGCTATCTGTCACGGGCTGTAGGTCTTCTCCACCACCATAATATTACCCCTTATACTGCAAATCCACTCAGCATTTGCAGAACTTTTCATACGTCAAATGATCCCACCCAAATGTCCCATAGGACATAACTCAGAGCCTAAATTTAGGCAATATATTAGGAGAACCTTTAACTGGCCCCAACTGGCTTTGCTTTTTTGTTTGCTGGGACATTTAACACTATCGGACAAATTAACTACTCCTGTCGAAGTTCTTCTTTATAGTGAATTTGTCTCAGAAAGTTCTGACATTTACTGGCTGACTTTATTCGACCGACAGTTATAAGGCGTCCCTTGTATAACTCGGTATGGTCTTTTAAAAAGGTTAATAGTAATCCGATGTCTTAACTAAATTAAAATGAAGAGGAACTTCCAGTATTCTCTCCGTCATCCTCCTTTCAACAGGAGACTAAAAAGCCACACTTTCCCTCGCCGGTCCTGAGGAAACCCGATCAGATTGCTTGTTAATTTCATCATTTCAGAGTTTTATGGATTTTCCAGTTGGTGCACTTTTCATAAACACGCTTTTCACCCCACACACCCCCTCCGGCCTCCCCTGTGTATGTCAGCATTTTCTCTGTAGGAAGAATCTGGAGGGCTGAAAGTTTATAAATAAGCCTTCTATCAAGTTCCACAACAGGTGTGACCTCCCTGTGTCCTAAAACTGAACACTTTCAAGGGCTGATATCTGAAAAGAGGGGGTTGGGAGCAGAAGAGAGGGGATTTACTGCTATCTAAAATAGAGACCTTCATCAACCACTGACTATTACCTTCCAAAGCGGTGCATGACTCCTGGCCTTAGTTTGTTTTACACAAAACACGCTTGCCCTTGCTTCTCCTTACTCGCGTATCAGGCCTTTAGTCGGCCCATTAAAGTTGGCCACGGTGGAGTGCAGCAACTGTAGTCATGATTAATAAACAGAATTTGCAGAGAAAAGCTCCAGGATCAGCGAAGACCTTCTCTTGTAGCAAACGTATGCTTGCGCTTAAACCATATGTTCCATGACGATATCCAAACCACCTCCCTACAAGCACTCATATACCTTCCCATCTACGGACTATAGAAGAAAATGATTGCCTTTTCTCTTAACAGACTCGCGGACTGTTCAATAGGAGTCTAATGCCCATGGCAGATGGACAGTAAGTGCTATGAGCAGCTCCTTTAAAGCTCACCACTGACCACATTACGATGTTTGCATCATTTACAGAACAGGCACATATGCTTTTATGTGGTGTTCGCTCAAAGCACATGATTTCTCTGCATTCGGATTATATTTTTTCCATTTAACTCCGTGAGAAATCGTTCAATATTTCCACCAGAGCGTTTGCAAGTTGCTTTTCTGCCGTTTGGCTGAGTCTAGTACCTTGTCTCTCATTGCATTAACGTAGTGGCAAAAGCTACCCTTCGTGTGGTAAAGAGGTGTCAAAGGGCTGTTCCCAAGCACACAGTGATTTTTCATTTTTTTCTACTCAACCTGAAGGGCACCTCCTTTCCCCTCACAGCAGATCTGTTGCAGACTGAGGGCAGCGAACAGGTGAGGGAGACAGTGAAGGTTTGTTGGATTATTTTACATTATTTTGATTAATTATTCAGATGCCTCCCATTCTGCCCGTAATGACTTGGTATGCTACGGTTAGAACCACTGAGCTGTCATAACTTACCCTGAATGACTGGCATGAACTTGAGCAACTACACACCACATGATACATTTACACAACCTGCAAGCAATTCCAGGACACTTTGAATGAAACACTTTTCACCACTCAATGAAAAACAATTTTAAAAAGGCAATTGCAAGTTTTCATCTCACAATTCTGACTTGGTCTTGCAATTGCAATCTACGTCTTTTTTTTCTCAGAATTGTGTAATACAAACTGGCAATTCCGACTTTTTTTTTTCATAATTTTAATATATAAGCTTGCAATTCTGAGAAAAAAAGTCAGAATTGTGTTTATGTCTTGCAATTCTGACTTCATGTCTCAGAACTGCAACGTTATTTTTTAGAATTGTTTATATCTTGCAATTCTGACTTTCTCAGAATTGTGACTTTCTCAGAATTGTGAGTTTGTATATTGCAATTTTGACTTCCCTTCTCAGAGTTAATATCTTGCAACTTGCAACTTTATTTCTCAGAATTGTGATGTTATTTCCCATTTCTCAGAATTTTGAGTTTATTTCTGGCAATTGACTTTTTCAGAATTGTGAGTGTACTATATCTTGCAATTCTTACTTTATTTCTAATAATTGCTATGTTATGTCTCACAATTGTGAGTTTATGTTTTGCAATTGTGAGTTTATTTTTTAGAATTGTGAGTTTATTTCTTGCAATTCTGACTTTTTTTCATAATTGTGACATTATTTCTCAGAATTGTGAGTTTATTTCTCAGAATTGTGAG
This sequence comes from Garra rufa, assembly GCF_049309525.1. Taxonomy (NCBI): domain Eukaryota; kingdom Metazoa; phylum Chordata; class Actinopteri; order Cypriniformes; family Cyprinidae; genus Garra; species Garra rufa. The sequence goes on from NC_133378.1 coordinate 17,546,432, forward strand.
TTTATTTCTTGCTATTCTGACCTTTTCTCATAATTGTGACATTATTTCTCAGAACTGCAAAGGTACACTGCAAAAAATGCTTTTCTTACTTAGATTTTCTGTTTTCAGCCAAAATATCTAAAAATTCTTAAATCAAGGAGGATTTTCTAGATGAGTAAAAATTGTCATGTTTTCAGACAATTTGCTTGAAACAAGCAAAATAATCTGCCAATGGGGTAAGAAAAATAATCTTGTTTTCTGTTTGAAATAAGATTTTTTTTCTTACCCTATTGGCGGATTATTTTGCAAACTCTTTTTCTGAAAACAAGAAAATTATTTTTACTCATCTAGAAAACCCTTCTTGATTTAAGAATTTTTAGATATTTTGGCTGGAAACAAGATCAAAAATGTACGTAAGAAAAGCATTTTTTGCAGTGTATTTCTCAGAATTGTGTTTATATCTTGCTAAACTGACTTTATTTCCCAGAATTACGTTATTTCTCAGAATTGTGAGTTTATTTCTCGCTATTCTGATTTTATTTCTTAGAATTGCAATGTTATTTCTCAGAAATTTTAGTTTATATCTTACCATTTTGACTATTTCTGAGAATTGCACTTTTTTTTCTCAGAATTGCGAGTTTATATCTTGCAAAACTAACTTTGTTTCTCAGAATTGCAATGTTATTTCTCAGAATAGTGAGTTTATATCTTACAATTCTGACTTTATTTCTGATAATTGTGACATTATTTATCAGAATTGTGAGTTTATTTCTTGCAATTCTGACTTTATTTCTGAGAATTATGACATTATTTCTCAGAATTGTGAGTTTATTTCTTGCAATTTTGACTTTATTTCTCAGAATTGCGAATTTATATCTTGCAAAACTAACTTTGTTTCTCAGAATTGCAATGTTATTTCTCAGAATTGTGAGTTTATTTCTTGCAATTCTGACTTTATTTCTGAGTATTACAATGGTATTTATCAGAATTGTGAGTTTATTTCTTGCAATTTTGACTTTCAGAATTGCAAATTTGTATCTTGCAATTCTGACTTTCTCATAATTGTGACATTATTTCTCAGAACTGTAAGTTTATATCTTGCAAAGCTGACTTTATTTCTCAGAACTGCAACGTTATTTCTCAGAATTGTTTATATCTCACTAAACTGACTGTATTTCTCAGAATTACGTTATTTCTCAGAATTGTGAGTTTATCGCTATTCTGATTTTATTTCTCAGAATTGTGAGTTTATATCTTACAATTCTGACTTTATTTCTGAGAATTGCAACGTTATTTCTCAGAATGGTGTTTATATGTCGCTAAACTGACTTTATTTCTCAGAATTACGTTATTTCTCAGAATTGTGTTTATATCTCGCTAAACTGACTTTATTTCTCAGAATTACGTTATTTCTCAGAATTGTGTTTATATCTCGCTAAACTGACTTTATTTCTCAGAATTACGTTATTTCTCAGAATTGTGTTTATATCTCGCTAAACTGACTTTATTTCTCAGAATTACGTTATTTCTCAGAATTGTGAATATATTTATCGCTATTCTGATTTTATTTCTCGGAATTGCAATGTTATTTCTCAGAATTGTGAGTTTATATCTTGCAATTCTGACTTTATTTCTCAGAATTGTGATGTTATTTCTCAAAATTGAGTTTATTTCTTCCAATTCTGACTTTATTTCTTGCAATTTTGACTTTCTCATAATTGTGACATTATTTCGCAGAATTGTGAGTTTATTTATCGCTATTATGACTTTATTTCTGAGAATTGCATTTTTTTTTCTCAGAATTGCAAGTTCATTTCTCGCAATTCTGACTTTATTTCTCAGAATTGTGAGTTTATTTCTCACAGTTTTGACTTTTTCTCAGAATTGAGTTGATCAGATCGCTGTAGCACCTCAAGTAGAACGTGAACGATCATCTGTTCCTCTTTACTAGTTATAACGTGAAGTAAACATGAATGAACACCAGAAGATATCATTTCAACTGTGGAAAGAAGTCAATTCACACCATTTTTAAGTTAAAATCTACCTGCGTTAATCCACTCTCCAGTCTGGTTTGTTTGTTGGACAAAAATGGCAGATTCAACGTGAGTTGTGAGTTTATATCTCACAATTCTGAAAAAAAGGACAGAATTGGCAGTTTTTTTTTAATGCAATTCTCACTTTGAGATGTACTTTATTTTTTTCTTTTTCCAGGGCTGCCCTGCTCTTGCTGTAAATAACTAAATTACACATTCCCTTCATTCTTAAGATCTTTCTTTCCCAGCATGCTCTTCACATTCCCCATATAGTGGCTTAGTGATATTGAGATCCAAGGAAGCAGCACAGGATATTAAGAATAAAGGGTATGTAAACATTTGAACATGATACAATGGTGAACCAAATTGTTTTGTCTTGTGCAATATAGGCTATATTTTTTTTAGGATATGTATCTGTAAAGTTATGAGCACAACTATAGCTTGTAAACCAATCAGTGAGCAATTATACATTTAGGCACACATGTTTACCTAGTGCATTCAAGCAGTAGATGCATTCCCTGAGAAACAAACCCATGATCTTGGAGTTGTTAGCGCACACTAGCGCTCAATGTTTTTTTGCTAGTCCCCCTCCTTCAGGAAACGCATCAGAGCCGTCTGTCTAATCTTTGTACTTCCTTTATACAGTGATATTAGCTGTAAATAAATGAAGTTTGCATTTAATTAATTTAAGGGTGCATAATGTTATTTGATTGAAGTGTGCTATGAATTATTACATTGGGAGCTCGATGGGAGTTTGATTGGACAAAACTCTGAATGTGGCTAATGATTCAGTGAGGAGATAAACAGCTGAAATAGCTCCACGTCAAATGAGAGATTAGTATACAAGACCAAATGCACGGGGCACAGAGCACCCTTTGTCTCACCCCCTATCGGAGAGTGTCAAAAGCGTATAAATATTTCAGAATGAGGTGTGCGCACGGGCGAAACTCCCCCATCAGGCATCTGCTCTCTGGGTTCTCAGAGGGAGACAGGTGCAGATGCATGAAAGAGGATTTCATTTCTAAAATAGCATTTAGCATTTTCCTTCTTCTGGAGATCCCTGTCTGTGAGAAATTCTCGTGTAATCATACACCCCGCTCTCAGAAAACTTTCAAAGTTGATCCTCCGAGACATATGGTGGCTTATCCAAAGGAGAGGATAGCAGGAAAGGGGGAGAAGAGGGATTTATACATTCAGACAAAGAATAAAGGACACAAAAAAGTGGCGTATAAAGTACTTGAATCTGAAGCATGTAAACATGGAAAACAGTTTGAGTAAAATTAAGTCCAAAAGTCTGATAGTGGTTGCATTTTTTACTAATTTCATATTAAATTTAGATGGATTTCTTAGTATATAGTTTGTCCTATTTAAAACTGGGGTTTTCTGTTTTCATTCTAATTTTAATTTTGTCATTTAAAAAAAAAACGTCTATAGTTTTAAAATGTCAGTTTTAGTTTCAGTTATTTTAGTACATCAAGTAAACTAAATGAAAATGTTACATTGGCAACTAGTTGAACTAAAACATAGTTTTAGTAAACTGTAATAACTCTATTCAGAATACTAGATTTTTAAAATGTATTGCTATCTCTCAGTATTCGATATTTAATTTTGCATGCTCATTTTCACTATCTTTACTTTTAGATTACCTTTTGGTAATTCAATAATATGTCATTCAATAATATGTTAAATGTAATCTTCTGAACATAAAAAAAGAATCTGATTATTCATGCGCATTACAATGTTGTGATGCTTCATTTCACTTTTTTTATTTAATTGTAATATTTTTTAACATTGATTCGTTATCTTTTATAACATCAAAATAATATGGGTCAAAGACGAAAAAAGGGTTTAAGCATAAACATTTGTGTATTATTGCTTCAAATTGTTGTTATTTTTCCAAAAAAAATGTAATTTTTACAAAATTACAAAGCATTTTTTGGTTTTCCTGAGCAAAAAATAAATATCATACATTTTTACCTAATTTACAGAAGACACCCACTAAAATGTCATTCAGTGTAACAATCTTGTCAGGCATATTTAAACAAAAATCAATTTGTGACATATTAAAAGATGTATTACTTTCACCCCAAATACTAATTCTACACTTTTAAAAGTTTTTGCCACTATCCTAGGTTATTGTGTTTTCAATTAGATAAATAATTCTTACTCACAAAAGGGTAACATTTGTCAGTAAGAATTATTTATCTAATTGAAAACACAATAAAATTGAATATGCTCCCTTATTCTTTTATATATTTTAATATGTACAGTAAGTCAGAATAAGCATTTTTTTACATAAATATTGTTACACTGAATGACAACGTAACATTATTTCAATCGAATTTTGACATTTTATTCTTCAAAAACATATTTGAAAACTTAAAAGTACACACTTTATGAGTTTTCTGTGGACATAAAACCACTTGTAACACTGTAATTTTCTTTTGACGTGGACATCTTAACGTCTTTGACACTGCCATTTGGAAGTTTGGGATCAGTAAGACTTAAAATGATTTTTTAAATTAAAATGTATTTTTTCTATTTTAAATAAATGCTGTTCGTTTTTACTTTTTATTAATCAAAGAATCCTGAAAAAAGTATCACAGGTTCCAAAAAAATATTAAGCAACACAACTGTTTCTAGCACTGATAATAAATCAGTATATTAGAATGATTTCTGAAGGAACATGTGACTCAGAAGAGGTAAAGGTAAAGATGCTGAAAAATTCAGCTTTGATCACAGAAATAAATAGCATGTTTAATGTATATTAAAATAGAAGAATGCTATTTTTTCATAATATTTCACAAAATATATTTTCTGTAGTTTTTTTTATCAAATAAACACCTTGATGAGCATTAGAAACGTATTTAAAAAATATTTTGACCGGCAGTGTTTATATATATATATATATATATATATATGTATATGTGTGTATATGTGTATATGTGTGTATATATATAAAATGTATATATATATATAAAATGTATATGTGTGTATATATGTATGTAATATAGGTTTAATTGAAGATGTCCCAGATTTTCGACTCTTATCTTGCAGGGCTTGTCTTGTTTCATAGTCTTCATATGGTGATCTGTTTAGATCCTGTCTCATCTTTTCTTGTTTTGCCAGTCAACATAAAGTTCTGCTCAGTGGCTTGTCTCCTTAACTTAACAAAGCTTAGTGCAACTCGGTTCAAAGATTTAATTGTGTTTTGCAAAGGATGTGCTAGACAGAATGGCAAAGTTACAAGGTCTCTTCCGCTGTTAAGCACCATGAAGAAAACCGCTGTGATATTAAGACTAATATCTTTGACATTGTCTTGTGATGCTTGTGTTAAAAGGCCTGTTTATTTTCATCATTAAAAGAATGTGTTGTCTCCTGAACACGCGGGTCGAGCTTGCACTCCCAGTGAGGCTGTGTGTCTTGTGTGTGTGGTTTTTTTGTTTTTTTTTTTTTTTTTTAGTTTTTCCATTCCAGTCATCAAATGCCGCTCGCAACATAATGAGAGATGTGGCAATTAATTTTCTTTTAATCAAGGTCGAAATGAAGTAAATTGGTACAGCTCTGCAAGCCCTCATTTTCTATTTTTGCAGTGATGCAAAACAAATACGATAAAATTATGGCCCTCCTCACCTTCAGTAATTAGAAAGCGTGAATGATCAGAGAAGATGATATGTGATATACAGCGTCTGCAACTCTCTCCCCCAGAGATCACATTCCGTCTCTTTTGAAACAGATGACCATGTTTTCCTCCCTGCGCTCGCCGCTCTCCTCTTCCTTTTTTTCCCGCACTTGAGTTACAGACAGAGAGAGCAGCTCAACGTGACATTGACTGCTGTGTTGTTGTAATGCCTCTCAAATCTTATTAAAGACCACGACTGCAAAAGACCTCGCTGACTCCACACATTTCCATTAACTGTGTTGTTTCAGTATCCTACAAGCTGATTAAGAATTTATTAAAATGAGATTTTAACTCTGCGCCCAGATATCTTATCAGCACCATATGGCTGTATGACGAGCATTGTTGGGAGACCGCATTAATAAACACGGAGCGTTGGTCCCTTTTAAAATGGTGCCACTATTTATATCACTGGTTTTGCTTCAGAACCCAGAATTTACATCACTCGTACAACATGTTTGCAAGCCATTTGTAGGTTAATTGTCCTGGAAAATATAAACACTGTGGTACTTTAAAATAGAGATGCACAATATATCATAATCACATCAGCTTTAGAGATTTTGGTAACGGTTTGTTCACATTAGTTAACATGATTTAACAATGAAAATTCTTCTAAGGCATTTATTAATGTTAATTTTGACATTTACTAATACATTATTAAAATTAATATTATTTAATTTGTTAATATTATTGTTAATATATTATTTAATGGACCTGAACATGAATAAAGATTAATAAATACTGTCTCAAATGAATTGCTCATTGTTAATTTTAATTAATACTTTTAAATCTATATTTGTTGTTATTGTATATATTTTGGCCGTTATTAAAAATGTTATCATGCATGCATATTTAGCTTTTTTACAATTAGATTACCTCTAATCTTAATTTTTTGGACACTTTTCTTGCAATCAATCAATCAATCAATAAATGAATGAATTAGAGAATTATTGAATGGATCGATAGATCAAAATCTGCTAAATGTAATTTGTTTTACCAAAATAAGAGGGATCAAACAAAATGCATGTTATTTTTTTATTTATTACTGACCTGAATAAGATATTTCTCATAAAAGACATTTACGTTTAGTATAAAAATGACCCCGTTCAAAAGTTTACATACACTTGATTCTTAATACTGTGTTGTCCTGAACAGTTAAACTGCCCGCTGTTCTTCAGAAAAATCCTTCAGGTTCCACAATTTGGTTTTTCATCGTTTTTGTGTATTTGAACCCTTTCCAACAATGACCTTCAATACCATGACTGAAGTGCCCCCAACCCCCAGTTGCTCCCCGGGCGCTGGAGCAATGGCTGCCCACTGCTCCGGTGTGTGTGTTCACGGTGTGTGTGTTCACAGTGTGTGTGTGTGTGTGTGTGTGTGTGTGTGTGTGTGTGTGTGTGTGTGTGTTTGTTCAGTTCTCACTGCTGTGTGTGTGCACTTGGATGGGTTAAATGCAGAGGGCCAATTTCGAGTATGGGTCACCATACTTGACAATACGTCACGACTTTCACTTTCCTATTTTCACATTTTTTCCTATTTTGCTTAAATATAATATATTTTTCATTTAGTACTGCCCTTTAAAAGCTACACAAGATATTTGTTTCCTAAAGACAAAATAAGTTAAATTTACCCTAATATTCAAATTATTAATGCATGGCTCTTAATGCATTGTGTTTCCTTCTGGAGCATCAGTGGATCTCAAAATCATACAGTCATTGTTGGAAAGGGTTCAAATACAGAAAACCCAAAGAATCTGGGACTTGAAGGACTTTTCTGAAGAACAGGCAGTTTAACTAAAATAAAAAAATTAAAAAGCTGTGGATCATTCAGGTAACAACACAGTGTTAAGAATCAAGCGTCATCATTTTTATATATTCAACTGTTATTTTCTCTTGTGGACTATATGTAAATGTATTTTATTTGAAACACATTTTGTATGATCCCTCTTATTTTGGTAAAATAATTAACAATTTTGCAGATTCTGAAAAGTGTATGTAAACTTTTGACTTGAGCTGTAGATGGATGGATGAATGTGAATTAAGCATGCACAAATGTTGCTACCATATTGGTTATTTGCTGATATTAAACTTTTTTAATCAATATTAGGTAATACCAGATTTATTAAATTGTGCATGCTAGTTTTCCCTATTTTCTCACACAGATAATCTTTGCTGTCATCCAACACATTTAAAGCACTAATAATATTTAATAACACTGTTAAATGTGATCTGTAGCAAATTTAAAAATGATTATCCATTTTTCATTAGTACATTACAATGCTGCGATGCCCAAATTCACTTTTAAATGCATTTTAATTACTCTGTTTGTTTGAGCATCCCAGCCGATGATGAGCTATTGGGACTCCCTCTTTTAGCTGACCAATGGCAGACTAGTTTAGGGGTTCTTATTTTTGCAGTTCTGTTTGGTGACACTAGTGGCACATTTTAATTTTAAAGTACCCTTATTATGCCATTTCGAATATTGCCTTTCATGCAGTGTGTAATGTCAATGCAAACAATCTGCAAAGTTGCAAAGCCGAAAGTGCACGATAAATAGATAGTCTCCTAAAAGAAAAAATCAACTCTAAACAGCATGAACGAATCGTTAGTAATTCGAATGCCACTTTTGTGATGGCTAAACACATTTGTATAATGCAGAACAACTTGGCCCCTCCCTCAAACTCTCTAATCTCAGTAGACCAATCACAACAAACTGGGCCTTTTGACTAATCAGAGCAAAGTAGGCTCACAGAAAGGAGGGGTTTGGAGAAATTGAATCTTTGAACGGCTTCAAACAAATCATTTGAGAATAACTGGAAAATAAGGTGATATTAAATACATATTTTAAGAAAATGAAAGCATTGTTTGACCTTGCATGCAACTAAATCTATTGTAGGAGACTCCCAAAACAATACATAACCCTGGACCACAAAACCAGTTTTGAGTAGTATTGTGTATATTTGCAGCAATAGCCGAAAATACAACTATAAAATACATTGTATGGGTCAAAATTGTAAATTTTTCTTTCATGCCAGAAATCTATAGGATATTAAGTAAAGATCGTGTACCATGAAGATATTTTGTAAGCTCAACTTCAGAAAATTTACCCTTATGACTGGCTTTGTGGTCCATGGTCACATATTCTAAACCTTAAAAATGGCATAAAAGGGGCACTTTAAAATCAAGCATTGGCACTTTGTATTAATTGTGGTGTGGGTAATATTGTTTTATATTTTTTTTTCTACATCTGCCATGGCTACAATGAATTTACACTAAAATACTGTAGAGTTTTATTGGATGTTTGTTGTAAAAACACAAAAGATACTGAAGGCATTTTCTCCTCGCTTCAAAGTTAATAAGCCTGTTTATGTTGGTATCCTAACTATGCACTATTATATGCTTAGTTTCAGTTTATTATTTGCATGTTGTTCACCGTGACCCTATCAGAACAGACCTGCAAACTATTTTTGGGCTGCCATGTACCAGTTGAACCCCTGCTGTAGAGCCTGATTGGATTCAAAACCATTGACGTCAATAACAAAAGGTATGGGAAGTGTTTTATACTCCCTTTTATTAGGTCATGACCAGTTGAGAACCACTGATTTATATTTTACTGCAGACAAATGACTGCAGATGCGCTTTTGAGTTGTGACTCGAAGTGTGCTAAGATTATGATTTTCTTCAACGCTTAATAATATACCTGTTTAGAGAGTTTAAATCATTTGATAAAGCGTTCTCCGATGTGCACACACCAGGGTTTTTGTTTTGATTTGATACTATAATGTGCAGACAAGGCTCCACACTTTCATTTCCTGAGTAAGTGATTAAGGAAGTGACCACCTACCTGTTATTGTGTGCGAGTGGGACAAATAAATGAACAGGGAGAACACATTGTTACACAGGGGGGTTCCCAAACATTAGTGCTAGTATTTAGTGTTTTTATAAGCTTGGTTACTTAAACACCTGTTAAAGGCCGTGCATGCTTAATTCTACAGGTACGTAGTCTATGTAAGGTATACTGCAGACAAGTGATATTAATAAAAACAACCCAAAGGCTGAGAAAGCATTAACTCGAGTCAGCAAAGAAGGGATAGAATTATAACAGCTGCCCAGTCGGTTAAACTTCTCTGTCTCCACCTTGTTCTCTCCCTCCTTTTATTCGCCTATCAACCCACAAAGCTGCTCCTTATTTACCGAGCGCAGGCAGCTGCCAGCACTCCTAACTTCCGGTTGGAAGACAGGCGTCTGCTTCTAGAGGACATTGCTTGTACATATCTTTATCTAATTAAGGTAAATGCCAGTTGCCTGCCCTTCCACGATATGCCAGTGAGTTTCACAGTCGACCTTAATTACGCTCTAACAGGGATCTGTCTGAGGACAGGTAGTGAAACAGAGAGAAATGAGACTTTTTTCCCTCTGACAGTAGTATTCAATCATGTAATGGGTTATTGTATGAAGCGGGCCTTAATGGGCATATAAGAAGTAACAGAATTGAACTAAACTATGACTACAACTAAACTTACCTAAACGAACTTGTTTGTTTATTTATTTTCAACTATTCACATTGTGTTCTGAACATATATAGCCTATGTAATACATCTTTATTTTTTTTTTTAAATATATCTATCTATCTATCTTAATATATAGGATACGATAGAATTATATCATAATCTAATTAGATATATGATAAAATAATTTGATTTTTATACAGATTTTTTATATTTAAAGACAGACAGAAATAAATTAAAAAAAAGATCTATCTATCTATATAGATAGATAGATGGATGGATAGATAGATAGATTGATATAGATGAAATGTTTTAGATTTCTATATATAGCCTTTTTAAAGATAGATATTTTTATATTTCGATAGACATTTTATTATTTTTATATAGCTAGATATAGATGTTTTTTTAAATATTTCTATAGATAGATTTTTTATATATTTTTATATTTCAATAGATATATAGGCAGATCGATCAATAGATAAATAGACATTTTAATATTTTTATATAGATAGATATAGATGATTTTTTATATTTCTATAGATAGATATTTTTTAAATATAGATGGATAGACAGACAGACAGATAGATAGATAGACATTAATATTTTTATATATTTATATTGTAATCTAATTATTATTACAGTAGATTTTAATATAGATATGCTTTTATATATATATATATATATATATATTAATTTCTATCTGTCTATCTAGATAGATAGATGGATAAGTAGATATTAGATTGATATAGATGAAATTTAAGGATAGATATTTTTGTTTCTATATATAGATATTTTTTTAAAGATAGATATTTTTGTTTCTATATATAGATATTTTTTAAAGATAGATATTTTTATATTTCGATAGATAGATAGACATTTTTTATATAGATATACATGATTTTTTATATTTCTATAGATAGATATTTTTTAAATATAGATGGATAGATAGACAGATAGATAGAGACATTAATATTTTATATAATTATATTATATCTAATTATATTATCTAATTAGATTTTAATGTAGTGTAGGATTTTTTATATTTATAGATAGATATTTTTTAATTTCTTTCTGTCTATCTATATAGATAGATGGATGGATAGATATTAGATTGATATAGATGAAATGTTTTAGATTTCTATATATAGATATTTTTTTAAGATAAATATTTTTATATTTCGACAGATAGATAGATAGATAGATAGATAGATAGATAGATAGATAGATAGACATTTTAATATTTGTATATAGATTGATATAGATTAAATGTTTTATATTTCTATATATAGATATTTTTTAAATATAGATAGATAGACTTATTATTTTTATATACAGTCATGGCCAAAATTTTTGAGAATTACATAAATATTGGAAATTGGAAAAGTTGCTGCTTAAGTTTTTATAATAGCAATTTGCATATACTCCAGAATGTTATGAAGAGTGATCAGATGAATTGCATAGTCCTTCTTTGCCATGAAAATTAACTTAATCCCCCAAAAAAACTTTCCACTAAATTTCATTGCTGTCATTAAAGGACCTGCTGAGATCATTTCAGTAATCGTCTTGTTAACTCAGGTGAGAATGTTGACGAGCACAAGGCTGGAGATCATTATGTCAGGCTGATTGGGTTAGAATGGCAGACTTGACATGTTAAAAGGAGGGTGATGCTTGAAATCATTGTTCTTCCATTGTTAACCATGGTGACCTGCAAAGAAACGCGTGCAGCCATCATTGCATTGCATAAAAATGGCTTCACAGGCAAGGATATTGTGGCTACTAAGATTGCACCTAAATCAACAATTTATAGGATCATCAAGAACTTCAAGGAAAGAGGTTCAATTCTTGTTAAGAAGGCTTCAGGGCATCCAGAAAGTCCAGCAAGCGCCAGGATCCTCTCCTAAAGAGGATTCAGCTGCAGGATCAGAGTGCCACCAGTGCAGAGCTTGCTCAGGAATGGCAGCAGGCAGGTGTGAGCGCATCTGCACGCACAGTGAGGACAAGACTTTTGGAAGATGGCCTGGTGTCAAGAAGGGCAGCAAAGAAGCCACTTCTCTCCAAAAAAAAAACATCAGGGACAGATTGATCTTCTGCAAAAAGTATGGCGAATGGACTGCTGAGGACTGGGGCAAAGTCATATTCTCAGATGAAGCCTCTTTCCGATTGTTTGGGGCATCTGGAAAAAGGCTTGTCCGGAAAAGAAAAGGTGAGCGCTACCATCAGTCCTGTGTCATGCCAACAGTAAAGCATCCTGAGACCATTCATGTGTGGGGTTGCTTCTCATCCAAGGGAGTGGGCTCACTCACAATTTTGCCCAAAAACACAGCCATGAATAAAGAATGGTACCAAAACACCCTCCAACAGCAACTTCTTCCAACAATCCAACAACAGTTTGGTGAAGAACAATGCATTTTCCAGCATGATGGAGCACCGTGCCATAAGGCAAAAGTGATAACTAAGTGGCTCGGGGACCAAAACGTTGAAATTTTGGGTCCATGGCTTGGAAACTCCCCAGATCTTAATCCCATTGAGAACTTGTGGTCAATCCTCAAGAGGCGGGTGGACAAACAAAAACCCACTAATTCTGACAAACTCCAAGAAGTGATTATGAAAGAATGGGTTGCTATCAGTCAGGATTTGGCCCAGAAGTTGTTTGAGAGCATGCCCAGTCGAATTGCAGAGGTCCTGAAAAAGAAGGGCCAACACTGCAAATACTGACTCTTTGCATAAAAGCCTTTGAAACGTATGAAGTGCTTGTAATTATATTTCAGTACATCACAGAAACAACTGAAACAAAGATCTAAAAGCGGTTTAGCAGCAAACTTTGTAAAAACTAATATTTGTGTCATTCTCAAAACTTTTGGCCACGACTGTAGATAGATATAAATGCATTTTCTTATAATTCTATAGATATATGTTTTTATATTACAGATAGACATTTTTTTTTTAATTTTATATAGGTAGGTATAGATGATTTTTTAAATATTTTTATAGATAGATATTTTTTTAAAGATATTTTTATATTTCGATAGATAGATTGATAGATAAATAGACATTTTAATATTTTTATATAGATAGATATAGATGATTTTTTTTATATTTCTATAGATAGATATTTTTTAAATATAGATACATAGATATTTTGATAGACAGACAGACAGGTAGATAGATTTCTAGATGGATATTGTAATATTTTTATATAGATAGAAAATTTGTATATTTCTAGATAGATAGATAGATATAGACAGCATTTTTTTCTATAGATAAACATATATATATATATATATATATATATATATATATATATATATATATTATTATTATTATTATTTTTTTTTTAATTATATATATTTTAATATTTCTAGATAGACAGATATAGATAGATAGATATTTTTGTAGTTAGATTGATTCTATCGGTCTATCTCACACACATACTGCTTTAATGATAATTAATAATAATTATTTAATTTTATTTTATTTTTACACATTAAACACAAATGACCTGCATGAATTTTAAACCCTCATCTCAATTTGTGGTCAGAATGAAACTCTTTTACCTCAGCTGTGTTTATTTTGTCTGTCTGGATGGTGACTGAGAAGCAAACGGCCTGAGATTTGCTTGCGACGTTCATATCTGTCACTCCCATTTAAGCTGCAACAAACACCTAATATTTTAAGCCTAGTGTCTTCTTTTAGTGTATTATTCATGCGATGCGATTGAGAGGAGACAACGTGTTAAAGCTCATTATGTTAGAGGTGATTATAGTCACCGAATCCAGTGTCAAGGCTTTCTGCTTGCGTAGGGCAAAGGTGTCCTCACATTAAAAATGCTTACATGTCAGCAGGGCCATATGGACAGTGCTTTATCACTTTGTCAATGCA